>NW_027136349.1:0-300000 GCF_039906515.1 Pseudorca crassidens
CACTTGCTCCAGTTGTAAACAATTCTGAAGTTGGCCAGTGGTGGGGAATCGTCTCCCATTCAGCCAGCAGCCCCCACGCAACAAGCGTCCTCATTGCAAAGCTGGGGCACCGTGCCAAGGCATCTGTGAGTAAACGTGAGCTGAGCCCCAGGCCAGTTGCTGCTGAACTATTCCCACCCGTCCCAGGTAAAACACCTGAATATATACAAGGACTTGAAAGCCTAGAGGAAGGGCCATAGAGCCACACGAGTGACAGCATGCCGGCCGACTTGGTGCCTGCAGGCCAGCCAGGATGGTCCTGGCCCTGGGTGCTCTTCTGGAAGATTTCCATTTCCCTGACTGAGATACCCGTCCTGTCCCTGCCCCCACTGCTTTTTTCCTTCCTCACCTCTGCCCAGGGAGAAATTCCAGCAGCAGGTATGGGTGACACATCCTCTTCTTTAGCAGGTGGCAGCCTGGCAACTGCTGCAGAAAGTCCAGCAGAGCCCCACTCACACTGGGCCACCCACAAAGCCGTGGCCTCTCACTCCCTCCCACCAGCCCAGCCCCGAGACTGCTGACAGGGCAGAGAAAATGGCATCAGGCACGGCTGCAGGGGCTCTTGCTGCCTGGAGTGGTATTTATATTGATCTCAACCCAGGCACACCTGGGGAGGGCTGGCCCGCACGGTAAGGCTGCCCAGGTCAGCCAATCATCACCCCTCAGGGGCTCACAGTTGCAGAAAATGGAACTTGCTGAACCGGCCAGGTCCAAGGAACAGGTGTGGGCTCCTGAGAGTCAGGATAGACAAGGGGCTGCAGCTTTGGCTTGTTTTCTAATCATTTTATCTGGCCCATGAGTGGGAGACAACTTCAAGAAAACCCTCTCCTTATGAGAGGAACCCAGGAGTCAGGGAGAGGAGGGGTGGGTGGTGGTTGGAGACAGAGGCCTGGTGCCCCGGGTGCAGTGGAAGTCTCTGGAAGACCAGGTGGAGGGAGGCCGCACAGAGTGATGCCCAGGGTCACAGACCTGTCGCAGCTGCTGTTTGTTAGTTCAAGTCCTGCTCTGAGGTGCTCTGTGTCAGCTCTGAGCGACAGGTGAGCTGGGGGTGCTCTGCAATGAGGGCTATGTGCACGGTTCCTGTGTGCCCAGCCCTGCCACGGTACCTGCAAGGGTAGCTCTGTATCCTGGGAAGGGCCTGACCACGAGAGCCCCGTGGGCTGGGGTGGGGGTGGGGTACCTGCCCAGGTGAGCTCCATATTCTGGGATTGGTCTGACCACGAGAGCCCCATGGGCTGCTGGGGACCTGGTAAAGGATGTCAGGACAGTCAGTGAAGCCACCGAGGATATACCTCCAGTTGCTCCTAATTCCTACACCCTGCTGGTCATTCTACCAACCACCAGGACATGGTATTCTGTATTAGTCTTCAATGATGCCTTCTTTTGTATTCCATTAGTCCCAGAGTCACAAGAAATTTTGGCTTGTGAGTGGCAGGACTCAACATACAACTAAAACAATACTTCCGGGCCGTCTTGCCCCAAGGGTGCAAAAATTCCCACACCATCTTTGGGGAAAGCTTAGCTAAAGACCTAAAAGTTCTACCTCTGGAAAAGGAAACCCTCCTTCAGTACGCAGACGACATTCTGATCGCCAGCCCTACTAAGGCGGCCTCTGAACTACCAAGCCAATAAAGGATAGAAGTTGTCCAAGAAAAAGCTCAAATATCACAGACTGCAGTGACCTGCCTGGGCTTCATTCTCACAGAAGGTCGGAGAAGCCCATCCCAGGAAAGGGAAGAAACCATTTGCAGCCTTACCCCTTTCTAAAACTAGAAGACAGCTTAGGGGTTCCTGGGGAGGCCAGGGTTTGCTGCTTCTGGATCCCTAACTACAGTCTACTAGCTGGGCCTCTATATGAAACACTGAAAGGAAAAGATGATGATCCTTTTGAATAGAATCCAGAAGTGGCCTTTCAAGAATGGAAAGAGCAGTCAATTCAGACCCTTGCCCTGGAACTCCCTAATTTAGCTAAACCCTTTGACCTTTACATTCCCGGTGAAAGGTGAATCGCCATTGGAGAATTAGTGCAAAAACTGGGACCACTTGAAATGGAACAATGCAAGAATGCCATCCAGGTAGGATAAACTACGGTCACCAAGGGGCTTGGCCCACTGCCGCATCTGGCCAAGATACTGGCGGTATCTAAAAACCTGGAAATCAGCAGCCCAAAAGGCCACCTCCCTCCTAAGGGAAAAGGACCCCACGTGGTGATCCTAACCACCAACCATGCCCTGAAGTTGCAGGGTTCGCTCCGTGGGCACACCGACCTCGAGTGAGGAGGCCCTCCAACTCCAACATCCAGAGAGATAACCGGGGGCAACAGGGCACCATGACGATTCGTGTGAACATCACTTGACCTGGAGTTTCTCTCATAAAACAACAAGAGTGTGTCCCAAAAGAGCAGACTACTGCTTGCAGGACTTACTGTACCCAGAGGGGAGCTAATAATCTTGGCGGGGGAACCGTATATCACACTGTCACCATAGAAAAGCCTACAGACACCGTGATGATGGTGGCCAATAAGACCGGCTGGACTCCTGTTTACTTCAAAAGGCTGTTGACTCAGTGGTCATCATGGTCCTTGATCACCACTGACCCTGGACTGTCTGGGAGTTGAGCGGGCAGGGCTCTGACACCTGGTGCTGTTTGTACGTTAATTCAGGGGCCTAATTGAAGAAAGCGCAGACTACTGGTCAGAGCATCTAGGCTGGCAGAAACGGTCAGCCTAAGGTGGCCGAACAAATGTGGGGCGGGGTGAAACCGGCCCCCACAGCGTCTCTGCACATCTCTTTCCTGGACCCTTAAAGGTCATTAGAATCTATAACACTTCCAATGCTGGTGCTCAGGTGGACGAGCAGGGAGGCAGGGGACCTGGGGACAATCAACGTCACCTGGAGGCTGCTGGAGAGAAGCTCTGACCCTCGCCCCCGGGTATTAGGGCTCCCAACTCAGCACTCAGCAGTTACAGAAGAAGTGTCTGCACCCTCAGCACTCCAAGAATGAGGAACGGGACAAAAGGCAGAGGAGGGGTTTGTCCCCAGCAAAGCCCATTAAAAATCCCTGGGAGATAAAAATAGAATCTGGGCAATAAAGTCAAGTCTAACCTTTTTTATCCTTTGTGCTTTGTCTAATTTCACGTGCTCCTAGGGTCCCGCATGCAGAGGTTCCACACCCGGCACTTCAGACCAGATTTCCTAGTGCAGAATGGCTGGGTCGACACCTCAGCTCCTGGGGCCCAGTGCAGACTCCGCGATATAGAGCCTGAGCTGCAGCCAACCTGGCCCTCGAGAGCTCCGCCCCCTCCCTCCCACTGACTCTGACAGGATCTCTACACAGCAGCCCAGCCCACAGCCCACGGGGTAGTGCATGCTCTCACCTCTCCATTCTCTGATCAAAATATAAAGTTTCCTTTGCTTGTGAACCAAACTCAGTCTCGATCTGTTGGCCCCAATGACACTGGGCAGGGGGACACTTGTTGGGGTCCACTCTGGAGGATCAGTAACAGAAATTGAGACTATTGTAACCTCAATGAACAGATGTGTGAGCCAAACTGTAGTTAACATAGAACAGTGTATAAGGCTCGGGTAAAATAAGATGTTTCTAACACTTCCATTTGATATTTCCATCACTTTATTATAAGCAAGTTCAGTGAAAAGGTTTGTCTTATTTGTCAGGTCAATATTAGAGAAACGAAGTGATTTCTTTCCAAGGATGTACATCTAATAATCTTGGTTAAAGCTTCAATCTTGTTTTAAATGCTTTTCCATTGAAAATGATACCTCTCTTTCAGCTCCCCCATTTCTGAGAAGTATAAAATCTTATAATTTATTATTACCAAAGGGGAAAGGTGGGAGGAGGGATAAATTAACAGTTTGGGATTAACACATACACACTGCTATGTATAAAATAGATCATCAACAAGGAACTACTGTATAGCACAGGGAACTACACTCAACATTTTGCAATAACCTATAAGGGGAAATAATCTGAAAAAGAATAGATACTTTTATTGACATCATCTATCAATGACAGTTAAAGTGTAACCTAAGGGAAGCTGGTGGTGAGTGCTTCTGACCCTGAAGACTTCAATCATCTAAAGTTTGGACTCTGCCTACTTCCCAAGGCCCTTAATGAACATATGTGTAGCCGTAGCTTAAAAAATTCCCCAGTTTGGGTTTCGGGGAGACACTGATTTTGAAAAAGCCCTGGTGTTCTCCTTACATGAATGGGACTCTTCCTACTGCTAAAACATGTCTGTCACACCCAGAGGATGGTATACCATCTGATCGGGAAGAGTTTGGAAAAGGCATCTCATCTCCTCATCTCCTGGTGCTCGGGTTCACCCCTCCAGAGTCTTTATTAACAGTCTCCCCACTTGGAGATGTCAGCACTGTCAACATCCTGTTGCGTACAGTTTGGAATTTGTCCAGAGGATGAAGCGGAAGGATGAGGAACAATGAGAGACAAGTCCTAGGTGTTCAGACAGGGACATGTCACTCTAATTTCCAATCAGGAAGACGAATTGACCAAAGGCTAGGGTTGCCCATGGAAACAGTATAGGGCTTGAGGAAATCCCGCTGCTTTGTGGCCAGTTCCCATAAACACAAGTTGAACAATGGAACTCAGGGGCAGTAAAATTCACAAAACTGCAGAGTTGAAAATATCCATCACTGAAAAATGTCTTGAGGAAAGTCAGAGAAAAGGACTTGTAAGCAAGGGAGAATGGCAGGAAAGGGATTTGAGGAGGTAGAAAGGACTCGCCATTAAGCACAAGAAAAGGAGCTGAACATTGCCAACATTGCAGTTGGCCAAAAAGGGTGTATGCGTTTTTTTCTGTATATATTCAAGAAAAGGGCATACACTTTTTTAGCCAACCAAACAGGTGGGCACTGGAAGTCAATACTACAAAAGATATCACTTCGCATCAGTCAGAAGAGCCATCCTCATAAAGCGTAAACAACAGAAATGCAGGACAGGGCAAGGAGAAGAGGGAGCCCTGTGAGACTTATAGTGGAAATGTATATTGCCAACGGCCATTCTGGAGAAGTGTATTGTGTTTACTAAAACATCTAAAAAATGAGCTACAGAGCATAGGGCACTTGCACTCATGGGCGTATATCTTGAGAAAAACAAAAATCAAGAGGACACAGGCACCCCAATGTTTACCCCCTCTCTGTTTAAAAGATCCTCAACTAGGATATAACTTAAATGTCTCTGGAGGGAAAAAATGGGTAGAGATGTGGTACTTAGGTAGAGTGGAATATTATTCAGCCTGGAAATCAATGAAATATGGCCAGTTGTAACAACTCTGGAGGAGTTACGTATGATCTTTCTAAGTGACATAATTCAAAAAGAAAAAGACACATATCATAAGATATCACTTAAAGGTGGAATCCAAAA
Source organism: Pseudorca crassidens (assembly GCF_039906515.1). NCBI lineage: Eukaryota > Metazoa > Chordata > Mammalia > Artiodactyla > Delphinidae > Pseudorca > Pseudorca crassidens. Next base: position 5,440 of record NW_027136349.1, read on the forward strand.
TGGCTACACATGAAATAAATTACAAAACAAAAACATAGTCAAATATGTAGAAAACACGCATAAGGCTGCTAAACGGGAAAGGTGGGGAGGGGTGAGGCATCACCCAGGAGGTTGAAATTAGCAAAGATACCATTCCAAATACCAAACTGATAATCAACAAGGCCTACACGGTAGCTAAAAGAACTGCACTCAGCACACTCAAGTCACCGGAAAAGAATATATACGACTGGTAAGAATCTGAAAAAGAATTTACTGATGTCTCTCTGTACGTGAATCAAGTGGATGTACAGCAGCAAGAAACAGAGCTTTGAAAATCAGCTGTAACCAATATAGTAATAAATTGAAAAAAATAAACGACAGAGAGACAGAGAAAACCTCTTACAACTTTTCCTCAGGGCCGGTGATGCAACATGGATTGAACACATCTAGACCCACAGCAGGATGAGACATAAGGCTGGAAACTGTTTGTGCTAAGAGAAATGTGAGGTTGGGTGAGGAAATGCACACCCTTTAAAGTAATACTACCTGGTACCCATTCAATGGGTCCCAAATATGCAGGTTCAAGGGATCTTCCTACAGCTAAAACATGCATGGAAAACCCAGAGGACTGTACACCATGTGATCGGGAGATGTGTCTAAAATGCAGCTCATTTATCCTCTCCTGGTGCTCCTGTTCACCATTCCAGCCACGTTACTTAGAATCTCCCCACTTGGAGAATCAGCACATTTCAACTTCTGTTTCACACATTTTGCAAATTGTGAGGAGGATGAACGGGGAACCAATGAGAGAATAGTTGTAGGGGTTTGGACGGGCACATATCACTCTAATTTCCCATTAAGAATAAGAATTGAAAAAAGGCTCAGCCCGCCTCGCCCGAGCCAAAATAGGGCCTGAAGCAATCCTGCGGGTTTGAGGCCAGCTCACAAAAGAGCAACTTAAAAAATGGAGCTCAGGGTCACTGCAATTCACAAACCTGCAGAGTTATAAATGAAAACTAACGTCCAAAAATATGTTGAGGTAAGGCAAAGAAGAGGATCTGAATGCAAGACAGAATTGCAAGAAACAGATTTCAAGAGATAGATTGGACTCGTCTTTAAAGCACATGAAAAGCGGCAGAATTTCGACAATGATGCAGTTGGCCCAAAAGGGCGTATGCGTTTTTTCCTGATTATATCCAGGAAAAAACGCATACGCACTTTATGGGCAACGAAGCAAGCAAGCAATGCAAATGTGCACAACAAAGAAGTCTCATTTCCCACTGGTCAAAAGGGCCATCCTAAAAAATTGTAAAAACCAGAAATGCAGGACAGGCCATGGAGAACAGGGAGCCTTTATACGCTGATGGGCAGTGTGTGAACTGCCGAGAGCCACTCTGGAGAAGTGTATGGTGGTTCCTAAATCATCTAAAAAACAGAGCTACAGAGCATAGGACACTTCCAATCATGGGAGTATATCTAGGGAAGTCTAAAAATCAACAAGACACAAGCACACCACAGTTTAGGGCTACTCTGTTTACAAGAACCTCAACTTCAGTATACCTTAAATATCCCAGGAAAGAGAGCAATGGATAAAGAAGATGTGGTACTTATGTACAATGGAATATCTCTTCACCATGAAATCAATGTAATAAGGCTAGTAGAAGGATAAAGAGTGGATTTAGGTCCGATAATACTACTTGAAATAAGTCAAACAGAAAAGAAACATATCATAAGATATCACTTATAGAGGGAGGGTAAATATGGCTGCACAAGAAATGAATTACAGAACAGAACAGTGTCTCACATTTAGAAAACACACTTATTTCAGCTTAAGGGGAAAGGAGAGGTGGGGTGATGCATAAAACCAGAGTTTGAAATTAGCACAGATACCGTTCAATAAACCAAATAGATATTAGACAAGATCTACACCTTGCTCAATGAACTGGCCTCAACACACCCTATACACCGCAGAGAAATATATCTGAGTAATAAGAATCTTAAAACCCATGTATTGATATATCTCCATAAGGGAATCAAGTGTGTGCAGAGTGGGACAAACACAGCAGTGAAAATGAGCTAAACCCCATTATAGAAATAAATTTTAAAAACAAAATGCAGAAACAATGAAAGAGAGAAAAATTCTTACAAAATTCGCTCAGGGGCTGTGATGCAACCTGGATTGACCACATATAAACCCACAGCTGGATAAGACATAAGGCTGGACACTTGGGGCTGAGAGGATTGATGAGCTTTGGTGAGCAACTGCCAAAAGTTTAATGCAATACTTCATGCTACTCATTCCAAGGGTCCCAACACTCCAGGTTGAAGGGAATCTTCCTACAGCTAAACCATGCTTGGGAAACCCAGCGACTGGTATACCATATGATCGGGAAAGGTTTCTAAAACGCACCTCATTTTTCCTCTCCTGGGGCTCCGGATCGACATTCCAGCCGCTTTACCAAAAATATCCCCACATGGAGAGTCAATGTCTTTAAGTTCTGGTATCGCACAGTCTGCAGTTAGTGCGGAGGATGAATGGGAATAGGGGGAACCAGTGAGAAACTAGCTGTAGCGGTTTCAATGGGCACATGTCACTCTAAATTCACATCAGTAAGAAGAATAAACCAAAGGCACAGCAAGGTGCCCCAGAAGAAGAATAGGGCCTGAAGGAATCCTGTGGTTATGAGGCAAGATCACAAAAATAAGAGCTGAAAAATGGAGCTAAGGGCCACTGCAATTCAAAAACCTGCAGAGTTATAAAGGCCAACTATTTTCAAAAAATATATTGAGGTAAGGCTATGAAGAGGCATTGCAAGCAAGGCAGAATTGCAGGAAAACGATTTCAGGAGGTAGACTGGAATTGCATTTAAAGCATAGGAAAAGAGGCAGAACGTCCACAATGATTCACTTGGCCAAAAAGGGCGTATGCCTTTTTTCCTGAATAAATTCAGGAAAAAAGGCATACGCCCTTTTTGGCCAACCAAGCAAGCTTGCAAAGGAAATCTGCACTACAATGAAGTCTCACTTCCCCCTGGTCAAAAGGGCCATCTGAAAAAAGTGTAAAATCCAGAAAGGCAGGACAGGCCATGGAGAACTGGGAGCCTTGTTATGCTGATGGACGGGATGTAAATTGCCAACAGCCACTCGGGAGAAGTGTATGGGGTTTCCTGAAACATCTAAAAAACAAAGCAACAGAGCCTAGGGCACTTCCACTTATGGTCCTATAGCTTAGGGAAATTAAAATCAAAAAGACACAGCCACCCCAAAGTTTGGGATGGCTCTGTTTACAAGAACCTCGTTTACGGTACAAGTTCAACATCGCAGAAAGTGAAAAATGGATAAAGAAGTTGTGGTACTTACGTACAATGCAATATCAATCAGCAATGAAATCTATGTCATCAGGCCCGTAGCAGCATAATGAGTGGATACAGGTACGATGATTCTAACTGAAATAAGTCACACAGAAAAAGAAACATCATAAGATATCAGTAATACACGGAATGTAAACTTGGCTACACAGGAACTGAATTACAGAACAGAACAGGGTCTCAAATTTAGAAAACCAACTTATGCTTGCTTAAGGGTAAAGGTGAGTTGGGGTGCTGCATAAAACCAGAGATTGAAATGAGCACAGATAAAGTTCCTTAAGCCAAATATGGAATAGACAAGAGCTACTCCTTGCTCAACGAAATGGACTCAACACCGCATATTAAACGCCTAAGAATGTACCTGACTAGTAAGTATCTTAAAACCTATGGATTGCTATGTCTCCGGCAGAGAACCAAGCATGTGTACAGGGGCATAAACGCAGCAGTGATAGGATTGGAGAGGTTCGGTGAGCAAATGAAGACCCTTTGAAGTCATATTGCATGGTACCCATTCCACGGGTTTCAACTACCCAGGTTTAAGGTATTCTTCCTTCAGCTAAAACATGCATGTGGAACCCAGAGTATGATCAACCGTGTGAACGGGAGACATGTTCAAATATGTCTCAGTTTTCCTCCCCTGGTACTCGGGTGCAACATTCCAGACGCTTTACTAACACTCTCCCCACTTGGAGAGTCAGTCACTTTAACCTCCTGTTTGGCCCAGTTTGCAATTTCTGCGGAAGATGAACAGGAATAGGGAGAACCAATGAGAGACTAGCTGGAGGTGTCTGGACGGGCAAATTTAACTCTCATTTCCCACCAGGAAGAGGAATTAACCAAAGGCTCAGCTTGCCGTGCCGGAACCAGATTAGGGCCTGAAGCCATCCTGCGGTGTTGCGGCCAGCTCAAAAGAAAGCGAGTTGAAGAAAGGAGCTCAGGGGCACTGTAATTCACAAACCTGCAGAGTTATAAATGACAGCTATCGTCCAAAAATATACTGAAGTAAGGCTGCCAAGAGGACTTGAAAGCGGGGCAGAATTGCAGGAAACCGATTTCAGGAGGTAGACTGGAATTGCATTGAAAGCATAGGAAAAGAGGCAGAACGTCCACAATGATGCACTTGGCCAAAAAGGGCGTATGCGTTTTTTCCTGAATATATTCAGGAAAAAACGCATACGCCCTTTCTGGCCAACCAAGCAAGCTTGCAAAGGAAATCTGCACTACAATGAAGTCTCACTTCCCCCCAGTCAAAAGGGCCATCTGAAAAAAGTGTAAAATCCAGAAAGGCAGGACAGGCCATGGAGAACTGGGAGCCTTGTTATGCTGATGGGCGGGATGTAAATTGCCAACAGACACTCGGGAGAAGTGTATGGTGTTTCCTGAAACATCTAAAAAACAAAGCAACAGAGCCTAGGGCACTTCCACTTATGGTCCTATAGCTTAGGGAAATTTAAATCTAAAACACACAGCCACCCCAAAGTTTGGGACGCCTCTGTTTACAAGAACCTCGTTTACAGTACAAGTTCAACATCGCAGAAAGTGAAAAATGGATAAAGAAGTTGTGGTATTTACTTACAAAGCAATATCACTCAGCAATGAAATCTATGTCATCAGGCCCTTAGCAGCACAATGAGTGGATTCAGGTATGATGATTCTAACTGAAATAAGTCACACAGAAAAAGAAACATCATAAGATATCAGTAATACACGGAATGTAAACTTGGCTACACAGGAACTGAATTACAGAACAGAACAGGGTCTCAAATTTAGAAAACCAACTTATGCTTGCTTAAGGGTAAAGGTGAGTTGGGGTGCTGCATAAAACCAGAGATTGAAATGAGCACAGATAAAGTTCCTTAAGCCAAATATGGAATAGACAAGAGCTACTCCTTGCTCAACGAAATGGACTCAACACCGCATATTAAACGCCTAAGAATGTACCTGACTAGTAAGTATCTTAAAACCTATGGATTGCTATGTCTCCGAAAGAGAATCAAGCATGTGTACAGGGGCATAAACGCAGCAGTGATAGGATTGGAGAGGTTCGGTGAGCAAATGAAGACCCTTTGAAGTCATATTGCATAGTACCCATTCCACGGGTTTCAACTACCCAGGTTTAAGGTATTCTTCCTTCAGCTAAAACATGCATGTGGAACCCAAAGTATGATCAACCATGTGATCGGGAAACGTGTTCAAATATGTCTCAGTTTTCGTACCCTGGTACTCGGGTGCAACATTCCAGACGCTTTACTAACACCCTCCCGACTTGGAGAGTCAGTCCCTTTAACCTCCTGTTTGGCCCAGTTTGCAATTTCTGTGGAAGATGAACAGGAATAGCGAGAACCAATGAGAGACTAGCTGGAGGTGTCTGGACGGGCAAATTTAACTCTCATTTCCCACCATTAAGAGGAATTAACCAAAGGTTCAGCTTGCCGTGCCGGAACCAGATTAGGGCCTGAAGCCATCCTGCGGTGTTGCGGCCAGGTCACAAGAAAGCGAGTTGAAGAAAGGAGCTCAGGGGCACTGTAATTCACAAACCTGCAGAGTTATAAATGACAGCTATCGTCCAAAAATATACTGAAGTAAGGCTGCCAAGAGGACTTGAAAGCGGGGCAGAATTGCAGGAAACCGATTTCAGGAGGTAGACTGGAATTGCATTGAAAGCATAGGAAAAGAGGCAGAACGTCCACAATGATGCACTTGGCCAAAAAGGGCGTATGCGTTTTTTCCTGAATATATTCAGGAAAAAACGCATACGCCCTTTTTGGCCAACCAAGCAAGCTTGCAAAGGAAATCTGCACTACAATGAAGTCTCACTTCCCCCCGGTCAAAAGGGCCATCTGAGAAAAGTGTAAAATCCAGAAAGGCAGGACAGGCCATGGAGACCTGGGAGCCTTGTTATGCTGATGGGCGGGATGTAAATTGCCAACAGACACTCGGGAGAAGTGTATGGTGTTTCCTGAAACATCTAAAAAACAAAGCAACAGAGCCTAGGGCACTTCCACTTATGGTCCTATAGCTTAGGGAAATTAAAATCAAAAAGACACAGCCACCCCAAAGTTTGGGACGCCTCTGTTTACAAGAACCTCGTTTACCGTACAAGTTCAATATCACAGAAAGTGAAAAATGGATAAAGAAGTTGTGGTACTTATGTACAAAGCAGTATCACTCAACAAAGAAATCTATGTCATCAGGCCCGTAGCAGCATAATGAGTGGATTCAGGTACGATGATTCTAACTGAAATAAGTCACACAGAAAAAGAAACATCATAAGATATCACTAATACACAGAATGTAAACTTGGCTACACAGGAACTGAATTCCAAAACAGAACAGGGTCTCAAATTTAGAAAACCAACTTATGCTTACTTAAGGGGAAAGGTGAGTTGGGGTGCTGCATAAAACCAGAGATTGAAATGAGCACAGATAAAGTTCCTTAAGCCAAATATGGAATAGACAAGAGCTACTCCTTCCTCAACGAAATGGACTCAACACCCCATATTAAACGCCTAAGAATGTACCTGACTAGTAAGTATCTTAAAACCTATGGATTGCTATGTCTCCAAAAGAGAATCAAGCGTCTGTACAGGGGGATAAACGCAGCAGTGATAGGATTGGAGAAGTTCGGTGAGCAAATGAAGACCCTTTGAAGTCATATTGCATAGTACCCATTCCACGGGTTTCAACTACCCAGGTTTAAGGTATTCTACCTTCAGCTAAAACATGCATGTGGAAACTAGAGTATGATCAACCATGTGATCGGGAAACGTGTTCAAATATGTCTCAGTTTTCGTACCCTGGTACTCGGGTGCAACTTTCCAGACACTTTACTAACACCCTCCCGACTTGGAGAGTCAGTCCCTTTAACCTCCTGTTTGGCCCAGTTTGCAATTTCTGCGGAAGATGAACAGGAATAGCGAGAACCAATGAGAGACTAGCTGGAGGTGTCTGGACGGGCAAATTTAACTCTCATTTCCCACGAGGAAGAGGAATTAACCAAAGGCTCAGCGTGCCGTGCCGGAACCAGATTAGGGCCTGAAGCCATCCTGCGGTGTTGCGGCCAGGTCACAAGAAAGCGAGTTGAAGAAAGGAGCTCAGGGGCACTGTAATTCACAAACCTGCAGAGTTATAAATGACAGCTATCGTCCAAAAATATACTGAAGTAAGGCTGCCAAGAGGACTTGAAAGCGGGGCAGAATTGCAGGAAACCGATTTCAGGAGGTAGACTGGAATTGCATTGAAAGCATAGGAAAAGAGGCAGAACGTCCACAATGATGCACTTGGCCAAAAAGGGCGTATGCGTTTTTTCCTGAATATATTCAGGAAAAAACGCATACGCCCTTTTTGGCCAACCAAGCAAGCTTGCAAAGGAAATCTGCACTACAATGAAGTCTCACTTCCCCCCAGTCAAAAGGGCCATCTGAAAAAAGTGTAAAATCCAGAAAGGCAGGACAGGCCATGGAGAACTGGGAGCCTTGTTATGCTGATGGGCGGGATGTAAATTGCCAACAGACACTCGGGAGAAGTGTATGGTGTTTCCTGAAACATCTAAAAAACAAAGCAACAGAGCCTAGGGCACTTCCACTTATGGTCCTATAGATTAGGGAAATTAAAATCAAAAAGACACAGCCACCCCAAAGTTTGGGACGCCTCTGTTTACAAGAACCTCATTTACAGTACAAGTTCAACATCGCAGAAAGTGAAAAATGGATAAAGAAGTTGTGGTATTTACTTACAAAGCAATATCACTCAGCAATGAAATCTATGTCATCAGGCCCTTAGCAGCACAATGAGTGGATTCAGGTATGATGATTCTAACTGAAATAAGTCACACAGAAAAAGAAACATCATAAGATATCAGTAATACACGGAATGTAAACTTGGCTACACAGGAACTGAATTACAGAACAGAACAGGGTCTCAAATTTAGAAAACCAACTTATGCTTGCTTAAGGGTAAAGGTGAGTTGGGGTGCTGCATAAAACCAGAGATTGAAATGAGCACAGATAAAGTTCCTTAAGCCAAATATGGAATAGACAAGAGCTACTCCTTGCTCAACGAAATGGACTCAACACCGCATATTAAACGCCTAAGAATGTACCTGACTAGTAAGTATCTTAAAACCTATGGATTGCTATGTCTCCGAAAGAGAATCAAGCATGTGTACAGGGGCATAAACGCAGCAGTGATAGGATTGGAGAGGTTCGGTGAGCAAATGAAGACCCTTTGAAGTCATATTGCATGGTACCCATTCCACGGGTTTCAACTACCCAGGTTTAAGGTATTCTACCTTCAGCTAAAACATGCATGTGGAAACTAGAGTATGATCAACCATGTGATCGGGAAACGTGTTCAAATATGTCTCAGTTTTCGTACCCTGGTACTCGGGTGCAACATTCCAGACGCTTTACTAACACCCTCCCGACTTGGAGAGTCAGTCCCTTTAACCTCTTGTTTGGCCCAGTTTGCAATTCCTGTGGAAGATGAACAGGAATAGCGAGAACCAATGAGAGACTAGCTGGAGGTGTCTGGACGGGCAAATTTAACTCTCATTTCCCACCATTAAGAGGAATTAACCAAAGGCTCAGCGTGCCGTGCCGGAACCAGATTAGGGCCTGAAGCCATCCTGCGGTGTTGCGGCCAGCTCAAAAGAAAGCGAGTTGAAGAAAGGAGCTCAGGGGCACTGTAATTCACAAACCTGCAGAGTTATAAATGACAGCTATCGTCCAAAAATATACTGAAGTAAGGCTGCCAAGAGGACTTGAAAGCGGGGCAGAATTGCAGGAAACCGATTTCAGGAGGTAGACTGGAATTGCATTGAAAGCATAGGAAAAGAGGCAGAACGTCCACAATGATGCACTTGGCCAAAAAGGGCGTATGCGTTTTTTCCTGAATATATTCAGGAAAAAACGCATACGCACTTTTTGGCCAACCAAGCAAGCTTGCAAAGGAAATCTGCACTACAATGAAGTCTCACTTCCCCCCGGTCAAAAGGGCCATCTGAAAAAAGTGTAAAATCCAGAAAGGCAGGACAGGCCATGGAGAACTGGGAGCCTTGTTATGCTGATGGGCGGGATGTAAATTGCCAACAGACACTCGGGAGAAGTGTATGGTGTTTCCTGAAACATCTAAAAAACAAAGCAACAGAGCCTAGGGCACTTCCACTTATGGTCCTATAGCTTAGGGAAATTAAAATCTAAAAGACACAGCCACCCCAACGTTTGGGACGCCTCTGTTTACAAGAACCTCGTTTACAGTACAAGTTCAACATCGCAGAAAGTGAAAAATGGATAAAGAAGTTGTGGTATTTACTTACAAAGCAATATCACTCAGCAATGAAATCTATGTCATCAGGCCCTTAGCAGCACAATGAGTGGATTCAGGTACGATGATTCTAACTGAAATAAGTCACACAGAAAAAGAAACATCATAAGATATCAGTAATACACGGAATGTAAACTTGGCTACACAGGAACTGAATTACAGAACAGAACAGGGTCTCAAATTTAGAAAACCAACTTATGCTTGCTTAAGGGTAAAGGTGAGTTGGGGTGCTGCATAAAACCAGAGATTGAAATGAGCACAGATAAAGTTCCTTAAGCCAAATATGGAATAGACAAGAGCTACTCCTTGCTCAACGAAATGGACTCAACACCGCATATTAAACGCCTAAGAATGTACCTGACTAGTAAGTATCTTAAAACCTATGGATTGCTATGTCTCCGAAAGAGAATCAAGCATGTGTACAGGGGCATAAACGCAGCAGTGATAGGATTGGAGAGGTTCGGTGAGCAAATGAAGACCCTTTGAAGTCATATTGCATGGTACCCATTCCACGGGTTTCAACTCTCCAGGTTTAAGGTATTCTTCCTTCAGCTAAAACATGCATGTGGAACCCAGAGTATGATCAACCGTGTGAACGGGAGACCTGTTCAAATATGTCTCAGTTTTCCTCCCCTGGTACTCGGGTGCAACATTCCAGACGCTTTACTAACACCCTCCCGACTTGGAGAGTCAGTCCCTTTAACCTCCTGTTTGGCCCAGTTTGCAATTTCTGTGGAAGATGAACAGGAATAGCGAGAACCAATGAGAGACTAGCTGGAGGTGTCTGGACGGGCAAATTTAACTCTCATTTCCCACCAGGAAGAGGAATTAACCAAAGGCTCAGCGTGCCGTGCCGGAACCAGATTAGGGCCTGAAGCCATCCTGCGGTGTTGCGGCCAGCTCAAAAGAAAGCGAGTTGAAGAAAGGAGCTCAGGGGCACTGTAATTCACAAACCTGCAGAGTTATAAATGACAGCTATCGTCCAAAAATATACTGAAGTAAGGCTACCGAGAGGACTTGAAAGCGGGGCAGAATTGCAGGAAACCGATTTCAGGAGGTAGACTGGAATTGCATTGAAAGCATAGGAAAAGAGGCAGAACGTCCACAATGATGCACTTGGCCAAAAAGGGCGTATGCGTTTTTTCCTGAATATATTCAGGAAAAAACGCATACGCCCTTTTTGGCCAACCAAGCAAGCTTGCAAAGGAAATCTGCACTACAATGAAGTCTCACTTCCCCCCGGTCAAAAGGGCCATCTGAAAAAAGTGTAAAATCCAGAAAGGCAGGACAGGCCATGGAGAACTGGGAGCCTTGTTATGCTGATGGGCGGGATGTAAATTGTCAACAGACACTCGGGAGAAGTGTATGGTGTTTCCTGAAACATCTAAAAAACAAAGCAACAGAGCCTAGGGCACTTCCACTTATGGTCCTATAGCTTAGGGAAATTAAAATCAAAAAGACACAGCCACCCCAAAGTTTGGGACGCCTCTGTTTACAAGAACCTCGTTTACAGTACAAGTTCAACATCGCAGAAAGTGAAAAATGGATAAAGAAGTTGTGGTATTTACTTACAAAGCAATATCACTCAGCAATGAAATCTATGTCATCAGGCCCTTAGCAGCACAATGAGTGGATTCAGGTATGATGATTCTAACTGAAATAAGTCACACAGAAAAAGAAACATCATAAGATATCAGTAATACACGGAATGTAAACTTGGCTACACAGGAACTGAATTACAGAACAGAACAGGGTCTCAAATTTAGAAAACCAACTTATGCTTGCTTAAGGGTAAAGGTGAGTTGGGGTGCTGCATAAAACCAGAGATTGAAATGAGCACAGATAAAGTTCCTTAAGCCAAATATGGAATAGACAAGAGCTACTCCTTGCTCAACGAAATGGACTCAACACCGCATATTAAACGCCTAAGAATGTACCTGACTAGTAAGTATCTTAAAACCTATGGATTGCTATGTCTCCGAAAGAGAATCAAGCATGTGTACAGGGGCATAAACGCAGCAGTGATAGGATTGGAGAGGTTCGGTGAGCAAATGAAGACCCTTTGAAGTCATATTGCATGGTACCCATTCCACGGGTTTCAACTACCCAGGTTTAAGGTATTCTACCTTCAGCTAAAACATGCATGTGGAAACTAGAGTATGATCAACCATGTGATCGGGAAACGTGTTCAAATATGTCTCAGTTTTCGTACCCTGGTACTCGGGTGCAACATTCCAGACGCTTTACTAACACCCTCCCGACTTGGAGAGTCAGTCCCTTTAACCTCCTGTTTGGCCCAGTTTGCAATTTCTGTGGAAGATGAACAGGAATAGCGAGAACCAATGAGAGACTAGCTGGAGGTGTCTGGACGGGCAAATTTAACTCTCATTTCCCACCAGGAAGAGGAATTAACCAAAGGCTCAGCTTCCCGTGCCGGAACCAGATTAGGGCCTGAAGCCATCCTGCGGTGTTGCGGCCAGCTCAAAAGAAAGCGAGTTGAAGAAAGGAGCTCAGGGGCACTGTAATTCACAAACCTGCAGAGTTATAAATGACAGCTATCGTCCAAAAATATACTGAAGTAAGGCTGCCAAGAGGACTTGAAAGCGGGGCAGAATTGCAGGAAACCGATTTCAGGAGGTAGACTGGAATTGCATTGAAAGCATAGGAAAAGAGGCAGAACGTCCACAATGATGCACTTGGCCAAAAAGGGCGTATGCGTTTTTTCCTGAATATATTCAGGAAAAAACGCATACGCCCTTTTTGGCCAACCAAGCAAGCTTGCAAAGGAAATCTGCACTACAATGAAGTCTCACTTCCCCCCGGTCAAAAGGGCCATCTGAAAAAAGTGTAAAATCCAGAAAGGCAGGACAGGCCATGGAGAACTGGGAGCCTTGTTATGCTGATGGGCGGGATGTAAATTGTCAACAGACACTCGGGAGAAGTGTATGGTGTTTCCTGAAACATCTAAAAAACAAAGCAACAGAGCCTAGGGCACTTCCACTTATGGTCCTATAGCTTAGGGAAATTAAAATCTAAAACGCACAGCCACCCCAAAGTTTGGGACGCCTCTGTTTACAAGAACCTCGTTTACAGTACAAGTTCAACATCGCAGAAAGTGAAAAATGGATAAAGAAGTTGTGGTATTTACTTACAAAGCAATATCACTCAGCAATGAAATCTATGTCATCAGGCCCTAAGCAGCACAATGAGTGGATTCAGGTATGATGATTCTAACTGAAATAAGTCACACAGAAAAAGAAACATCATAAGATATCAGTAATACACGGAATGTAAACTTGGCTACACAGGAACTGAATTACAGAACAGAACAGGGTCTCAAATTTAGAAAACCAACTTATGCTTGCTTAAGGGTAAAGGTGAGTTGGGGTGCTGCATAAAACCAGAGATTGAAATGAGCACAGATAAAGTTCCTTAAGCCAAATATGGAATAGACAAGAGCTACTCCTTGCTCAACGAAATGGACTCAACACCGCATATTAAACGCCTAAGAATGTACCTGACTAGTAAGTATCTTAAAACCTATGGATTGCTATGTCTCCGAAAGAGAATCAAGCATGTGTACAGGGGCATAAACGCAGCAGTGATAGGATTGGAGAGGTTCGGTGAGCAAATGAAGACCCTTTGAAGTCATATTGCATAGTACCCATTCCACGGGTTTCAACTACCCAGGTTTAAGGTATTCTTCCTTCAGCTAAAACATGCATGTGGAACCTAGAGTACGATCAACCATGTGATCGGGAAACGTGTTCAAATATGTCTCAGTTTTCGTACCCTGGTACTCGGGTGCAACATTCCAGACGCTTTACTAACACCCTCCCGACTTGGAGAGTCAGTCCCTTTAACCTCCTGTTTGGCCCAGTTTGCAATTTCTGCGGAAGATGAACAGGAATAGCGAGAACCAATGAGAGACTACCTGGAGGTGTCTGGACGGGCAAATTTAACTCTCATTTCCCACCAGGAAGTGGAATTAACCAAAGGCTCAGCGTGCCGTGCCGGACCCAGATTAGGGCCTGAAGCCATCCTGTGGTGTTGCGGCCAGGTCACAAGAAAGCGAGTTGAAGAAAGGAGCTCAGGGGCACTGTAATTCACAAACCTGCAGAGTTATAAATGACAGCTATCGTCCAAAAATATACTGAAGTAAGGCTGCCAAGAGGACTTGAAAGCGGGGCAGAATTGCAGGAAACCGATTTCAGGAGGTAGACTGGAATTGCATTGAAAGCATAGGAAAAGAGGCAGAACGTCCACAATGATGCACTTGGCCAAAAAGGGCGTATGCGTTTTTTCCTGAATATATTCAGGAAAAAACGCATACGCCCTTTTTGGCCAACCAAGCAAGCTTGCAAAGGAAATCTGCACTACAATGAAGTCTCACTTCCCCCCGGTCAATAGGGCCATCTGAAAAAAGTGTAAAATCCAGAAAGGCAGGACAGGCCATGGAGAACTGGGAGCCTTGTTATGCTGATGGGCGGGATGTAAATTGCCAACAGCCACTCGGGAGAAGTGTATGGTGTTTCCTGAAACATCTAAAAAACAAAGCAACAGAGTCTAGGGCACTTCCACTTATGGTCCTATAGCTTAGGGAAATTAAAATCAAAAAGACACAGCCACCCCAAAGTTTGGGACGCCTCTGTTTACAAGAACCTCATTTACCATACAAGTTCAATATCACAGAAAGTGAAAAATGGATGAAGAAGTTGTGGTACTTACGTACAATGCAGTATCACTCAACAATGAAATCTATGTCATCAGGCCCATAGCAGCATAATGAGTGGATTCAGGTACGATGATTCTAACTGAAATAAGTCACACAGAAAAAGAAACATCATAAGATATCACTAATACACAGAATGTAAACTTGGCTACACAGGAACTGAATTCCAAAACAGAACAGGGTCTCAAATTTAGAAAACCAACTTATGCTTGCTTAAGGGTAAAGGTGAGTTGGGGTGCTGCATAAAACCAGAGATTGAAATGAGCACAGATAAAGTTCCTTAAGCCAAATATGGAATAGACAAGAGCTACTCCTTGCTCAACGAAGTGGACTCAACACCGCATATTAAACGCCTAAGAATGTACCTGACTAGTAAGTATCTTAAAACCTATGGATTGCTATGTCTCCGAAAGAGAATCAAGCATGTGTACAGGGGCATAAACGCAGCAGTGATAGGATTGGAGAGGTTCGGTGAGCAAATGAAGACCCTTTGAAGTCATATTGCATGGTACCCATTCCACGGGTTTCAACTACCCAGTTTTAAGGTATTCTACCTTCAGCTAAAACATGCATGTGGAAACTAGAGTATGATCAACCATGTGATCGGGAAACGTGTTCAAATATGTCTCAGTTTTCGTACCCTGGTACTCGGGTGCAACATTCCAGACGCTTTACTAACACCCTCCCGACTTGGAGAGTCAGTCCCTTTAACCTCCTGTTTGGCCCAGTTTGCAATTTCTGTGGAAGATGAACAGGAATAGCGAGAACCAATGAGAGACTAGCTGGAGGTGTCTGGACGGGCAAATTTAACTCTCATTTCCCACCAGGAAGAGGAATTAACCAAAGGCTCAGCTTGCCGTGCCGGAACCAGATTAGGGCCTGAAGCCATCCTGCGGTGTTGCGGCCAGCTCAAAAGAAAGCGAGTTGAAGAAAGGAGCTCAGGGGCACTGTAATTCACAAACCTGCAGAGTTATAAATGACAGCTATCGTCCAAAAATATACTGAAGTAAGGCTGCCAAGAGGACTTGAAAGCGGGGCAGAATTGCAGGAAACCGATTTCAGGAGGTAGACTGGAATTGCATTGAAAGCATAGGAAAAGAGGCAGAACGTCCACAATGATGCACTTGGCCAAAAAGGGCGTATGCGTTTTTTCCTGAATATATTCAGGAAAAAACGCATACGCCCTTTTTGGCCAACCAAGCAAGCTTGCAAAGGAAATCTGCACTACAATGAAGTCTCACTTCCCCCCGGTCAAAAGGGCCATCTGAAAAAAGTGTAAAATCCAGAAAGGCAGGACAGGCCATGGAGAACTGGGAGCCTTTTTATGCTGATGGGAGGGATGTAAATTGCCAACAGACACTCGGGAGAAGTGTATGGTGTTTCCTGAAACATCTAAAAAACAAAGCAACAGAGTCTAGGGCACTTCCACTTATGGTCCTATAGCTTAGGGAAATTAAAATCAAAAAGACACAGCCACCCCAAAGTTTGGGACGCCTCTGTTTACAAGAACCTCATTTACCGTACAAGTTCAATATCACAGAAAGTGAAAAATGGATGAAGAAGTTGTGGTACTTACGTACAATGCAGTATCACTCAACAATGAAATCTATGTCATCAGGCCCGTAGCAGCATAATGAGTGGATTCAGGTACGATGATTCTAACTGAAATAAGTCACACAGAAAAAGAAACATCATAAGATATCACTAATACACAGAATGTAAACTTGGCTACACAGGAACTGAATTCCAAAACAGAACAGGGTCTCAAATTTAGAAAACCAACTTATGCTTGCTTAAGGGTAAAGGTGAGTTGGGGTGCTGCATAAAACCAGAGATTGAAATGAGCACAGATAAAGTTCCTTAAGCCAAATATGGAATAGACAAGAGCTACTCCTTGCTCAACGAAATGGACTCAACACCGCATATTAAACGCCTAAGAATGTACCTGACTAGTAAGTATCTTAAAACCTATGGATTGCTATGTCTCCGAAAGAGAATCAAGCATGTGTACAGGGGCATAAACGCAGCAGTGATAGGATTGGAGAGGTTCGGTGAGCAAATGAAGACCCTTTGAAGTCATATTGCATGGTACCCATTCCACGGGTTTCAACTACCCAGGTTTAAGGTATTCTACCTTCAGCTAAAACATGCATGTGGAAACTAGAGTATGATCAACCATGTGATCGGGAAACGTGTTCAAATATGTCTCAGTTTTCGTACCCTGGTACTCGGGTGCAACATTCCAGACGCTTTACTAACACCCTCCCGACTTGGAGAGTCAGTCCCTTTAACCTCTTGTTTGGCCCAGTTTGCAATTCCTGTGGAAGATGAACAGGAATAGCGAGAACCAATGAGAGACTAGCTGGAGGTGTCTGGACGGGCAAATTTAACTCTCATTTCCCACCATTAAGAGGAATTAACCAAAGGCTCAGCGTGCCGTGCCGGAACCAGATTAGGGCCTGAAGCCATCCTGCGGTGTTGCGGCCAGCTCAAAAGAAAGCGAGTTGAAGAAAGGAGCTCAGGGGCACTGTAATTCACAAACCTGCAGAGTTATAAATGACAGCTATCGTCCAAAAATATACTGAAGTAAGGCTGCCAAGAGGACTTGAAAGCGGGGCAGAATTGCAGGAAACCGATTTCAGGAGGTAGACTGGAATTGCATTGAAAGCATAGGAAAAGAGGCAGAACGTCCACAATGATGCACTTGGCCAAAAAGGGCGTATGCGTTTTTTCCTGAATATATTCAGGAAAAAACGCATACGCACTTTTTGGCCAACCAAGCAAGCTTGCAAAGGAAATCTGCACTACAATGAAGTCTCACTTCCCCCCGGTCAAAAGGGCCATCTGAAAAAAGTGTAAAATCCAGAAAGGCAGGACAGGCCATGGAGAACTGGGAGCCTTGTTATGCTGATGGGCGGGATGTAAATTGCCAACAGACACTCGGGAGAAGTGTATGGTGTTTCCTGAAACATCTAAAAAACAAAGCAACAGAGCCTAGGGCACTTCCACTTATGGTCCTATAGCTTAGGGAAATTAAAATCTAAAAGACACAGCCACCCCAACGTTTGGGACGCCTCTGTTTACAAGAACCTCGTTTACAGTACAAGTTCAACATCGCAGAAAGTGAAAAATGGATAAAGAAGTTGTGGTATTTACTTACAAAGCAATATCACTCAGCAATGAAATCTATGTCATCAGGCCCTTAGCAGCACAATGAGTGGATTCAGGTACGATGATTCTAACTGAAATAAGTCACACAGAAAAAGAAACATCATAAGATATCAGTAATACACGGAATGTAAACTTGGCTACACAGGAACTGAATTACAGAACAGAACAGGGTCTCAAATTTAGAAAACCAACTTATGCTTGCTTAAGGGTAAAGGTGAGTTGGGGTGCTGCATAAAACCAGAGATTGAAATGAGCACAGATAAAGTTCCTTAAGCCAAATATGGAATAGACAAGAGCTACTCCTTGCTCAACGAAATGGACTCAACACCGCATATTAAACGCCTAAGAATGTACCTGACTAGTAAGTATCTTAAAACCTATGGATTGCTATGTCTCCGAAAGAGAATCAAGCATGTGTACAGGGGCATAAACGCAGCAGTGATAGGATTGGAGAGGTTCGGTGAGCAAATGAAGACCCTTTGAAGTCATATTGCATGGTACCCATTCCACGGGTTTCAACTCTCCAGGTTTAAGGTATTCTTCCTTCAGCTAAAACATGCATGTGGAACCCAGAGTATGATCAACCGTGTGAACGGGAGACGTGTTCAAATATGTCTCAGTTTTCCTCCCCTGGTACTCGGGTGCAACATTCCAGACGCTTTACTAACACCCTCCCGACTTGGAGAGTCAGTCCCTTTAACCTCCTGTTTGGCCCAGTTTGCAATTTCTGTGGAAGATGAACAGGAATAGCGAGAACCAATGAGAGACTAGCTGGAGGTGTCTGGACGGGCAAATTTAACTCTCATTTCCCACCAGGAAGAGGAATTAACCAAAGGCTCAGCGTGCCGTGCCGGAACCAGATTAGGGCCTGAAGCCATCCTGCGGTGTTGCGGCCAGCTCAAAAGAAAGCGAGTTGAAGAAAGGAGCTCAGGGGCACTGTAATTCACAAACCTGCAGAGTTATAAATGACAGCTATCGTCCAAAAATATACTGAAGTAAGGCTACCGAGAGGACTTGAAAGCGGGGCAGAATTGCAGGAAACCGATTTCAGGAGGTAGACTGGAATTGCATTGAAAGCATAGGAAAAGAGGCAGAACGTCCACAATGATGCACTTGGCCAAAAAGGGCGTATGCGTTTTTTCCTGAATATATTCAGGAAAAAACGCATACGCCCTTTTTGGCCAACCAAGCAAGCTTGCAAAGGAAATCTGCACTACAATGAAGTCTCACTTCCCCCCGGTCAAAAGGGCCATCTGAAAAAAGTGTAAAATCCAGAAAGGCAGGACAGGCCATGGAGAACTGGGAGCCTTGTTATGCTGATGGGCGGGATGTAAATTGTCAACAGACACTCGGGAGAAGTGTATGGTGTTTCCTGAAACATCTAAAAAACAAAGCAACAGAGCCTAGGGCACTTCCACTTATGGTCCTATAGCTTAGGGAAATTAAAATCAAAAAGACACAGCCACCCCAAAGTTTGGGACGCCTCTGTTTACAAGAACCTCGTTTACAGTACAAGTTCAACATCGCAGAAAGTGAAAAATGGATAAAGAAGTTGTGGTATTTACTTACAAAGCAATATCACTCAGCAATGAAATCTATGTCATCAGGCCCTTAGCAGCACAATGAGTGGATTCAGGTATGATGATTCTAACTGAAATAAGTCACACAGAAAAAGAAACATCATAAGATATCAGTAATACACGGAATGTAAACTTGGCTACACAGGAACTGAATTACAGAACAGAACAGGGTCTCAAATTTAGAAAACCAACTTATGCTTGCTTAAGGGTAAAGGTGAGTTGGGGTGCTGCATAAAACCAGAGATTGAAATGAGCACAGATAAAGTTCCTTAAGCCAAATATGGAATAGGCAAGAGCTACTCCTTGCTCAACGAAATGGACTCAACACCGCATATTAAACGCCTAAGAATGTACCTGACTAGTAAGTATCTTAAAACCTATGGATTGCTATGTCTCCGAAAGAGAATCAAGCATGTGTACAGGGGCATAAACGCAGCAGTGATAGGATTGGAGAGGTTCAGTGAGCAAATGAAGACCCTTTGAAGTCATATTGCATGGTACCCATTCCACGGGTTTCAACTACCCAGGTTTAAGGTATTCTACCTTCAGCTAAAACATGCATGTGGAAACTAGAGTACGATCAACCATGTGATCGGGAAACGTGTTCAAATATGTCTCAGTTTTCGTACCCTGGTACTCGGGTGCAACATTCCAGACGCTTTACTAACACCCTCCCGACTTGGAGAGTCAGTCCCTTTAACCTCCTGTTTGGCCCAGTTTGCAATTTCTGTGGAAGATGAACAGGAATAGCGAGAACCAATGAGAGACTAGCTGGAGGTGTCTGGACGGGCAAATTTAACTCTCATTTCCCACCAGGAAGAGGAATTAACCAAAGGCTCAGCTTGCCGTGCCGGAACCAGATTAGGGCCTGAAGCCATCCTGCGGTGTTGCGGCCAGCTCAAAAGAAAGCGAGTTGAAGAAAGGAGCTCAGGGGCACTGTAATTCACAAACCTGCAGAGTTATAAATGACAGCTATCGTCCAAAAATATACTGAAGTAAGGCTGCCAAGAGGACTTGAAAGCGGGGCAGAATTGCAGGAAACCGATTTCAGGAGGTAGACTGGAATTGCATTGAAAGCATAGGAAAAGAGGCAGAACGTCCACAATGATGCACTTGGCCAAAAAGGGCGTATGCGTTTTTTCCTGAATATATTCAGGAAAAAACGCATACGCCCTTTTTGGCCAACCAAGCAAGCTTGCAAAGGAAATCTGCACTACAATGAAGTCTCACTTCCCCCCAGTCAAAAGGGCCATCTGAAAAAAGTGTAAAATCCAGAAAGGCAGGACAGGCCATGGAGAACTGGGAGCCTTGTTATGCTGATGGGCGGGATGTAAATTGCCAACAAACACTCGGGAGAAGTGTATGGTGTTTCCTGAAACATCTAAAAAAGAAAGCAACAGAGCCTAGGGCAATTCCACTTATGGTCCTATAGCTTAGGGAAATTAAAATCAAAAAGACACAGCCACCCCAAAGTTTGGGACGCCTCTGTTTACAAGAACCTCATTTACCGTACAAGTTCAATATCACAGAAAGTGAAAAATGGATAAAGAAGTTGTGGTACTTACGTACAATGCAGTATCACTCAACAATGAAATCTATGTCATCAGGCCCGTAGCAGCATAATGAGTGGATTCAGGTACGATGATTCTAACTGAAATAAGTCACACAGAAAAAGAAACATCATAAGATATCACTAATACACAGAATGTAAACTTGGCTACACAGGAACTGAATTCCAAAACAGAACAGGGTCTCAAATTTAGAAAACCAACTTATGCTTGCTTAAGCGGAAAGGTGAGTTGGGGTGCTGCATAAAACCAGAGATTGAAATGAGCACAGATAAAGTTCCTTAAGCCAAATATGGAATAGATAAGAGCTACTCCTTGCTCAACGAAATGGACTCAACACCCCATATTAAATGCCTAAGAATGTACCTGACTAGTAAGTATCATAAAACCTATGGATTGCTATGTCTCCAAAAGAGAATCAAGCGTCTGTACAGGGGGATAAACGCAGCAGTGATAGGATTGGAGAAGTTCGGTGAGCAAATGAAGACCCTTTGAAGTCATATTGCATGGTACCCATTACACGGGTCTCAACTCTCCAGGTTTAAGGTATTCTTCCTTCAGCTAAAACATGCATGTGGAACCCAGAGTATGATCAACCGTGTGAACGGGAGACGTGTTCAAATATGTCTCAGTTTTCCTCCCCTGGTACTCGGGTGCAACATTCCAGACGCTTTACTAACACCCTCCCGACTTGGAGAGTCAGTCCCTTTAACCTCCTGTTTGGCCCAGTTTGCAATTTCTGTGGAAGATGAACAGGAATAGCGAGAACCAATGAGAGACTAGCTGGAGGTGTCTGGACGGGCAAATTTAACTCTCATTTCCCACCAGGAAGAGGAATTAACCAAAGGCTCAGC
Organism: Pseudorca crassidens; assembly: GCF_039906515.1. NCBI lineage: Eukaryota > Metazoa > Chordata > Mammalia > Artiodactyla > Delphinidae > Pseudorca > Pseudorca crassidens. The sequence continues at coordinate 27,016 of NW_027136349.1, forward strand.
GTGCCGTGCCGGAACCAGATTAGGGCCTGAAGCCATCCTGCGGTGTTGCGGCCAGCTCAAAAGAAAGCGAGTTGAAGAAAGGAGCTCAGGGGCACTGTAATTCACAAACCTGCAGAGTTATAAATGACAGCTATCGTCCAAAAATATACTGAAGTAAGGCTGCCGAGAGGACTTGAAAGCGGGGCAGAATTGCAGGAAACCGATTTCAGGAGGTAGACTGGAATTGCATTGAAAGCATAGGAAAAGAGGCAGAACGTCCACAATGATGCACTTGGCCAAAAAGGGCGTATGCGTTTTTTCCTGAATATATTCAGGAAAAAACGCATACGCCCTTTTTGGCCAACCAAGCAAGCTTGCAAAGGAAATCTGCACTACAATGAAGTCTCACTTCCCCCCGGTCAAAAGGGCCATCTGAAAAAAGTGTAAAATCCAGAAAGGCAGGACAGGCCATGGAGAACTGGGAGCCTTTTTATGCTGATGGGCGGGATGTAAATTGTCAACAGACACTTGGGAGAAGTGTATGGTGTTTCCTGAAACATCTAAAAAACAAAGCAACAGAGCCTAGGGCACTTCCACTTATGGTCCTATAGCTTAGGGAAATTAAAATCAAAAAGACACAGCCACCCCAAAGTTTGGGACGCCTCTGTTTACAAGAACCTCGTTTACAGTACAAGTTCAACATCGCAGAAAGTGAAAAATGGATAAAGAAGTTGTGGTATTTACTTACAAAGCAATATCACTCAGCAATGAAATCTATGTCATCAGGCCCTTAGCAGCACAATGAGTGGATTCAGGTATGATGATTCTAACTGAAATAAGTCACACAGAAAAAGAAACATCATAAGATATCAGTAATACACGGCATGTAAACTTGGCTACACAGGAACTGAATTACAGAACAGAACAGGGTCTCAAATTTAGAAAACCAACTTATGCTTGCTTAAGGGTAAAGGTGAGTTGGGGTGCTGCATAAAACCAGAGATTGAAATGAGCACAGATAAAGTTCCTTAAGCCAAATATGGAATAGACAAGAGCTACTCCTTGCTCAACGAAATGGACTCAACACCGCATATTAAACGCCTAAGAATGTACCTGACTAGTAAGTATCTTAAAACCTATGGATTGCTATGTCTCCGAAAGAGAATCAAGCATGTGTACAGGGGCATAAACGCAGCAGTGATAGGATTGGAGAGGTTCAGTGAGCAAATGAAGACCCTTTGAAGTCATATTGCATGGTACCCATTCCACGGGTTTCAACTACCCAGGTTTAAGGTATTCTACCTTCAGCTAAAACATGCATGTGGAAACTAGAGTACGATCAACCATGTGATCGGGAAACGTGTTCAAATATGTCTCAGTTTTCGTACCCTGGTACTCGGGTGCAACATTCCAGACGCTTTACTAACACCCTCCCGACTTGGAGAGTCAGTCCCTTTAACCTCCTGTTTGGCCCAGTTTGCAATTTCTGTGGAAGATGAACAGGAATAGCGAGAACCAATGAGAGACTAGCTGGAGGTGTCTGGACGGGCAAATTTAACTCTCATTTCCCACCAGGAAGAGGAATTAACCAAAGGCTCAGCTTGCCGTGCCGGAACCAGATTAGGGCCTGAAGCCATCCTGCGGTGTTGCGGCCAGCTCAAAGGAAAGCGAGTTGAAGAAAGGAGCTCAGGGGCACTGTAATTCACAAACCTGCAGAGTTATAAATGACAGCTATCGTCCAAAAATATACTGAAGTAAGGCTGCCAAGAGGACTTGAAAGCGGGGCAGAATTGCAGGAAACCGATTTCAGGAGGTAGACTGGAATTGCATTGAAAGCATAGGAAAAGAGGCAGAACGTCCACAATGATGCACTTGGCCAAAAAGGGCGTATGCGTTTTTTCCTGAATATATTCAGGAAAAAACGCATACGCCCTTTTTGGCCAACCAAGCAAGCTTGCAAAGGAAATCTGCACTACAATGAAGTCTCACTTCCCCCCGGTCAAAAGGGCCATCTGAAAAAAGTGTAAAATCCAGAAAGGCAGGACAGGCCATGGAGAACTGGGAGCCTTTTTATGCTGATGGGAGGGATGTAAATTGCCAACAGACACTCGGGAGAAGTGTATGGTGTTTCCTGAAACATCTAAAAAACAAAGCAACAGAGTCTAGGGCACTTCCACTTATGGTCCTATAGCTTAGGGAAATTAAAATCAAAAAGACACAGCCACCCCAAAGTTTGGGACGCCTCTGTTTACAAGAACCTCATTTACCGTACAAGTTCAATATCACAGAAAGTGAAAAATGGATAAAGAAGTTGTGGTACTTACGTACAATGCAGTATCACTCAACAATGAAATCTATGTCATCAGGCCCGTAGCAGCATAATGAGTGGATTCAGGTACGATGATTCTAACTGAAATAAGTCACACAGAAAAAGAAACATCATAAGATATCACTAATACACAGAATGTAAACTTGGCTACACAGGAACTGAATTCCAAAACAGAACAGGGTCTCAAATTTAGAAAACCAACTTATGCTTGCTTAAGGGGAAAGGTGAGTTGGGGTGCTGCATAAAACCAGAGATTGAAATGAGCACAGATAAAGTTCCTTAAGCCAAATATGGAATAGACAAGAGCTACTCCTTGCTCAACGAAATGGACTCAACACCGCATATTAAACGCCTAAGAATGTACCTGACTAGTAAGTATCTTAAAACCTATGGATTGCTATGTCTCCAAAAGAGAATCAAGCATGTGTACAGGGGCATAAACGCAGCAGTGATAGGATTGGAGAGGTTCGGTGAGCAAATGAAGACCCTTTGAAGTCATATTGCATGGTACCCATTCCACGGGTTTCAACTACCCAGGTTTAAGGTATTCTACCTTCAGCTAAAACATGCATGTGGAAACTAGAGTATGATCAACCATGTGATCGGGAAACGTGTTCAAATATGTCTCAGTTTTCGTACCCTGGTACTCGGGTGCAACATTCCAGACGCTTTACTAACATCCTCCCGACTTGGAGAGTCAGTCCCTTTAACCTCCTGTTTGGCCCAGTTTGCAATTTCTGCGGAAGATGAACAGGAATAGCGAGAACCAATGAGAGACTAGCTGGAGGTGTCTGGACGGGCAAATTTAACTCTCATTTCCCACCAGGAAGAGGAATTAACCAAAGGCTCAGCTTGCCGTGCCGGAACCAGATTAGGGCCTGAAGCCATCCTGCGGTGTTGCGGCCAGCTCAAAAGAAAGCGAGTTGAAGAAAGGAGCTCAGGGGCACTGTAATTCACAAACCTGCAGAGTTATAAATGACAGCTATCGTCCAAAAATATACTGAAGTAAGGCTGCCAAGAGGACTTGAAAGCGGGGCAGAATTGCAGGAAACCGATTTCAGGAGGTAGACTGGAATTGCATTGAAAGCATAGGAAAAGAGGTAGAACGTCCACAATGATGCACTTGGCCAAAAAGGGCGTATGTGTTTTTTCCTGAATATATTCAGGAAAAAACGCATACGCCCTTTTTGGCCAACCAAGCAAACTTGCAAAGGAAATCTGCACTACAATGAAGTCTCACTTCCCCCCGGTCAAAAGGGCCATCTGAAAAAAGTGTAAAATCCAGAAAGGCAGGACAGGCCATGGAGAACTGGGAGCCTTGTTATGCTGATGGGCGGGATGTAAATTGCCAACAGACACTCGGGAGAAGTGTATGGTGTTTCCTGAAACATCTAAAAAACAAAGCAACAGAGCCTAGGGCACTTCCACTTATGGTCCTATAGCTTAGGGAAATTAAAATCAAAAAGACACAGCCACCCCAAAGTTTGGGACGCCTCTGTTTACAAGAACCTCGTTTACAGTACAAGTTCAACATCGCAGAAAGTGAAAAATGGATAAAGAAGTTGTGGTATTTACTTACAAAGCAATATCACTCAGCAATGAAATCTATGTCATCAGGCCCTTAGCAGCACAATGAGTGGATTCAGGTATGATGATTCTAACTGATATAAGTCACACAGAAAAAGAAACATCATAAGATATCAGTAATACACGGAATGTAAACTTGGCTACACAGGAACTGAATTACAGAACAGAACAGGGTCTCAAATTTAGAAAACCAACTTATGCTTGCTTAAGGGTAAAGGTGAGTTGGGGTGCTGCATAAAACCAGAGATTGAAATGAGCACAGATAAAGTTCCTTAAGCCAAATATGGAATAGACAAGAGCTACTCCTTGCTCAACGAAATGGACTCAACACCGCATATTAAACGCCTAAGAATGTACCTGACTAGTAAGTATCTTAAAACCTATGGATTGCTATGTCTCTGAAAGAGAATCAAGCATGTGTACAGGGGCATAAACGCAGCAGTGATAGGATTGGAGAGGTTCGGTGAGCAAATGAAGACCCTTTGAAGTCATATTGCATGGTACCCATTCCACGGGTTTCAACTACCCAGGTTTAAGGTATTCTACCTTCAGCTAAAACATGCATGTGGAAACTAGAGTATGATCAACCATGTGATCGGGAAACGTGTTCAAATATGTCTCAGTTTTCGTACCCTGGTACTCGGGTGCAACATTCCAGACGCTTTACTAACACCCTCCCGACTTGGAGAGTCAGTCCCTTTAACCTCCTGTTTGGCCCAGTTTGCAATTTCTGTGGAAGATGAACAGGAATAGCGAGAACCAATGAGAGACTAGCTGGAGGTGTCTGGACGGGCAAATTTAACTCTCATTTCCCACCAGGAAGAGGAATTAACCAAAGGCTCAGCTTGCCGTGCCGGAACCAGATTAGGGCCTGAAGCCATCCTGCGGTGTTGCGGCCAGCTCAAAAGAAAGCGAGTTGAAGAAAGGAGCTCAGGGGCACTGTAATTCACAAACCTGCAGAGTTATAAATGACAGCTATCGTCCAAAAATATACTGAAGTAAGGCTGCCAAGAGGACTTGAAAGCGGGGCAGAATTGCAGGAAACCGATTTCAGGAGGTAGACTGGAATTGCATTGAAAGCATAGGAAAAGAGGCAGAACGTCCACAATGATGCACTTGGCCAAAAAGGGCGTATGCGTTTTTTCCTGAATATATTCAGGAAAAAACGCATACGCCCTTTTTGGCCAACCAAGCAAGCTTGCAAAGGAAATCTGCACTACAATGAAGTCTCACTTCCCCCCGGTCAAAAGGGCCATCTGAAAAAAGTGTAAAATCCAGAAAGGCAGGACAGGCCATGGAGAACTGGGAGCCTTGTTATGCTGATGGGCGGGATGTAAATTGCCAACAGCCACTCGGGAGAAGTGTATGGTGTTTCCTGAAACATCTAAAAAACAAAGCAACAGAGCCTAGGGCACTTCCACTTATGGTCCTATAGCTTAGGGAAATTAAAATCAAAAAGACACAGCCACCCCAAAGTTTGGGACGCCTCTGTTTACAAGAACCTCATTTACCGTACAAGTTCAATATCACAGAAAGTGAAAAATGGATAAAGAAGTTGTGGTACTTACGTACAATGCAGTATCACTCAACAATGAAATCTATGTCATCAGGCCCGTAGCAGCATAATGAGTGGATTCAGGTATGATGATTCTAACTGAAATAAGTCACACAGAAAAAGAAACATCATAAGATATCACTAATACACAGAATGTAAACTTGGCTACACAGGAACTGAATTCCAAAACAGAACAGGGTCTCAAATTTAGAAAACCAACTTATGCTTGCTTAAGGGGAAAGGTGAGTTGGGGTGCTGCATAAAACCAGAGATTGAAATGAGCACAGATAAACTTCCTTAAGCCAAATATGGAATAGACAAGAGCTACTCCTTGCTCAACGAAATGGACTCAACACTGCATATTAAATGCCTAAGAATGTACCTGACTAGTAAGTATCTTAAAACCTATGGATTGCTATGTCTCCAAAATAGAATCAAGCGTCTGTACAGGGGGATAAACGCAGCAGTGATAGGATTGGAGAAGTTCGGTGAGCAAATGAAGACCCTTTGAAGTCATATTGCATGGTACCCATTACACGGGTCTCAACTCTCCAGGTTTAAGGTATTCTTCCTTCAGCTAAAACATGCATGTGGAACCCAGAGTATGATCAACAATGTGATCGGGAGATGTGTTCCAATATGTCTCAGGTTTCGTCCCCTGGTACTCGGGTGCAACATTCCATACGCTTTACTAACACTCTCCCGACTTGGAGAGTCAGTACCTTTAACCTCCTATTTGGCCCAGTTTGCAATTTCTGTGGAAGATGAACAGGAATAGGGAGAACCAATGAGAGACAAGCTGGTGGTGTCTGGACGGGCAAATTTAACTCTCATTTCCCACCAGGAAGAGGAAATAAACAAAGGCTCAGCGTGCCGTGCCGGAACCAGATTAGGGCCTGAAGCCATCCTGCGGTGTTGCGGCCAGCTCACAAGAAAGCGAGTTGAAGAAAGGAGCTCAGGGGCACTGTAATTCACAAACCTGCAGAGTTATAAATGACAGCTATCGTCCAAAAATATACTGAAGTAAGGCTGCTAAGAGGACTTGAAAGCGGGGCAGAATTGCAGGAAACCGATTTCAGGAGGTAGAGTGGAATTACATTGAAAGCATAGGAAAAGAGGCAGAACGTCCACAATGATGCACTTGGCCATAAAGGGCATATGTGTTTTTTCCTGAATATATTCAGGAAAAAACGCATACGCCCTTTTTGGCCAACCAAGCAAGCTTGCAAAGGAAATCTGCACTACAATGAAGTCTCACTTGCCCCTGGTCAAAAGGGCCATCTGAAAAAAGTGTAAAATCCAGAAAGGCAGGACAGGCCATGGAGAACTGGGAGCCTTGTTATGCTGATGGGCGGGATGTAAATTGTCAACAGACACTCGGGAGAAGTGTATGGTGTTTCCTGAAACATCTAAAAAACAAAGCAACAGAGCCTAGGGCACTTCCACTTATGGTCCTATAGCTTAGGGAAATTAAAATCAAAAAGACACAGCTACCCCAAAGTTTGGGACGCCTCTGTTTACAAGAACCTCATTTACCGTACAAGTTCAATATCACAGAAAGTGAAAAATGGATAAAGAAGTTGTGGTACTTACGTACAATGCAGTATCACTCAACAATGAAATCTATGTCATCAGGCCCGTAGCAGCATAATGAGTGGATTCAGGTATGATGATTCTAACTGAAATAAGTCACACAGAAAAAGAAACATCATAAGATATCACTAATACACAGAATGTAAACTTGGCTACACAGGAACTGAATTCCAAAACAGAACAGGGTCTCAAATTTAGAAAACCAACTTATGCTTGCTTAAGGGGAAAGGTGAGTTGGGGTGCTGCATAAAACCAGAGATTGAAATGAGCACAGATAAAGTTCCTTAAGCCAAATATGGAATAGACAAGAGCTACTCCTTGCTCAACGAAATGGACTCAACACTGCATATTAAATGACTAAGAATGTACCTGACTAGTAAGTATCTTAAAACCTATGGATTGCTATGTCTCCAAAATAGAATCAAGCGTCTGTACAGGGGGATAAACGCAGCAGTGATAGGATTGGAGAAGTTCGGTGAGCAAATGAAGACCCTTTGAAGTCATATTGCATGGTACCCATTACACGGGTCTCAACTCTCCAGGTTTAAGGTATTCTTCCTTCAGCTAAAACATGCATGTGGAATCCAGAGTATGATCAACAATGTGATCGGGAGATGTGTTCCAATATGTCTCAGGTTTCGTCCCCTGGTACTCGGGTGCAACATTCCAGACGCTTTACTAACACTCTCCCGACTTGGAGAGTCAGTACCTTTAACCTCCTATTTGGCCCAGTTTGCAATTTCTGTGGAAGATGAACAGGAATAGGGAGAACCAATGAGAGACAAGCTGGTGGTGTCTGGACGGGCAAATTTAACTCTCATTTCCCACCAGGAAGAGGAAATAACCAAAGGCTCAGCGTGCCGTGCCGGAACCAGATTAGGGCCTGAAGCCATCCTGCGGTGTTGCGGCCAGCTCACAAGAAAGCGAGTTGAAGAAAGGAGCTCAGGGGCACTGTAATTCACAAACCTGCAGAGTTATAAATGACAGCTATCGTCCAAAAATATACTGAAGTAAGGCTGCTAAGAGGACTTGAAAGCGGGGCAGAATTGCAGGAAACCGATTTCAGGAGGTAGAGTGGAATTACATTGAAAGCATAGGAAAAGAGGCAGAACGTCCACAATGATGCACTTGGCCATAAAGGGCATATGTGTTTTTTCCTGAATATATTCAGGAAAAAACGCATACGCCCTTTTTGGCCAACCAAGCAAGCTTGCAAAGGAAATCTGCACTACAATGAAGTCTCACTTGCCCCTGGTCAAAAGGGCCATCTGAAAAAAGTGTAAAATCCAGAAAGGCAGGACAGGCCATGGAGAACTGGGAGCCTTGTTATGCTGATGGGCGGGATGTAAATTGCCAACAGACACTCGGGAGAAGTGTATGGTGTTTCCTGAAACATCTAAAAAACAAAGCAACAGAGCCTAGGGCACTTCCACTTATGGTCCTATAGCTTAGGGAAATTAAAATCAAAAAGACACAGCCACCCCAATGTTTGGGACGGCTCTGTTTACAAGAACCTCGTTTACGGTACAAGTTCAATATCGCAGAAAGTGAAAAATGGATAAAGAAGTTGTGGTACTTATGTACAATGCAAAATCACTCAGCCATGAAATCTATGTCATCAGGCCCGTAGCAGCATAATGAGTGGATTCAGGTATGATGATTCTAACTGAAATAAGTCACACAGAAAAAGAAACATCATAAGATATCACTAATACACGGAATGTGAACTTGGCTACACATGAACTGAATTACAAAACAGAACAGGGTCTCAAGTTTAGAAAACCAACTTATGCTTGCTTAAGGGGGAAAATGAGTTGGGGTGCTGCATAAAACCAGAGTTTGAAATTAGCACAGATACCATTCAATAAGCCAAATATGTAATAGACAAGACCTACCCCTTGCTCAACAAAATGGACTCAACAATGAGGTATCACCTCACACCTGATAGAATGGGCATCATGAGAAAATCTACAAACAAAAATGCTGGAAAGGGTGTGGAGAAAAGGAACCCTCTTCCACTATTGTTGGGAATATAAATTGATACAGTCACTACGGAGAACAATATGGAGTTTCTTAAGAAACTAACAGTAGAATTACCATATGATACAGCAATCCCAGTACTGGACATATACCCAGACAAAACCATAAATCAAAACGAGACATTCACCGCAATGTTCATTGCATCACTATTTACAATATCGAGGTAATGGAAGCAACCTAAATGCCCACAGACAGACGAATGCATAAAGCTGTGGTACATATATAAAATGGAATATTACTAAGCCATGAAAAGGAATGAAATTGGGTCATTTGTAGAGACGTCGATGGATCTAGAGACTGTCATACAGAGTGAAGAAAGTCAGAAAGAGAAAAACAAATCTTGTATATTCATGCATATATGTGGAACCTAGAAAAACTGTACAGATTAACCATTTTGCAAGGCATAAATAGAGCAACAGATGTAGACAACAAATGTATGGACAACAAGGGGGGAAAGCTGTTGGGGGGGTGGTGGTGGGAGGAGTTGAGAGACTGGGATTGGCATGTATACATTTATATGTATAAAATAGATAACCAATAAGAACCTGCTGTATAAAAATATAAAATAAAATTCAAAATTAAAAAGAAATAAAATTTAAAAAATAAAACAGAAAAAACAATTATTCCCTTCACATACATGTATTTATATGAATAAATTATTTCCATGCTTATATCTGTAAATACAAAAAAGAGGAATAAAATCTACCTTGAAGCAAAAACGAAAAAGAGAAAAAAAACACAGAACCCACCAGTTCCACAGAAGAAAACCGTATCAGGGCACTTGCTCCAGTTGTAAACAATTCTGAAGTTGGCCAGTGGTGGGGAATCGTCTCCCATTCAGCCAGCAGCCCCCACGCAACAAGCGTCCTCATTGCAAAGCTGGGGCACCGTGCCGAGGCATCTGTGAGTAAACGTGAGCTGAGCCCCAGGCCAGTTGCTGCTGAACTATTCCCACCCGTCCCAGGTAAAACACCTGAATATATACAAGGACTTGAAAGCCTAGAGGAAGGGCCATAGAGCCACACGAGTGACAGCATGCCGGCCGACTTGGTGCCTGCAGGCCAGCCAGGATGGTCCTGGCCCTGGGTGCTCTTCTGGAAGATTTCCATTTCCCTGACTGAGATACCCGTCCTGTCCCTGCCCCCACTGCTTTTTTCCTTCCTCACCTCTGCCCAGGGAGAAATTCCAGCAGCAGGTATGGGTGACACATCCTCTTCTTTAGCAGGTGGCAGCCTGGCAACTGCTGCAGAAAGTCCAGCAGAGCCCCACTCACACTGGGCCACCCACAAAGCCGTGGCCTCTCACTCCCTCCCACCAGCCCAGCCCCGAGACTGCTGACAGGGCAGAGAAAATGGCGTCAGGCACGGCTGCAGGGGCTCTTGCTGCCTGGAGTGGTATTTATATTGATCTCAACCCAGGCACACCTGGGGAGGGCTGGCCCGCACGGTAAGGCTGCCCAGGTCAGCCAATCATCACCCCTCAGGGGCTCACAGTTGCAGAAAATGGAACTTGCTGAACCGGCCAGGTCCAAGGAACAGGTGTGGGCTCCTGAGAGTCAGGATAGACAAGGGGCTGCAGCTTTGGCTTGTTTTCTAATCATTTTATCTGGCCCATGAGTGGGAGACAACTTCAAGAAAACCCTCTCCTTATGAGAGGAACCCAGGAGTCAGGGAGAGGAGGGGTGGGTGGTGGTTGGAGACAGAGGCCTGGTGCCCCGGGTGCAGTGGAAGTCTCTGGAAGACCAGGTGGAGGGAGGCCGCACAGAGTGATGCCCAGGGTCACAGACCTGTCGCAGCTGCTGTTTGTTAGTTCAAGTCCTGCTCTGAGGTGCTCTGTGTCAGCTCTGAGCGACAGGTGAGCTGGGGGTGCTCTGCAATGAGGGCTATGTGCACAGTTCCTGTGTGCCCAGCCCTGCCACGGTACCTGCAAGGGTAGCTCTGTATCCTGGGAAGGGCCTGACCACGAGAGCCCCGTGGGCTGGAGTGGGGGTGGGGTACCTGCCCAGGTGAGCTCCATATTCTGGGATTGGTCTGACCACGAGAGCCCCATGGGCTGCTGGGGACCTGGTAAAGGATGTCAGGACAGTCAGTGAAGCCACCGAGGATATACCTCCAGTTGCTCCTAATTCCTACACCCTGCTGGTCATTCTACCAACCACCAGGACATGGTATTCTGTATTAGTCTTCAATGATGCCTTCTTTTGTATTCCATTAGTCCCAGAGTCACAAGAAATTTTGGCTTGTGAGTGGCAGGACTCAACATACAACTAAAACAATACTTCCGGGCCGTCTTGCCCCAAGGGTGCAAAAATTCCCACACCATCTTTGGGGAAAGCTTAGCTAAAGACCTAAAAGTTCTACCTCTGGAAAAGGAAACCCTCCTTCAGTACGCAGACAACATTCTGATCGCCAGCCCTACTAAGGCGGCCTCTGAACTACCAAGCCAATAAAGGATAGAAGTTGTCCAAGAAAAAGCTCAAATATCACAGACTGCAGTGACCTGCCTGGGCTTCATTCTCACAGAAGGTCGGAGAAGCCCATCCCAGGAAAGGGAAGAAACCATTTGCAGCCTTACCCCTTTCTAAAACTAGAAGACAGCTTAGGGGTTCCTGGGGAGGCCAGGGTTTGCTGCTTCTGGATCCCTAACTACAGTCTACTAGCTGGGCCTCTATATGAAACACTGAAAGGAAAAGATGATGATCCTTTTGAATAGAATCCAGAAGTGGCCTTTCAAGAATGGAAAGAGCAGTCAATTCAGACCCTTGCCCTGGAACTCCCTAATTTAGCTAAACCCTTTGACCTTTACATTCCCGGTGAAAGGTGAATCGCCATTGGAGAATTAGTGCAAAAACTGGGACCACTTGAAATGGAACAATGCAAGAATGCCATCCAGGTAGGATAAACTACGGTCACCAAGGGGCTTGGCCCACTGCCGCATCTGGCCAAGATACTGGCGGTATCTAAAAACCTGGAAATCAGCAGCCCAAAAGGCCACCTCCCTCCTAAGGGAAAAGGACCCCACGTGGTGATCCTAACCACCAACCATGCCCTGAAGTTGCAGGGTTCGCTCCGTGGGCACACCGACCTCGAGTGAGGAGGCCCTCCAACTCCAACATCCAGAGAGATAACCGGGGGCAACAGGGCACCATGACGATTCGTGTGAACATCACTTGACCTGGAGTTTCTCTCATAAAACAACAAGAGTGTGTCCCAAAAGAGCAGACTACTGCTTGCAGGACTTACTGTACCCAGAGGGGAGCTAATAATCTTGGCGGGGGAACCGTATATCACACTGTCACCATAGAAAAGCCTACAGACACCGTGATGATGGTGGCCAATAAGACCGGCTGGACTTCTGTTTACTTCAAAAGGCTGTTGACTCAGTGGTCATCATGGTCCTTGATCACCACTGACCCTGGACTGTCTGGGAGTTGAGCGGGCAGGGCTCTGACACCTGGTGCTGTTTGTACGTTAATTCAGGGGCCTAATTGAAGAAAGCGCAGACTACTGGTCAGAGCATCTAGGCTGGCAGAAACAGTCAGCCTAAGGTGGCCGAACAAATGTGGGGCGGGGTGAAACCGGCCCCCACAGCGTCTCTGCACATCTCTTTCCTGGACCCTTAAAGGTCATTAGAATCTATAACACTTCCAATGCTGGTGCTCAGGTGGACGAGCAGGGAGGCAGGGGACCTGGGGACAATCAACGTCACCTGGAGGCTGCTGGGGAGAAGCTCTGACCCTCGCCCCCGGGTATTAGGGCTCCCAACTCAGCACTCAGCAGTTACAGAAGAAGTGTCTGCACCCTCAGCACTCCAAGAATGAGGAACGGGACAAAAGGCAGAGGAGGGGTTTGTCCCCAGCAAAGCCCATTAAAAATCCCTGGGAGATAAAAATAGAATCTGGGCAATAAAGTCAAGTCTAACCTTTTTTATCCTTTGTGCTTTGTCTAATTTCACGTGCTCCTAGGGTCCCGCATGCAGAGGTTCCACACCCGGCACTTCAGACCAGATTTCCTAGTGCAGAATGGCTGGGTCGACACCTCAGCTCCTGGGGCCCAGTGCAGACTCCGCGATATAGAGCCTGAGCTGCAGCCAACCTGGCCCTCGAGAGCTCCGCCCCCTCCCTCCCACTGACTCTGACAGGATCTCTACACAGCAGCCCAGCCCACAGCCCACGGGGTAGTGCATGCTCTCACCTCTCCATTCTCTGATCAAAATATAAAGTTTCCTTTGCTTGTGAACCAAACTCAGTCTCGATCTGTTGGCCCCAATGACACTGGGCAGGGGGACACTTGTTGGGGTCCACTCTGGAGGATCAGTAACAGAAATTGAGACTATTGTAACCTCAATGAACAGATGTGTGAGCCAAACTGTAGTTAACATAGAACAGTGTATAAGGCTCGGGTAAAATAAGATGTTTCTAACACTTCCATTTGATATTTCCATCACTTTATTATAAGCAAGTTCAGTGAAAAGGTTTGTCTTATTTGTCAGGTCAATATTAGAGAAACGAAGTGATTTCTTTCCAAGGATGTACATCTAATAATCTTGGTTAAAGCTTCAATCTTGTTTTAAATGCTTTTCCATTGAAAATGATACCTCTCTTTCAGCTCCCCCATTTCTGAGAAGTATAAAATCTTATAATTTATTATTACCAAAGGGGAAAGGTGGGAGGAGGGATAAATTAACAGTTTGGGATTAACACATACACACTGCTATGTATAAAATAGATCATCAACAAGGAACTACTGTATAGCACAGGGAACTACACTCAACATTTTGCAATAACCTATAAGGGGAAATAATCTGAAAAAGAATAGATATTTTTATTGACATCATCTATCAATGACAGTTAAAGTGTAACCTAAGGGAAGCTGGTGGTGAGTGCTTCTGACCCTGAAGACTTCAATCATCTAAAGTTTGGACTCTGCCTACTTCCCAAGGCCCTTAATGAACATATGTGTAGCCGTAGCTTAAAAAATTCCCCAGTTTGGGTTTCGGGGAGACACTGATTTTGAAAAAGCCCTGGTGTTCTCCTTACATGAATGGGACTCTTCCTACTGCTAAAACATGTCTGTCACACCCAGAGGATGGTATACCGTCTGATCGGGAAGAGTTTGGAAAAGGCATCTCATCTCCTCATCTCCTGGTGCTCGGGTTCACCCCTCCAGAGTCTTTATTAACAGTCTCCCCACTTGGAGATGTCAGCACTGTCAACATCCTGTTGCGTACAGTTTGGAATTTGTCCAGAGGATGAAGCGGAAGGATGAGGAACAATGAGAGACAAGTCCTAGGTGTTCAGACAGGCACATGTCACTCTAATTTCCAATCAGGAAGACGAATTGACCAAAGGCTAGGGTTGCCCATGGAAACAGTATAGGGCTTGAGGAAATCCCGCTGCTTTGTGGCCAGTTCCCATAAACACAAGTTGAACAATGGAACTCAGGGGCAGTAAAATTCACAAAACTGCAGAGTTGAAAATATCCATCACTGAAAAATGTCTTGAGGAAAGTCAGAGAAAAGGACTTGTAAGCAAGGGAGAATGGCAGGAAAGGGATTTGAGGAGGTAGAAAGGACTCGCCATTAAGCACAAGAAAAGGAGCTGAACATTGCCAACATTGCAGTTGGCCAAAAAGGGTGTATGCGTTTTTTTCTGTATATATTCAAGAAAAGGGCATACACTTTTTTAGCCAACCAAACAGGTGGGCACTGGAAGTCAATACTACAAAAGATATCACTTCGCATCAGTCAGAAGAGCCATCCTCATAAAGCGTAAACAACAGAAATGCAGGACAGGGCAAGGAGAAGAGGGAGCCCTGTGAGACTTATAGTGGAAATGTATATTGCCAACGGCCATTCTGGAGAAGTGTATTGTGTTTACTAAAACATCTAAAAAATGAGCTACAGAGCATAGGGCACTTGCACTCATGGGCGTATATCTTGAGAAAAACAAAAATCGAGAGGACACAGGCACCCCAATGTTTACCCCCTCTCTGTTTAAAAGATCCTCAACTAGGATATAACTTAAATGTCTCTGGAGGGAAAAAATGGGTAGAGATGTGGTACTTAGGTAGAGTGGAATATTATTCAGCCTGGAAATCAATGAAATATGGCCAGTTGTAACAACTCTGGAGGAGTTACGTATGATCTTTCTAAGTGACATAATTCAAAAAGAAAAAGACACATATCATAAGATATCACTTAAAGGTGGAATCCAAAATGGCTACACATGAAATAAATTACAAAACAAAAACATAGTCAAATATGTAGAAAACACACATAAGGCTGCTAAACGGGAAAGGTGGGGAGGGGTGAGGCATCACCCAGGAGGTTGAAATTAGCAAAGATACCATTCCAAATACCAAACTGATAATCAACAAGGCCTACACGGTAGCTAAAAGAACTGCACTCAGCACACTCAAGTCACCGGAAAAGAATATATACGACTGGTAAGAATCTGAAAAAGAATTTACTGATGTCTCTCTGTACGTGAATCAAGTGGATGTACAGCAGCAAGAAACAGAGCTTTGAAAATCAGCTGTAACCAATATAGTAATAAATTGAAAAAAATAAACGACAGAGAGACAGAGAAAACCTCTTACAACTTTTCCTCAGGGCCGGTGATGCAACATGGATTGAACACATCTAGACCCACAGCAGGATGAGACATAAGGCTGGAAACTGTTTGTGCTAAGAGAAATGTGAGGTTGGGTGAGGAAATGCACACCCTTTAAAGTAATACTACCTGGTACCCATTCAATGGGTCCCAAATATGCAGGTTCAAGGGATCTTCCTACAGCTAAAACATGCATGGAAAACCCAGAGGACTGTACACCATGTGATCGGGAGATGTGTCTAAAATGCAGCTCATTTATCCTCTCCTGGTGCTCCTGTTCACCATTCCAGCCATGTTACTTAGAATCTCCCCACTTGGAGAATCAGCACATTTCAACTTCTGTTTCACACATTTTGCAAATTGTGAGGAGGATGAACGGGGAACCAATGAGAGAATAGTTGTAGGGGTTTGGACGGGCACATATCACTCTAATTTCCCATTAAGAATAAGAATTGAAAAAAGGCTCAGCCCACCTCGCCCGAGCCAAAATAGGGCCTGAAGCAATCCTGCGGGTTTGAGGCCAGCTCACAAAAGAGCAACTTAAAAAATGGAGCTCAGGGTCACTGCAATTCACAAACCTGCAGAGTTATAAATGAAAACTAACGTCCAAAAATATGTTGAGGTAAGGCAAAGAAGAGGATCTGAATGCAAGACAGAATTGCAAGAAACAGATTTCAAGAGATAGATTGGACTCGTCTTTAAAGCACATGAAAAGCGGCAGAATTTCGACAATGATGCAGTTGGCCCAAAAGGGCGTATGCGTTTTTTCCTGATTATATCCAGGAAAAAACGCATACGCACTTTATGGGCAACGAAGCAAGCAAGCAATGCAAATGTGCACAACAAAGAAGTCTCATTTCCCACTGGTCAAAAGGGCCATCCTAAAAAATTGTAAAAACCAGAAATGCAGGACAGGCCATGGAGAACAGGGAGCCTTTATACGCTGATGGGCAGTGTGTGAACTGCCGAGAGCCACTCTGGAGAAGTGTATGGTGGTTCCTAAATCATCTAAAAAACAGAGCTACAGAGCATAGGACACTTCCAATCATGGGAGTATATCTAGGGAAGTCTAAAAATCAACAAGACACAAGCACACCACAGTTTAGGGCTACTCTGTTTACAAGAACCTCAACTTCAGTATACCTTAAATATCCCAGGAAAGAGAGCAATGGATAAAGAAGATGTGGTACTTATGTACAATGGAATATCTCTTCACCATGAAATCAATGTAATAAGGCTAGTAGAAGGATAAAGAGTGGATTTAGGTCCGATAATACTACTTGAAATAAGTCAAACAGAAAAGAAACATATCATAAGATATCACTTATAGAGGGAGGGTAAATATGGCTGCACAAGAAATGAATTACAGAACAGAACAGTGTCTCACATTTAGAAAACACACTTATTTCAGCTTAAGGGGAAAGGAGAGGTGGGGTGATGCATAAAACCAGAGTTTGAAATTAGCACAGATACCGTTCAATAAACCAAATAGATATTAGACAAGATCTACACCTTGCTCAATGAACTGGCCTCAACACACCCTATACACCGCAGAGAAATATATCTGAGTAATAAGAATCTTAAAACCCATGTATTGATATATCTCCATAAGGGAATCAAGTGTGTGCAGAGTGGGACAAACACAGCAGTGAAAATGAGCTAAACCCCATTATAGAAATAAATTTTAAAAACAAAATGCAGAAACAATGAAAGAGAGAAAAATTCTTACAAAATTCGCTCAGGGGCTGTGATGCAACCTGGATTGACCACATATAAACCCACAGCTGGATAAGACATAAGGCTGGACACTTGGGGCTGAGAGGATTGATGAGCTTTGGTGAGCAACTGCCAAAAGTTTAATGCAATACTTCATGCTACTCATTCCAAGGGTCCCAACACTCCAGGTTGAAGGGAATCTTCCTACAGCTAAACCATGCTTGGGAAACCCAGCGACTGGTATACCATATGATCGGGAAAGGTTTCTAAAACGCACCTCATTTTTCCTCTCCTGGGGCTCCGGATCGACATTCCAGCCGCTTTACCAAAAATATCCCCACATGGAGAGTCAATGTCTTTAAGTTCTGGTATCGCACAGTCTGCAGTTAGTGCGGAGGATGAATGGGAATAGGGGGAACCAGTGAGAAACTAGCTGTAGCGGTTTCAATGGGCACATGTCACTCTAAATTCACATCAGTAAGAAGAATAAACCAAAGGCACAGCAAGGTGCCCCAGAAGAAGAATAGGGCCTGAAGGAATCCTGTGGTTATGAGGCAAGATCACAAAAATAAGAGCTGAAAAATGGAGCTAAGGGCCACTGCAATTCAAAAACCTGCAGAGTTATAAAGGCCAACTATTTTCAAAAAATATATTGAGGTAAGGCTATGAAGAGGCATTGCAAGCAAGGCAGAATTGCAGGAAAACGATTTCAGGAGGTAGACTGGAATTGCATTTAAAGCATAGGAAAAGAGGCAGAACGTCCACAATGATTCACTTGGCCAAAAAGGGCGTATGCCTTTTTTCCTGAATAAATTCAGGAAAAAAGGCATACGCCCTTTTTGGCCAACCAAGCAAGCTTGCAAAGGAAATCTGCACTACAATGAAGTCTCACTTCCCCCTGGTCAAAAGGGCCATCTGAAAAAAGTGTAAAATCCAGAAAGGCAGGACAGGCCATGGAGAACTGGGAGCCTTGTTATGCTGATGGACGGGATGTAAATTGCCAACAGCCACTCGGGAGAAGTGTATGGGGTTTCCTGAAACATCTGAAAAACAAAGCAACAGAGCCTAGGGCACTTCCACTTATGGTCCTATAGCTTAGGGAAATTAAAATCAAAAAGACACAGCCACCCCAAAGTTTGGGATGGCTCTGTTTACAAGAACCTCGTTTACGGTACAAGTTCAACATCGCAGAAAGTGAAAAATGGATAAAGAAGTTGTGGTACTTACGTACAATGCAATATCAATCAGCAATGAAATCTATGTCATCAGGCCCGTAGCAGCATAATGAGTGGATACAGGTACGATGATTCTAACTGAAATAAGTCACACAGAAAAAGAAACATCATAAGATATCAGTAATACACGGAATGTAAACTTGGC
This sequence comes from Pseudorca crassidens, assembly GCF_039906515.1. NCBI lineage: Eukaryota > Metazoa > Chordata > Mammalia > Artiodactyla > Delphinidae > Pseudorca > Pseudorca crassidens. Next base: position 45,808 of record NW_027136349.1, read on the forward strand.
TACACAGGAACTGAATTACAGAACAGAACAGGGTCTCAAATTTAGAAAACCAACTTATGCTTGCTTAAGGGTAAAGGTGAGTTGGGGTGCTGCATAAAACCAGAGATTGAAATGAGCACAGATAAAGTTCCTTAAGCCAAATATGGAATAGACAAGAGCTACTCCTTGCTCAACGAAATGGACTCAACACCGCATATTAAACGCCTAAGAATGTACCTGACTAGTAAGTATCTTAAAACCTATGGATTGCTATGTCTCCGGCAGAGAACCAAGCATGTGTACAGGGACATAAACGCAGCAGTGATAGGATTGGAGAGGTTCGGTGAGCAAATGAAGACCCTTTGAAGTCATATTGCATGGTACCCATTCCACGGGTTTCAACTACCCAGGTTTAAGGTATTCTTCCTTCAGCTAAAACATGCATGTGGAACCCAGAGTATGATCAACCGTGTGAACGGGAGACATGTTCAAATATGTCTCAGTTTTCCTCCCCTGGTACTCGGGTGCAACATTCCAGACGCTTTACTAACACTCTCCCCACTTGGAGAGTCAGTCACTTTAACCTCCTGTTTGGCCCAGTTTGCAATTTCTGCGGAAGATGAACAGGAATAGGGAGAACCAATGAGAGACTAGCTGGAGGTGTCTGGACGGGCAAATTTAACTCTCATTTCCCACCAGGAAGAGGAATTAACCAAAGGCTCAGCTTGCCGTGCCGGAACCAGATTAGGGCCTGAAGCCATCCTGCGGTGTTGCGGCCAGCTCAAAAGAAAGCGAGTTGAAGAAAGGAGCTCAGGGGCACTGTAATTCACAAACCTGCAGAGTTATAAATGACAGCTATCGTCCAAAAATATACTGAAGTAAGGCTGCCAAGAGGACTTGAAAGCGGGGCAGAATTGCAGGAAACCGATTTCAGGAGGTAGACTGGAATTGCATTGAAAGCATAGGAAAAGAGGCAGAACGTCCACAATGATGCACTTGGCCAAAAAGGGCGTATGCGTTTTTTCCTGAATATATTCAGGAAAAAACGCATACGCCCTTTCTGGCCAACCAAGCAAGCTTGCAAAGGAAATCTGCACTACAATGAAGTCTCACTTCCCCCCGGTCAAAAGGGCCATCTGAAAAAAGTGTAAAATCCAGAAAGGCAGGACAGGCCATGGAGAACTGGGAGCCTTGTTATGCTGATGGGCGGGATGTAAATTGCCAACAGACACTCGGGAGAAGTGTATGGTGTTTCCTGAAACATCTAAAAAACAAAGCAACAGAGCCTAGGGCACTTCCACTTATGGTCCTATAGCTTAGGGAAATTTAAATCTAAAACACACAGCCACCCCAAAGTTTGGGACGCCTCTGTTTACAAGAACCTCATTTACAGTACAAGTTCAACATCGCAGAAAGTGAAAAATGGATAAAGAAGTTGTGGTATTTACTTACAAAGCAATATCACTCAGCAATGAAATCTATGTCATCAGGCCCTTAGCAGCACAATGAGTGGATTCAGGTATGATGATTCTAACTGAAATAAGTCACACAGAAAAAGAAACATCATAAGATATCAGTAATACACGGAATGTAAACTTGGCTACACAGGAACTGAATTACAGAACAGAACAGGGTCTCAAATTTAGAAAACCAACTTATGCTTGCTTAAGGGTAAAGGTGAGTTGGGGTGCTGCATAAAACCAGAGATTGAAATGAGCACAGATAAAGTTCCTTAAGCCAAATATGGAATAGACAAGAGCTACTCCTTGCTCAACGAAATGGACTCAACACCGCATATTAAACGCCTAAGAATGTACCTGACTAGTAAGTATCTTAAAACCTATGGATTGCTATGTCTCCGAAAGAGAATCAAGCATGTGTACAGGGGCATAAACGCAGCAGTGATAGGATTGGAGAGGTTCGGTGAGCAAATGAAGACCCTTTGAAGTCATATTGCATAGTACCCATTCCACGGGTTTCAACTACCCAGGTTTAAGGTATTCTTCCTTCAGCTAAAACATGCATGTGGAACCCAAAGTATGATCAACCATGTGATCGGGAAACGTGTTCAAATATGTCTCAGTTTTCGTACCCTGGTACTCGGGTGCAACATTCCAGACGCTTTACTAACACCCTCCCGACTTGGAGAGTCAGTCCCTTTAACCTCCTGTTTGGCCCAGTTTGCAATTTCTGTGGAAGATGAACAGGAATAGCGAGAACCAATGAGAGACTAGCTGGAGGTGTCTGGACGGGCAAATTTAACTCTCATTTCCCACCATTAAGAGGAATTAACCAAAGGTTCAGCTTGCCGTGCCGGAACCAGATTAGGGCCTGAAGCCATCCTGCGGTGTTGCGGCCAGGTCACAAGAAAGCGAGTTGAAGAAAGGAGCTCAGGGGCACTGTAATTCACAAACCTGCAGAGTTATAAATGACAGCTATCGTCCAAAAATATACTGAAGTAAGGCTGCCAAGAGGACTTGAAAGCGGGGCAGAATTGCAGGAAACCGATTTCAGGAGGTAGACTGAAATTGCATTGAAAGCATAGGAAAAGAGGCAGAACGTCCACAATGATGCACTTGGCCAAAAAGGGCGTATGCGTTTTTTCCTGAATATATTCAGGAAAAAACGCATATGCCCTTTTTGGCCAACCAAGCAAGCTTGCAAAGGAAATCTGCACTACAATGAAGTCTCACTTCCCCCCGGTCAAAAGGGCCATCTGAAAAAAGTGTAAAATCCAGAAAGGCAGGACAGGCCATGGAGACCTGGGAGCCTTGTTATGCTGATGGGCGGGATGTAAATTGCCAACAGACACTCGGGAGAAGTGTATGGTGTTTCCTGAAACATCTAAAAAACAAAGCAACAGAGCCTAGGGCACTTCCACTTATGGTCCTATAGCTTAGGGAAATTAAAATCAAAAAGACACAGCCACCCCAAAGTTTGGGACGCCTCTGTTTAGTGGAACCTCGTTTACAGTACAAGTTCAATATCACAGAAAGTGAAAAATGGATAAAGAAGTTGTGGTACTTATGTACAATGCAGTATCACTCAACAATGAAATCTATGTCATCAGGCCCGTAGCAGCATAATGAGTGGATTCAGGTACGATGATTCTAACTGAAATAAGTCACACAGAAAAAGAAACATCATAAGATATCACTAATACACAGAATGTAAACTTGGCTACACAGGAACTGAATTCCATAACAGAACAGGGTCTCAAATTAAGAAAACCAACTTATGCTTACTTAAGGGGAAAGGTGAGTTGGGGTGCTGCATAAAACCAGAGATTGAAATGAGCACAGATAAAGTTCCTTAAGCCAAATATGGAATAGACAAGAGCTACTCCTTCCTCAACGAAATGGACTCAACACCCCATATTAAACGCCTAAGAATGTACCTGACTAGTAAGTATCTTAAAACCTATGGATTGCTATGTCTCCAAAAGAGAATCAAGCGTCTGTACAGGGGGATAAACGCAGCAGTGATAGGATTGGAGAAGTTCGGTGAGCAAATGAAGACCCTTTGAAGTCATATTGCATAGTACCCATTCCACGGGTTTCAACACCCAGGTTTAAGGTATTCTACCTTCAGCTAAAACATGCATGTGGAAACTAGAGTATGATCAACCATGTGATCGGGAAACGTGTTCAAATATGTCTCAGTTTTCGTACCCTGGTACTCGGGTGCAACTTTCCAGACACGTTACTAACACCCTCCCGACTTGGAGAGTCAGTCCCTTTAACCTCCTGTTTGGCCCAGTTTGCAATTTCTGCGGAAGATGAACAGGAATAGCGAGAACCAATGAGAGACTAGCTGGAGGTGTCTGGACGGGCAAATTTAACTCTCATTTCCCACCAGGAAGAGGAATTAACCAAAGGTTCAGCTTGCCGTGCCGGAACCAGATTAGGGCCTGAAGCCATCCTGCGGTGTTGCGGCCAGGTCACAAGAAAGCGAGTTGAAGAAAGGAGCTCAGGGGCACTGTAATTCACAAACCTGCAGAGTTATAAATGACAGCTATCGTCCAAAAATATACTGAAGTAAGGCTGCCAAGAGGACTTGAAAGCGGGGCAGAATTGCAGGAAACCGATTTCAGGAGGTAGACTGGAATTGCATTGAAAGCATAGGAAAAGAGGCAGAACGTCCACAATGATGCACTTGGCCAAAAAGGGCGTATGCGTTTTTTCCTGAATATATTCAGGAAAAAACGCATACGCCCTTTTTGGCCAACCAAGCAAGCTTGCAAAGGAAATCTGCACTACAATGAAGTCTCACTTCCCCCCGGTCAAAAGGGCCATCTGAAAAAAGTGTAAAATCCAGAAAGGCAGGACAGGCCATGGAGACCTGGGAGCCTTGTTATGCTGATGGGCGGGATGTAAATTGCCAACAGACACTCGGGAGAAGTGTATGGTGTTTCCTGAAACATCTAAAAAACAAAGCAACAGAGCCTAGGGCACTTCCACTTATGGTCCTATAGCTTAGGGAAATTAAAATCAAAAAGACACAGCCACCCCAAAGTTTGGGACGCCTCTGTTTACAAGAACCTCGTTTACCGTACAAGTTCAATATCACAGAAAGTGAAAAATGGATAAAGAAGTTGTGGTACTTATGTACAATGCAGTATCACTCAACAATGAAATCTATGTCATCAGGCCCGTAGCAGCATAATGAGTGGATTCAGGTACGATGATTCTAACTGAAATAAGTCACACAGAAAAAGAAACATCATAAGATATCACTAATACACAGAATGTAAACTTGGCTACACAGGAACTGAATTCCAAAACAGAACAGGGTCTCAAATTAAGAAAACCAACTTATGCTTACTTAAGGGGAAAGGTGAGTTGGGGTGCTGCATAAAACCAGAGATTGAAATGAGCACAGATAAAGTTCCTTAAGCCAAATATGGAATAGACAAGAGCTACACCTTGCTCAACGAAATGGACTCAACACCGCATATTAAACGCCTAAGAATGTACCTGACTAGTAAGTATCTTAAAACCTATGGATTGCTATGTCTCCAAAAGAGAATCAAGCGTCTGTACAGGGGGATAAACGCAGCAGTGATAGGATTGGAGAAGTTCGGTGAGCAAATGAAGACCCTTTGAAGTCATATTGCATAGTACCCATTCCACGGGTTTCAACTACCCAGGTTTAAGGTATTCTACCTTCAGCTAAAACATGCATGTGGAAACTAGAGTATGATCAACCATGTGATCGGGAAACGTGTTCAAATATGTCTCAGTTTTCGTACCCTGGTACTCGGGTGCAACTTTCCAGACACGTTACTAACACCCTCCCGACTTGGAGAGTCAGTCCCTTTAACCTCCTGTTTGGCCCAGTTTGCAATTTCTGCGGAAGATGAACAGGAATAGCGAGAACCAATGAGAGACTAGCTGGAGGTGTCTGGACGGGCAAATTTAACTCTCATTTCCCACCAGGAAGAGGAATTAACCAAAGGCTCAGCTTGCCGTGCCGGAACCAGATTAGGGCCTGAAGCCATCCTGCGGTGTTGCGGCCAGCTCAAAAGAAAGCGAGTTGAAGAAAGGAGCTCAGGGGCACTGTAATTCACAAACCTGCAGAGTTATAAATGACAGCTATCGTCCAAAAATATACTGAAGTAAGGCTGCCAAGAGGACTTGAAAGCGGGGCAGAATTGCAGGAAACCGATTTCAGGAGGTAGACTGGAATTGCATTGAAAGCATAGGAAAAGAGGCAGAACGTCCACAATGATGCACTTGGCCAAAAAGGGCGTATGCGTTTTTTCCTGAATATATTCAGGAAAAAACGCATACGCCCTTTCTGGCCAACCAAGCAAGCTTGCAAAGGAAATCTGCACTACAATGAAGTCTCACTTCCCCCCGGTCAAAAGGGCCATCTGAAAAAAGTGTAAAATCCAGAAAGGCAGGACAGGCCATGGAGAACTGGGAGCCTTGTTATGCTGATGGGCGGGATGTAAATTGCCAACAGACACTCGGGAGAAGTGTATGGTGTTTCCTGAAACATCTAAAAAACAAAGCAACAGAGCCTAGGGCACTTCCACTTATGGTCCTATAGCTTAGGGAAATTTAAATCTAAAACACACAGCCACCCCAAAGTTTGGGACGCCTCTGTTTACAAGAACCTCATTTACAGTACAAGTTCAACATCGCAGAAAGTGAAAAATGGATAAAGAAGTTGTGGTATTTACTTACAAAGCAATATCACTCAGCAATGAAATCTATGTCATCAGGCCCTTAGCAGCACAATGAGTGGATTCAGGTATGATGATTCTAACTGAAATAAGTCACACAGAAAAAGAAACATCATAAGATATCAGTAATACACGGAATGTAAACTTGGCTACACAGGAACTGAATTACAGAACAGAACAGGGTCTCAAATTTAGAAAACCAACTTATGCTTGCTTAAGGGTAAAGGTGAGTTGGGGTGCTGCATAAAACCAGAGATTGAAATGAGCACAGATAAAGTTCCTTAAGCCAAATATGGAATAGACAAGAGCTACTCCTTGCTCAACGAAATGGACTCAACACCGCATATTAAACGCCTAAGAATGTACCTGACTAGTAAGTATCTTAAAACCTATGGATTGCTATGTCTCCGAAAGAGAATCAAGCATGTGTACAGGGGCATAAACGCAGCAGTGATAGGATTGGAGAGGTTCGGTGAGCAAATGAAGACCCTTTGAAGTCATATTGCATAGTACCCATTCCACGGGTTTCAACTACCCAGGTTTAAGGTATTCTTCCTTCAGCTAAAACATGCATGTGGAACCCAAAGTATGATCAACCATGTGATCGGGAAACGTGTTCAAATATGTCTCAGTTTTCGTACCCTGGTACTCGGGTGCAACATTCCAGACGCTTTACTAACACCCTCCCGACTTGGAGAGTCAGTCCCTTTAACCTCCTGTTTGGCCCAGTTTGCAATTTCTGTGGAAGATGAACAGGAATAGCGAGAACCAATGAGAGACTAGCTGGAGGTGTCTGGACGGGCAAATTTAACTCTCATTTCCCACCATTAAGAGGAATTAACCAAAGGTTCAGCTTGCCGTGCCGGAACCAGATTAGGGCCTGAAGCCATCCTGCGGTGTTGCGGCCAGGTCACAAGAAAGCGAGTTGAAGAAAGGAGCTCAGGGGCACTGTAATTCACAAACCTGCAGAGTTATAAATGACAGCTATCGTCCAAAAATATACTGAAGTAAGGCTGCCAAGAGGACTTGAAAGCGGGGCAGAATTGCAGGAAACCGATTTCAGGAGGTAGACTGAAATTGCATTGAAAGCATAGGAAAAGAGGCAGAACGTCCACAATGATGCACTTGGCCAAAAAGGGCGTATGCGTTTTTTCCTGAATATATTCAGGAAAAAACGCATATGCCCTTTTTGGCCAACCAAGCAAGCTTGCAAAGGAAATCTGCACTACAATGAAGTCTCACTTCCCCCCGGTCAAAAGGGCCATCTGAAAAAAGTGTAAAATCCAGAAAGGCAGGACAGGCCATGGAGACCTGGGAGCCTTGTTATGCTGATGGGCGGGATGTAAATTGCCAACAGACACTCGGGAGAAGTGTATGGTGTTTCCTGAAACATCTAAAAAACAAAGCAACAGAGCCTAGGGCACTTCCACTTATGGTCCTATAGCTTAGGGAAATTAAAATCAAAAAGACACAGCCACCCCAAAGTTTGGGACGCCTCTGTTTAGTGGAACCTCGTTTACAGTACAAGTTCAATATCACAGAAAGTGAAAAATGGATAAAGAAGTTGTGGTACTTATGTACAATGCAGTATCACTCAACAATGAAATCTATGTCATCAGGCCCGTAGCAGCATAATGAGTGGATTCAGGTACGATGATTCTAACTGAAATAAGTCACACAGAAAAAGAAACATCATAAGATATCACTAATACACAGAATGTAAACTTGGCTACACAGGAACTGAATTCCATAACAGAACAGGGTCTCAAATTAAGAAAACCAACTTATGCTTACTTAAGGGGAAAGGTGAGTTGGGGTGCTGCATAAAACCAGAGATTGAAATGAGCACAGATAAAGTTCCTTAAGCCAAATATGGAATAGACAAGAGCTACTCCTTCCTCAACGAAATGGACTCAACACCCCATATTAAACGCCTAAGAATGTACCTGACTAGTAAGTATCTTAAAACCTATGGATTGCTATGTCTCCAAAAGAGAATCAAGCGTCTGTACAGGGGGATAAACGCAGCAGTGATAGGATTGGAGAAGTTCGGTGAGCAAATGAAGACCCTTTGAAGTCATATTGCATAGTACCCATTCCACGGGTTTCAACACCCAGGTTTAAGGTATTCTACCTTCAGCTAAAACATGCATGTGGAAACTAGAGTATGATCAACCATGTGATCGGGAAACGTGTTCAAATATGTCTCAGTTTTCGTACCCTGGTACTCGGGTGCAACTTTCCAGACACGTTACTAACACCCTCCCGACTTGGAGAGTCAGTCCCTTTAACCTCCTGTTTGGCCCAGTTTGCAATTTCTGCGGAAGATGAACAGGAATAGCGAGAACCAATGAGAGACTAGCTGGAGGTGTCTGGACGGGCAAATTTAACTCTCATTTCCCACCAGGAAGAGGAATTAACCAAAGGTTCAGCTTGCCGTGCCGGAACCAGATTAGGGCCTGAAGCCATCCTGCGGTGTTGCGGCCAGGTCACAAGAAAGCGAGTTGAAGAAAGGAGCTCAGGGGCACTGTAATTCACAAACCTGCAGAGTTATAAATGACAGCTATCGTCCAAAAATATACTGAAGTAAGGCTGCCAAGAGGACTTGAAAGCGGGGCAGAATTGCAGGAAACCGATTTCAGGAGGTAGACTGGAATTGCATTGAAAGCATAGGAAAAGAGGCAGAACGTCCACAATGATGCACTTGGCCAAAAAGGGCGTATGCGTTTTTTCCTGAATATATTCAGGAAAAAACGCATACGCCCTTTTTGGCCAACCAAGCAAGCTTGCAAAGGAAATCTGCACTACAATGAAGTCTCACTTCCCCCCGGTCAAAAGGGCCATCTGAAAAAAGTGTAAAATCCAGAAAGGCAGGACAGGCCATGGAGACCTGGGAGCCTTGTTATGCTGATGGGCGGGATGTAAATTGCCAACAGACACTCGGGAGAAGTGTATGGTGTTTCCTGAAACATCTAAAAAACAAAGCAACAGAGCCTAGGGCACTTCCACTTATGGTCCTATAGCTTAGGGAAATTAAAATCAAAAAGACACAGCCACCCCAAAGTTTGGGACGCCTCTGTTTACAAGAACCTCGTTTACCGTACAAGTTCAATATCACAGAAAGTGAAAAATGGATAAAGAAGTTGTGGTACTTATGTACAATGCAGTATCACTCAACAATGAAATCTATGTCATCAGGCCCGTAGCAGCATAATGAGTGGATTCAGGTACGATGATTCTAACTGAAATAAGTCACACAGAAAAAGAAACATCATAAGATATCACTAATACACAGAATGTAAACTTGGCTACACAGGAACTGAATTCCAAAACAGAACAGGGTCTCAAATTAAGAAAACCAACTTATGCTTACTTAAGGGGAAAGGTGAGTTGGGGTGCTGCATAAAACCAGAGATTGAAATGAGCACAGATAAAGTTCCTTAAGCCAAATATGGAATAGACAAGAGCTACACCTTGCTCAACGAAATGGACTCAACACCGCATATTAAACGCCTAAGAATGTACCTGACTAGTAAGTATCTTAAAACCTATGGATTGCTATGTCTCCAAAAGAGAATCAAGCGTCTGTACAGGGGGATAAACGCAGCAGTGATAGGATTGGAGAAGTTCGGTGAGCAAATGAAGACCCTTTGAAGTCATATTGCATAGTACCCATTCCACGGGTTTCAACTACCCAGGTTTAAGGTATTCTACCTTCAGCTAAAACATGCATGTGGAAACTAGAGTATGATCAACCATGTGATCGGGAAACGTGTTCAAATATGTCTCAGTTTTCGTACCCTGGTACTCGGGTGCAACTTTCCAGACACGTTACTAACACCCTCCCGACTTGGAGAGTCAGTCCCTTTAACCTCCTGTTTGGCCCAGTTTGCAATTTCTGCGGAAGATGAACAGGAATAGCGAGAACCAATGAGAGACTAGCTGGAGGTGTCTGGACGGGCAAATTTAACTCTCATTTCCCACCAGGAAGAGGAATTAACCAAAGGCTCAGCGTGCCGTGCCGGAACCAGATTAGGGCCTGAAGCCATCCTGCGGTGTTGCGGCCAGGTCACAAGAAAGCGAGTTGAAGAAAGGAGCTCAGGGGCACTGTAATTCACAAACCTGCAGAGTTATAAATGACAGCTATCGTCCAAAAATATACTGAAGTAAGGCTGCCAAGAGGACTTGAAAGCGGGGCAGAATTGCAGGAAACCGATTTCAGGAGGTAGACTGGAATTGCATTGAAAGCATAGGAAAAGAGGCAGAACGTCCACAATGATGCACTTGGCCAAAAAGGGCGTATGCGTTTTTTCCTGAATATATTCAGGAAAAAACGCATACGCCCTTTTTGGCCAACCAAGCAAGCTTGCAAAGGAAATCTGCACTACAATGAAGTCTCACTTCCCCCCGGTCAAAAGGGCCATCTGAAAAAAGTGTAAAATCCAGAAAGGCAGGACAGGCCATGGAGAACTGGGAGCCTTGTTATGCTGATGGGCGGGATGTAAATTGCCAACAGACACTCGGGAGAAGTGTATGGTGTTTCCTGAAACATCTAAAAAACAAAGCAACAGAGCCTAGGGCACTTCCACTTATGGTCCTATAGCTTAGGAAATTAAAATCAAAAAGACACAGCCACCCCAAAGTTTGGGACGCCTCTGTTTACAAGAACCTCGTTTACCGTACAAGTTCAATATCACAGAAAGTGAAAAATGGATAAAGAAGTTGTGGTACTTATGTACAATGCAGTATCACTCAACAATGAAATCTATGTCATCAGGCCCGTAGCAGCATAATGAGTGGATTCAGGTACGATGATTCTAACTGAAATAAGTCACACAGAAAAAGAAACATCATAAGATATCACTAATACACAGAATGTAAACTTGGCTACACAGGAACTGAATTCCATAACAGAACAGGGTCTCAAATTAAGAAAACCAACTTATGCTTACTTAAGGGGAAAGGTGAGTTGGGGTGCTGCATAAAACCAGAGATTGAAATGAGCACAGATAAAGTTCCTTAAGCCAAATATGGAATAGACAAGAGCTACTCCTTCCTCAACGAAATGGACTCAACACCCCATATTAAACGCCTAAGAATGTACCTGACTAGTAAGTATCTTAAAACCTATGGATTGCTATGTCTCCAAAAGAGAATCAAGCGTCTGTACAGGGGGATAAACGCAGCAGTGATAGGATTGGAGAAGTTCGGTGAGCAAATGAAGACCCTTTGAAGTCATATTGCATAGTACCCATTCCACGGGTTTCAACTACCCAGGTTTAAGGTATTCTACCTTCAGCTAAAACATGCATGTGGAAACTAGAGTATGATCAACCATGTGATCGGGAAACGTGTTCAAATATGTCTCAGTTTTCGTACCCTGGTACTCGGGTGCAACTTTCCAGACACGTTACTAACACCCTCCCGACTTGGAGAGTCAGTCCCTTTAACCTCCTGTTTGGCCCAGTTTGCAATTTCTGCGGAAGATGAACAGGAATAGCGAGAACCAATGAGAGACTAGCTGGAGGTGTCTGGACGGGCAAATTTAACTCTCATTTCCCACCATTAAGAGGAATTAACCAAAGGTTCAGCTTGCCGTGCCGGAACCAGATTAGGGCCTGAAGCCATCCTGCGGTGTTGCGGCCAGGTCACAAGAAAGCGAGTTGAAGAAAGGAGCTCAGGGGCACTGTAATTCACAAACCTGCAGAGTTATAAATGACAGCTATCGTCCAAAAATATACTGAAGTAAGGCTGCCAAGAGGACTTGAAAGCGGGGCAGAATTGCAGGAAACCGATTTCAGGAGGTAGACTGGAATTGCATTGAAAGCATAGGAAAAGAGGCAGAACGTCCACAATGATGCACTTGGCCAAAAAGGGCGTATGCGTTTTTTCCTGAATATATTCAGGAAAAAACGCATACGCCCTTTTTGGCCAACCAAGCAAGCTTGCAAAGGAAATCTGCACTACAATGAAGTCTCACTTCCCCCCGGTCAAAAGGGCCATCTGAAAAAAGTGTAAAATCCAGAAAGGCAGGACAGGCCATGGAGACCTGGGAGCCTTGTTATGCTGATGGGCGGGATGTAAATTGCCAACAGACACTCGGGAGAAGTGTATGGTGTTTCCTGAAACATCTAAAAAACAAAGCAACAGAGCCTAGGGCACTTCCACTTATGGTCCTATAGCTTAGGGAAATTAAAATCAAAAAGACACAGCCACCCCAAAGTTTGGGACGCCTCTGTTTACAAGAACCTCGTTTACCGTACAAGTTCAATATCACAGAAAGTGAAAAATGGATAAAGAAGTTGTGGTACTTATGTACAATGCAGTATCACTCAACAATGAAATCTATGTCATCAGGCCCGTAGCAGCATAATGAGTGGATTCAGGTACGATGATTCTAACTGAAATAAGTCACACAGAAAAAGAAACATCATAAGATATCACTAATACACAGAATGTAAACTTGGCTACACAGGAACTGAATTCCAAAACAGAACAGGGTCTCAAATTAAGAAAACCAACTTATGCTTACTTAAGGGGAAAGGTGAGTTGGGGTGCTGCATAAAACCAGAGATTGAAATGAGCACAGATAAAGTTCCTTAAGCCAAATATGGAATAGACAAGAGCTACTCCTTGCTCAACGAAATGGACTCAACACCGCATATTAAACGCCTAAGAATGTACCTGACTAGTAAGTATCTTAAAACCTATGGATTGCTATGTCTCCAAAAGAGAATCAAGCGTCTGTACAGGGGGATAAATGCAGCAGTGATAGGATTGGAGAAGTTCGGTGAGCAAATGAAGACCCTTTGAAGTCATATTGCATAGTACCCATTCCACGGGTTTCAACTACCCAGGTTTAAGGTATTCTACCTTCAGCTAAAACATGCATGTGGAAACTAGAGTATGATCAACCATGTGATCGGGAAACGTGTTCAAATATGTCTCAGTTTTCGTACCCTGGTACTCGGGTGCAACTTTCCAGACACGTTACTAACACCCTCCCGACTTGGAGAGTCAGTCCCTTTAACCTCCTGTTTGGCCCAGTTTGCAATTTCTGCGGAAGATGAACAGGAATAGCGAGAACCAATGAGAGACTAGCTGGAGGTGTCTGGACGGGCAAATTTAACTCTCATTTCCCACCAGGAAGAGGAATTAACCAAAGGCTCAGCGTGCCGTGCCGGAACCAGATTAGGGCCTGAAGCCATCCTGCGGTGTTGCGGCCAGGTCACAAGAAAGCGAGTTGAAGAAAGGAGCTCAGGGGCACTGTAATTCACAAACCTGCAGAGTTATAAATGACAGCTATCGTCCAAAAATATACTGAAGTAAGGCTGCCAAGAGGACTTGAAAGCGGGGCAGAATTGCAGGAAACCGATTTCAGGAGGTAGACTGGAATTGCATTGAAAGCATAGGAAAAGAGGCAGAACGTCCACAATGATGCACTTGGCCAAAAAGGGCGTATGCGTTTTTTCCTGAATATATTCAGGAAAAAACGCATACGCCCTTTTTGGCCAACCAAGCAAGCTTGCAAAGGAAATCTGCACTACAATGAAGTCTCACTTCCCCCCGGTCAAAAGGGCCATCTGAAAAAAGTGTAAAATCCAGAAAGGCAGGACAGGCCATGGAGAACTGGGAGCCTTTTTATGCTGATGGGAGGGATGTAAATTGCCAACAGACACTCGGGAGAAGTGTATGGTGTTTCCTGAAACATCTAAAAAACAAAGCAACAGAGCCTAGGGCACTTCCACTTATGGTCCTATAGCTTAGGGAAATTAAAATCAAAAAGACACAGCCACCCCAAAGTTTGGGACGCCTCTGTTTACAAGAACCTCGTTTACCGTACAAGTTCAATATCACAGAAAGTGAAAAATGGATAAAGAAGTTGTGGTACTTATGTACAATGCAGTATCACTCAACAATGAAATCTATGTCATCAGGCCCGTAGCAGCATAATGAGTGGATTCAGGTACGATGATTCTAACTGAAATAAGTCACACAGAAAAAGAAACATCATAAGATATCACTAATACACAGAATGTAAACTTGGCTACACAGGAACTGAATTCCATAACAGAACAGGGTCTCAAATTAAGAAAACCAACTTATGCTTACTTAAGGGGAAAGGTGAGTTGGGGTGCTGCATAAAACCAGAGATTGAAATGAGCACAGATAAAGTTCCTTAAGCCAAATATGGAATAGACAAGAGCTACTCCTTCCTCAACGAAATGGACTCAACACCCCATATTAAACGCCTAAGAATGTACCTGACTAGTAAGTATCTTAAAACCTATGGATTGCTATGTCTCCAAAAGAGAATCAAGCGTCTGTACAGGGGGATAAACGCAGCAGTGATAGGATTGGAGAAGTTCGGTGAGCAAATGAAGACCCTTTGAAGTCATATTGCATAGTACCCATTCCACGGGTTTCAACACCCAGGTTTAAGGTATTCTACCTTCAGCTAAAACATGCATGTGGAAACTAGAGTATGATCAACCATGTGATCGGGAAACATGTTCAAATATGTCTCAGTTTTCGTACCCTGGTACTCGGGTGCAACTTTCCAGACACGTTACTAACACCCTCCCGACTTGGAGAGTCAGTCCCTTTAACCTCCTGTTTGGCCCAGTTTGCAATTTCTGCGGAAGATGAACAGGAATAGCGAGAACCAATGAGAGACTAGCTGGAGGTGTCTGGACGGGCAAATTTAACTCTCATTTCCCACCATTAAGAGGAATTAACCAAAGGTTCAGCTTGCCGTGCCGGAACCAGATTAGGGCCTGAAGCCATCCTGCGGTGTTGCGGCCAGGTCACAAGAAAGCGAGTTGAAGAAAGGAGCTCAGGGGCACTGTAATTCACAAACCTGCAGAGTTATAAATGACAGCTATCGTCCAAAAATATACTGAAGTAAGGCTGCCAAGAGGACTTGAAAGCGGGGCAGAATTGCAGGAAACCGATTTCAGGAGGTAGACTGGAATTGCATTGAAAGCATAGGAAAAGAGGCAGAACGTCCACAATGATGCACTTGGCCAAAAAGGGCGTATGCGTTTTTTCCTGAATATATTCAGGAAAAAACGCATACGCCCTTTTTGGCCAACCAAGCAAGCTTGCAAAGGAAATCTGCACTACAATGAAGTCTCACTTCCCCCCGGTCAAAAGGGCCATCTGAAAAAAGTGTAAAATCCAGAAAGGCAGGACAGGCCATGGAGACCTGGGAGCCTTGTTATGCTGATGGGCGGGATGTAAATTGCCAACAGACACTCGGGAGAAGTGTATGGTGTTTCCTGAAACATCTAAAAAACAAAGCAACAGAGCCTAGGGCACTTCCACTTATGGTCCTATAGCTTAGGGAAATTAAAATCAAAAAGACACAGCCACCCCAAAGTTTGGGACGCCTCTGTTTACAAGAACCTCGTTTACCGTACAAGTTCAATATCACAGAAAGTGAAAAATGGATAAAGAAGTTGTGGTACTTATGTACAATGCAGTATCACTCAACAATGAAATCTATGTCATCAGGCCCGTAGCAGCATAATGAGTGGATTCAGGTACGATGATTCTAACTGAAATAAGTCACACAGAAAAAGAAACATCATAAGATATCACTAATACACAGAATGTAAACTTGGCTACACAGGAACTGAATTCCAAAACAGAACAGGGTCTCAAATTAAGAAAACCAACTTATGCTTACTTAAGGGGAAAGGTGAGTTGGGGTGCTGCATAAAACCAGAGATTGAAATGAGCACAGATAAAGTTCCTTAAGCCAAATATGGAATAGACAAGAGCTACTCCTTGCTCAACGAAATGGACTCAACACCGCATATTAAACGCCTAAGAATGTACCTGACTAGTAAGTATCTTAAAACCTATGGATTGCTATGTCTCCAAAAGAGAATCAAGCGTCTGTACAGGGGGATAAACGCAGCAGTGATAGGATTGGAGAAGTTCGGTGAGCAAATGAAGACCCTTTGAAGTCATATTGCATAGTACCCATTCCACGGGTTTCAACTACCCAGGTTTAAGGTATTCTACCTTCAGCTAAAACATGCATGTGGAAACTAGAGTATGATCAACCATGTGATCGGGAAACGTGTTCAAATATGTCTCAGTTTTCGTACCCTGGTACTCGGGTGCAACTTTCCAGACACGTTACTAACACCCTCCCGACTTGGAGAGTCAGTCCCTTTAACCTCCTGTTTGGCCCAGTTTGCAATTTCTGCGGAAGATGAACAGGAATAGCGAGAACCAATGAGAGACTAGCTGGAGGTGTCTGGACGGGCAAATTTAACTCTCATTTCCCACCAGGAAGAGGAATTAACCAAAGGCTCAGCGTGCCGTGCCGGAACCAGATTAGGGCCTGAAGCCATCCTGCGGTGTTGCGGCCAGGTCACAAGAAAGCGAGTTGAAGAAAGGAGCTCAGGGGCACTGTAATTCACAAACCTGCAGAGTTATAAATGACAGCTATCGTCCAAAAATATACTGAAGTAAGGCTGCCAAGAGGACTTGAAAGCGGGGCAGAATTGCAGGAAACCGATTTCAGGAGGTAGACTGGAATTGCATTGAAAGCATAGGAAAAGAGGCAGAACGTCCACAATGATGCACTTGGCCAAAAAGGGCGTATGCGTTTTTTCCTGAATATATTCAGGAAAAAACGCATACGCCCTTTTTGGCCAACCAAGCAAGCTTGCAAAGGAAATCTGCACTACAATGAAGTCTCACTTCCCCCCGGTCAAAAGGGCCATCTGAAAAAAGTGTAAAATCCAGAAAGGCAGGACAGGCCATGGAGAACTGGGAGCCTTGTTATGCTGATGGGAGGGATGTAAATTGCCAACAGACACTCGGGAGAAGTGTATGGTGTTTCCTGAAACATCTAAAAAACAAAGCAACAGAGTCTAGGGCACTTCCACTTATGGTCCTATAGCTTAGGGAAATTAAAATCAAAAAGACACAGCCACCCCAAAGTTTGGGACGCCTCTCTTTACAAGAACCTCATTTACCGTACAAGTTCAATATCACAGAAAGTGAAAAATGGATGAAGAAGTTGTGGTACTTACGTACAATGCAGTATCACTCAACAATGAAATCTATGTCATCAGGCCCGTAGCAGCATAATGAGTGGATTCAGGTACGATGATTCTAATTGAAATAAGTCACACAGAAAAAGAAACATCATAAGATATCACTAATACACAGAATGTAAACTTGGCTACACAGGAACTGAATTCCAAAACAGAACAGGGTCTCAAATTAAGAAAACCAACTTATGCTTGCTTAAGCGGAAAGGTGAGTTGGGGTGCTGCATAAAACCAGAGATTGAAATGAGCACAGATAAAGTTCCTTAAGCCAAATATGGAATAGATAAGAGCTACTCCTTGCTCAACGAAATGGACTCAACACCCCATATTAAATGCCTAAGAATGTACCTGACTAGTAAGTATCTTAAAACCTATGGATTGCTATGTCTCCGAAAGAGAATCAAGCGTCTGTACAGGGGGAGAAACGCAGCAGTGATAGGATTGGAGAAGTTCGGTGAGCAAATGAAGACCCTTTGAAGTCATATTGCATGGTACCCATTCCACGGGTCTCAACTCTCCAGGTTTAAGGTATTCTTCCTTCAGCTAAAACATGCATGTGGAACCCAGAGTATGATCAACCGTGTGAACGGGAGACGTGTTCAAATATGTCTCAGTTTTCGTACCCTGGTACTCGGGTGCAACATTCCAGACGCTTTACTAACACCCTCCCGACTTCGAGAGTCAGTCCCTTTAACCTCCTGTTTGGCCCAGTTTGCAATTTCTGTGGAAGATGAACAGGAATAGCGAGAACTAATGAGAGACTAGCTGGATGTGTCTGGACGGGCAAATCTAACTCTCATTTCCCACCAGGAAGAGGAATTAACCAAAGGCTCAGCGTGCCGTGCCGGAACCAGATTAGGGCCTGAAGCCATCCTGCGGTGTTGCGGCCAGCTCAAAAGAAAGCGAGTTGAAGAAAGGAGCTCAGGGGCACTGTAATTCACAAACCTGCAGAGTTATAAATGACAGCTATCGTCCAAAAATATACTGAAGTAAGGCTGCCGAGAGGACTTGAAAGCGGGGCAGAATTGCAGGAAACCGATTTCAGGAGGTAGACTGGAATTGCATTGAAAGCATAGGAAAAGAGGCAGAACGTCCACAATGATGCACTTGGCCAAAAAGGGCGTATGCGTTTTTTCCTGAATATATTCAGGAAAAAACGCATACGCCCTTTTTGGCCAACCAAGCAAGCTTGCAAAGGAAATCTGCACTACAATGAAGTCTCACTTCCCCCCGGTCAAAAGGGCCATCTGAAAAAAGTGTAAAATCCAGAAAGGCAGGACAGGCCATGGAGAACTGGGAGCCTTGTTATGCTGATGGGCGGGATGTAAATTGTCAACAGACACTTGGGAGAAGTGTATGGTGTTTCCTGAAACATCTAAAAAACAAAGCAACAGAGCCTAGGGCACTTCCACTTATGGTCCTATAGCTTAGGGAAATTAAAATCAAAAAGACACAGCCACCCCAAAGTTTGGGACGCCTCTGTTTACAAGAACCTCGTTTACAGTACAAGTTCAACATCGCAGAAAGTGAAAAATGGATAAAGAAGTTGTGGTATTTACTTACAAAGCAATATCACTCAGCAATGAAATCTATGTCATCAGGCCCTTAGCAGCACAATGAGTGGATTCAGGTATGATGATTCTAACTGAAATAAGTCACACAGAAAAAGAAACATCATAAGATATCAGTAATACACGGAATGTAAACTTGGCTACACAGGAACTGAATTACAGAACAGAACAGGGTCTCAAATTTAGAAAACCAACTTATGCTTGCTTAAGGGTAAAGGTGAGTTGGGGTGCTGCATAAAACCAGAGATTGAAATGAGCACAGATAAAGTTCCTTAAGCCATATATGGAATAGACAAGAGCTACTCCTTGCTCAACGAAATGGACTCAACACCGCATATTAAACGCCTAAGAATGTACCTGACTAGTAAGTATCTTAAAACCTATGGATTGCTATGTCTCCGAAAGAGAATCAAGCATGTGTACAGGGGCATAAACGCAGCAGTGATAGGATTGGAGAGGTTCGGTGAGCAAATGAAGACCCTTTGAAGTCATATTGCATGGTACCCATTCCACGGGTTTCAACTACCCAGGTTTAAGGTATTCTACCTTCAGCTAAAACATGCATGTGGAAACTAGAGTATGATCAACCATGTGATCGGGAAACGTGTTCAAATATGTCTCAGTTTTCGTACCCTGGTACTCGGGTGCAACATTCCAGAGGCTTTACTAACACCCTCCCGACTTGGAGAGTCAGTCCCTTTAACCTCCTGTTTGGCCCAGTTTGCAATTTCTGTGGAAGATGAACAGGAATAGCGAGAACCAATGAGAGACTAGCTGGAGGTGTCTGGACGGGCAAATTTAACTCTCATTTCCCACCAGGAAGAGGAATTAACCAAAGGCTCAGCTTGCCGTGCCGGAACAAGATTAGGGCCTGAAGCCATCCTGCGGTGTTGCGGCCAGCTCAAAAGAAAGCGAGTTGAAGAAAGGAGCTCAGGGGCACTGTAATTCACAAACCTGCAGAGTTATAAATGACAGCTATCGTCCAAAAATATACTGAAGTAAGGCTGCCAAGAGGACTTGAAAGCGGGGCAGAATTGCAGGAAACCGATTTCAGGAGGTAGACTGGAATTGCATTGAAAGCATAGGAAAAGAGGCAGAACGTCCACAATGATGCACTTGGCCAAAAAGGGCGTATGCGTTTTTTCCTGAATATATTCAGGAAAAAACGCATACGCCCTTTTTGGCCAACCAAGCAAGCTTGCAAAGGAAATCTGCACTACAATGAAGTCTCACTTCCCCCCGGTCAAAAGGGCCATCTGAAAAAAGTGTAAAATCCAGAAAGGCAGGACAGGCCATGGAGAACTGGGAGCCTTGTTATGCTGATGGGCGGGATGTAAATTGCCAACAGACACTCGGGAGAAGTGTATGGTGTTTCCTGAAACATCTAAAAAACAAAGCAACAAAGCCTAGGGCACTTCCAATTATGGTCCTATAGCTTAGGGAAATTAAAATCAAAAAGACACAGCCACCCCAAAGTTTGGGATGGCTCTGTTTACAAGAACCTCGTTTACGGTACAAGTTCAATATCGCAGAAAGTGAAAAATGGATAAAGAAGTTGTGGTACTTACGTACAATGCAATATCAATCAGCAATGAAATCTATGTCATCAGGCCCGTAGCAGCATAATGAGTGGATTCAGGTACGATGATTCTAACTGAAATAAGTCACACAGAAAAAGAAACATCATAAGATATCAGTAATACACGGAATGTAAACTTGGCTACACAGGAACTGAATTCCAAAACAGAACAGGGTCTCAAATTTAGAAAACCAACTTATGCTTGCTTAAGGGGAAAGGTGAGTTGGGGTGCTGCATAAAACCAGAGATTGAAATGAGCACAGATAAAGTTCCTTAAGCCAAATATGGAATAGACAAGAGCTACTCCTTGCTCAACGAAATGGACTCAACACCGCATATTAAACGCCTAAGAATGTACCTGACTAGTAAGTATCTTAAAACCTATGGATTGCTATGTCTCCGACAGAGAACCAAGCATTTGTACAGGGGCATAAACGCAGCAGTGATAGGATTGGAGAGGTTCGGTGAGCAAATGAAGACCCTTTTAAGTCATATTGCATGGTACCCATTCCACGGGTTTCAACTACCCAGGTTTAAGGTATTCTTCCTTCAGCTAAAACATGCATGTGGAACCCAAAGTATGATCAACCATGTGATCGGGAAACGTGTTCAAATATGTCTCAGTTTTCGTACCCTGGTACTCGGGTGCAACATTCCAGACGCTTTACTAACACCCTCCCGACTTGGAGAGTCAGTCCCTTTAACCTCCTGTTTGGCCCAGTTTGCAATTTCTGTGGAAGATGAACAGGAATAGCGAGAACCAATGAGAGACTAGCTGGAGGTGTCTGGACGGACAAATTTAACTCTCATTTCCCACCATTAAGAGGAATTAACCAAAGGTTCAGCTTGCCGTGCCGGAACCAGATTAGGGCCTGAAGCCATCCTGCGGTGTTGCGGCCAGGTCACAAGAAAGCGAGTTGAAGAAAGGAGCTCAGGGGCACTGTAATTCACAAACCTGCAGAGTTATAAATGACAGCTATCGTCCAAAAATATACTGAAGTAAGGCTGCCAAGAGGACTTGAAAGCGGGGCAGAATTGCAGGAAACCGATTTCAGGAGGTAGACTGGAATTGCATTGAAAGCATAGGAAAAGAGGCAGAACGTCCACAATGATGCACTTGGCCAAAAAGGGCGTATGCGTTTTTTCCTGAATATATTCAGGAAAAAACGCATACGCCCTTTTTGGCCAACCAAGCAAGCTTGCAAAGGAAATCTGCACTACAATGAAGTCTCACTTCCCCCCGGTCAAAAGGGCCATCTGAAAAAAGTGTAAAATCCAGAAAGGCAGGACAGGCCATGGAGACCTGGGAGCCTTGTTATGCTGATGGGCGGGATGTAAATTGCCAACAGACACTCGGGAGAAGTGTATGGTGTTTCCTGAAACATCTAAAAAACAAAGCAACAGAGCCTAGGGCACTTCCACTTATGGTCCTATAGCTTAGGGAAATTAAAATCAAAAAGACACAGCCACCCCAAAGTTTGGGACGCCTCTGTTTACAAGAATCTCGTTTACCGTAAAAGTTCAATATCACAGAAAGTGAAAAATGGATAAAGAAGTTGTGGTACTTATGTACAATGCAGTATCACTCAACAATGAAATCTATGTCATCAGGCCCGTAGCAGCATAATGAGTGGATTCAGGTACGATGATTCTAACTGAAATAAGTCACACAGAAAAAGAAACATCATAAGATATCACTAATACACAGAATGTAAACTTGGCTACACAGGAACTGAATTCCAAAACAGAACAGGGTCTCAAATTAAGAAAACCAACTTATGCTTACTTAAGGGGAAAGGTGAGTTGGGGTGCTGCATAAAACCAGAGATTGAAATGAGCACAGATAAAGTTCCTTAAGCCAAATATGGAATAGACAAGAGCTACTCCTTGCTCAACGAAATGGACTCAACACCCCATATTAAACGCCTAAGAATGTACCTGACTAGTAAGTATCTTAAAACCTATGGATTGCTATGTCTCCAAAAGAGAATCAAGCGTCTGTACAGGGGGATAAACGCAGCAGTGATAGGATTGGAGAAGTTCGGTGAGCAAATGAAGACCCTTTGAAGTCATATTGCATAGTACCCATTCCACGGGTTTCAACTACCCAGGTTTAAGGTATTCTACCTTCAGCTAAAACATGCATGTGGAAACTAGAGTATGATCAACCATGTGATCGGGAAACGTGTTCAAATATGTCTCAGTTTTCGTACCCTGGTACTCGGGTGCAACTTTCCAGACACTTTACTAACACCCTCCCGACTTGGAGAGTCAGTCCCTTTAACCTCCTGTTTGGCCCAGTTTGCAATTTCTGCGGAAGATGAACAGGAATAGCGAGAACCAATGAGAGACTAGCTGGAGGTGTCTGGACGGGCAAATTTAACTCTCATTTCCCACCAGGAAGAGGAATTAACCAAAGGCTCAGCGTGCCGTGCCGGAACCAGATTAGGGCCTGAAGCCATCCTGCGGTGTTGCGGCCAGGTCACAAGAAAGCGAGTTGAAGAAAGGAGCTCAGGGGCACTGTAATTCACAAACCTGCAGAGTTATAAATGACAGCTATCGTCCAAAAATATACTGAAGTAAGGCTGCCAAGAGGACTTGAAAGCGGGGCAGAATTGCAGGAAACCGATTTCAGGAGGTAGACTGGAATTGCATTGAAAGCATAGGAAAAGAGGCAGAACGTCCACAATGATGCACTTGGCCAAAAAGGGCGTATGCGTTTTTTCCTGAATATATTCAGGAAAAAACGCATACGCCCTTTTTGGCCAACCAAGCAAGCTTGCAAAGGAAATCTGCACTACAATGAAGTCTCACTTCCCCCCGGTCAAAAGGGCCATCTGAAAAAAGTGTAAAATCCAGAAAGGCAGGACAGGCCATGGAGAACTGGGAGCCTTGTTATGCTGATGGGCGGGATGTAAATTGCCAACAGACACTCGGGAGAAGTGTATGGTGTTTCCTGAAACATCTAAAAAACAAAGCAACAGAGCCTAGGGCACTTCCACTTATGGTCCTATAGCTTAGGGAAATTAAAATCAAAAAGACACAGCCACCCCAAAGTTTGGGACGCCTCTGTTTACAAGAACCTCATTTACCGTACAAGTTCAATATCACAGAAAGTGAAAAATGGATAAAGAAGTTGTGGTATTTACTTACAAAGCAATATCACTCAGCAATGAAATCTATGTCATCAGGCCCTTAGCAGCACAATGAGTGGATTCAGGTATGATGATTCTAACTGAAATAAGTCACACAGAAAAAGAAACATCATAAGATATCAGTAATACACGGAATGTAAACTTGGCTACACAGGAACTGAATTACAGAACAGAACAGGGTCTCAAATTTAGAAAACCAACTTATGCTTGCTTAAGCGGAAAGGTGAGTTGGGGTGCTGCATAAAACCAGAGATTGAAATGAGCACAGATAAAGTTCCTTAAGCCAAATATGGAATAGACAAGAGCTACCTCTTGCTCAACGAAATGGACTCAACACCGCATATTAAATGCCTAAGAATGTACCTGACTAGTAAGTATCTTAAAACCTATGGATTGCTATGTCTCCGAAAGAGAATCAAGCATGTGTACAGGGGCATAAACGCAGCAGTGATAGGATTGGAGAGGTTCGGTGAACAAATGAAGACCCTTTGAAGTCATATTGCATGGTACCCATTCCACGGGTTTCAACTACCCAGGTTTAAGGTATTCTTCCTTCAGCTAAAACATGCATGTGGAACCTAGAGTATTTTCAACCATGTGATCAGGAGACGTGTTCAAATATGTCTCAGTTTTCGTACCCTGGTACTCGGGTGCAACATTCCAGACGCTTTACTAACACCCTCCCGACTTGGAGAGTCAGTCCCTTTAACCTCCTGTTTGGCCCAGTTTGCAATTTCTGCGGAAGATGAACAGGAATAGCGAGAACCAATGAGAGACTAGCTGGAGGTGTCTGGACGGGCAAATTTAACTCTCATTTCCCACCAGGAAGAGGAATTAACCAAAGGCTCAGCGTGCCGTGCCGGAACCAGATTAGGGCATGAAGCCATCCTGCGGTGTTGCGGCCAGCTCAAAAGAAAGCGAGTTGAAGAAAGGAGCTCAGGGGCACTGTAATTCACAAACCTGCAGAGTTATAAATGACAGCTATCGTCCAAAAATATACTGAAGTAAGGCTGCCAAGAGGACTTGAAAGCAGGGCAGAATTGCAGGAAACCGATTTCAGGAGGCAGACTGGAATTGCATTGAAAGCATAGGAAAAGAGGCAGAACGTCCACAATGATGCACTTGGCCCAAAAGGGCGTACGCGTTTTTTCGTGAATATATTCAGGAAAAAACGCATACGCACTTTTTGGCCAACCAAGCAAGCTTGCAAAGGAAATCTGCACTACAATGAAGTCTCACTTCCCCCCGGTCAAAAGGGCCATCTGAAAAAAGTGTAAAATCCAGAAAGGCAGGACAGGCCATGGAGAACTGGGAGCCTTGTTATGCTGATGGGCGGGATGTAAATTGCCAACAGACACTCGGGAGAAGTGTATGGTGTTTCCTGAAACATCTAAAAAACAAAGCAACAGAGCCTAGGGCACTTCCACTTATGGTCCTATAGCTTAGGGAAATTAAAATCAAAAAGACACAGCCACCCCAAAGTTTGGGACGCCTCTGTTTACAAGAACCTCGTGTACAGTACAAGTTCAACATCGCAGAAAGTGAAAAATGGATAAAGAAGTTGTGGTATTTACTTACAAAGCAATATCACTCAGCAATGAAATCTATGTCATCAGGCCCTTAGCAGCACAATGAGTGGATTCAGGTATGATGATTCTAACTGAAATAAGTCACACAGAAAAAGAAACATCATAAGATATCAGTAATACACGGAATGTAAACTTGGCTACACAGGAACTGAATTACAGAACAGAACAGGGTCTCAAATTTAGAAAACCAACTTATGCTTTCTTAAGGGTAAAGGTGAGTTGGGGTGCTGCATAAAACCAGAGATTGAAATGAGCACAGATAAAGTTCCTTAAGCCAAATATGGAATAGACAAGAGCTACCTCTTGCTCAACGAAATGGACTCAACACCGCATATTAAATGCCTAAGAATGTACCTGACTAGTAAGTATCTTAAAACCTATGGATTGCTATGTCTCCGAAAGAGAATCAAGCATGTGTACAGGGGCATAAACGCAGCAGTGATAGGATTGGAGAGGTTCGGTGAGCAAATGAAGACCCTTTGAAGTCATATTGCATGGTACCCATTCCACGGGTTTCAACTACCCAGGTTTAAGGTATTCTTCCTTCAGCTAAAACATGCATGTGGAACCTAGAGTATGATCAACCATGTGATCGGGAGACGTGTTCAAATATGTCTCAGTTTTCGTACCCTGGTACTCGGGTGCAACATTCCAGACGCTTTACTAACACCCTCCCGACTTGGAGAGTCAGTCCCTTTAACCTCCTGTTTGGCCCAGTTTGCAATTTCTGCGGAAGATGAACAGGAATAGCGAGAACCAATGAGAGACTAGCTGGAGGTGTCTGGACGGGCAAATTTAACTCTCATTTCCCACCAGGAAGAGGAATTAACCAAAGGCTCAGCGTGCCGTGCCGGAACCAGATTAGGGCCTGAAGCCATCCTGCGGTGTTGCGGCCAGCTCAAAAGAAAGCGAGTTGAAGAAAGGAGCTCAGGGGCACTGTAATTCACAAACCTGCAGAGTTATAAATGACAGCTATCGTCCAAAAATATACTGAAGTAAGGCTGCCAAGAGGACTTGAAAGCAGGGCAGAATTGCAGGAAACCGATTTCAGGAGGCAGACTGGAATTGCATTGAAAGCATAGGAAAAGAGGCAGAACGTCCACAATGATGCACTTGGCCAAAAAGGGCGTATGCGTTTTTTCCTGAATATATTCAGGAAAAAACGCATACGCCCTTTTTGGCCAACCAAGCAAGCTTGCAAAGGAAATCTGCACTACAATGAAGTCTCACTTCCCCCCGGTCAAAAGGGCCATCTGAAAAAAGTGTAAAATCCAGAAAGGCAGGACAGGCCATGGAGAACTGGGAGCCTTGTTATGCTGATGGGCGGGATGTAAATTGCCAACAGACACTCGGGAGAAGTGTATGGTGTTTCCTGAAACATCTAAAAAACAAA
Organism: Pseudorca crassidens; assembly: GCF_039906515.1. NCBI lineage: Eukaryota > Metazoa > Chordata > Mammalia > Artiodactyla > Delphinidae > Pseudorca > Pseudorca crassidens. Next base: position 72,339 of record NW_027136349.1, read on the forward strand.
GCAACAGAGCCTAGGGCACTTCCACTTATGGTCCTATAGCTTAGGGAAATTAAAATCAAAAAGACACAGCCACCCCAAAGTTTGGGACGCCTCTGTTTACAAGAACCTCGTGTACAGTACAAGTTCAACATCGCAGAAAGTGAAAAATGGATAAAGAAGTTGTGGTATTTACTTACAAAGCAATATCACTCAGCAATGAAATCTATGTCATCAGGCGCTTAGCAGCACAATGAGTGGATTCAGGTATGATGATTCTAACTGAAATAAGTCACACAGAAAAAGAAACATCATAAGATATCAGTAATACACGGAATGTAAACTTGGCTACACAGGAACTGAATTACAGAACAGAACAGGGTCTCAAATTTAGAAAACCAACTTATGCTTTCTTAAGGGTAAAGGTGAGTTGGGGTGCTGCATAAAACCAGAGATTGAAATGAGCACAGATAAAGTTCCTTAAGCCAAATATGGAATAGACAAGAGCTACCTCTTGCTCAACGAAATGGACTCAACACCGCATATTAAATGCCTAAGAATGTACCTGACTAGTAAGTATCTTAAAACCTATGGATTGCTATGTCTCCGAAAGAGAATCAAGCATGTGTACAGGGGCATAAACGCAGCAGTGATAGGATTGGAGAGGTTCGGTGAGCAAATGAAGACCCTTTGAAGTCATATTGCATGGTACCCATTCCACGGGTTTCAACTACCCAGGTTTAAGGTATTCTTCCTTCAGCTAAAACATGCATGTGGAACCTAGAGTATGATCAACCATGTGATCGGAAGACGTGTTCAAATATGTCTCAGTTTTCGTACCCTGGTACTCGGGTGCAACATTCCAGACGCTTTACTAACACCCTCCCGACTTGGAGAGTCAGTCCCTTTAACCTCCTGTTTGGCCCAGTTTGCAATTTCTGCGGAAGATGAACAGGAATAGCGAGAACCAATGAGAGACTAGCTGGAGGTGTCTGGACGGGCAAATTTAACTCTCATTTCCCACCAGGAAGAGGAATTAACCAAAGGCTCAGCGTGCCGTGCCGGAACCAGATTAGGGCCTGAAGCCATCCTGCGGTGTTGCGGCCAGCTCAAAAGAAAGCGAGTTGAAGAAAGGAGCTCAGGGGCACTGTAATTCACAAACCTGCAGAGTTATCAATGACAGCTATCGTCCAAAAATATACTGAAGTATGGCTGCCAAGAGGACTTGAAAGCAGGGCAGAATTGCAGGAAACCGATTTCAGGAGGCAGACTGGAATTGCATTGAAAGCATAGGAAAAGAGGCAGAACGTCCACAATGATGCACTTGGCCAAAAAGGGCGTATGCGTTTTTTCCTGAATATATTCAGGAAAAAACGCATACGCCCTTTTTGGCCAACCAAGCAAGCTTGCAAAGGAAATCTGCACTACAATGAAGTCTCACTTCCCCCCGGTCAAAAGGGCCATCTGAAAAAAGTGTAAAATCCAGAAAGGCAGGACAGGCCATGGAGAACTGGGAGCCTAGTTATGCTGATGGGCGGCATGTAAATTGCCAACAGACACTCGGGAGAAGTGTATGGTGTTTCCTGAAACATCTGAAAAACAAAGCAACAGAGCCTAGGGCACTTCCACTTATGGTCCTATAGCTTAGGGAAATTAAAATAAAAAAGACACAGCCACCCCAAAGTTTGGGACGCCTCTGTTTACAAGAACCTCGTGTACAGTACAAGTTCAACATCGCAGAAAGTGAAAAATGGATAAAGAAGTTGTGGTATTTACTTACAAAGCAATATCACTCAGCAATGAAATCTATGTCATCAGGCCCTTAGCAGCACAATGAGTGGATTCAGGTATGATGATTCTAACTGAAATAAGTCACACAGAAAAAGAAACATCATAAGATATCAGTAATACACGGAATGTAATCTTGGCTACACAGGAACTGAATTACAGAACAGAACAGGGTCTCAAATTTAGAAAACCAACTTATGCTTTCTTAAGGGTAAAGGTGAGTTGGGGTGCTGCATAAAACCAGAGATTGAAATGAGCACAGATAAAGTTCCTTAAGCCAAATATGGAATAGACAAGAGCTACCTCTTGCTCAACGAAATGGACTCAACACCGCATATTAAATGCCTAAGAATGTACCTGACTAGTAAGTATCTTAAAACCTATGGATTGCTATGTCTCCAAAAGAGAATCAAGCATGTGTACAGGGGCATAAACGCAGCAGTGATAGGATTGGAGAGGTTCGGTGAGCAAATGAAGACCCTTTGAAGTCATATTGCATGGTACCCATTCCACGGGTTTCAACTACCCAGGTTTAAGGTATTCTTCCTTCAGCTAAAACATGCATGTGGAACCTAGAGTATGATCAACCATGTGATCGGGAGACGTGTTCAAATATGTCTCAGTTTTCGTACCCTGGTACTCGGGTGCAACATTCCAGACGCTTTACTAACACCCTCCCGACTTGGAGAGTCAGTCCCTTTAACCTCCTGTTTGGCCCAGTTTGCAATTTCTGCGGAAGATGAACAGGAATAGCGAGAACCAATGAGAGACTAGCTGGAGGTGTCTGGACGGGCAAATTTAACTCTCATTTCCCACCAGGAAGAGGAATTAACCAAAGGCTCAGCGTGCCGTGCCGGAACCAGATTAGGGCCTGAAGCCATCCTGCGGTGTTGCGGCCAGCTCAAAAGAAAGCGAGTTGAAGAAAGGAGCTCAGGGGCACTGTAATTCACAAACCTGCAGAGTTATAAATGACAGCTATCGTCCAAAAATATACTGAAGTAAGGCTGCCAAGAGGACTTGAAAGCGGGGCAGAATTGCAGGAAACCGATTTCAGGAGGCAGACTGGAATTGCATTGAAAGCATAGGAAAAGAGGCAGAACGTCCACAATGATGCACTTGGCCAAAAAGGGCGTATGCGTTTTTTCCTGAATATATTCAGGAAAAAACGCATACGCACTTTTTGGCCAACCAAGCAAGCTTGCAAAGGAAATCTGCACTACAATGAAGTCTCACTTCCCCCCGGTCAAAAGGGCCATCTGAAAAAAGTGTAAAATCCAGAAAGGCAGGACAGGCCATGGAGAACTGGGAGCCTTGTTATGCTGATGGGCGGGATGTAAATTGCCAACAGACACTCGGGAGAAGTGTATGGTGTTTCCTGAAACATCTAAAAAACAAAGCAACAGAGCCTAGGGCACTTCCACTTATGGTCCTATAGCTTAGGGAAATTAAAATCAAAAAGACACAGCCACCCCAAAGTTTGGGACGCCTCTGTTTACAAGAACCTCGTGTACAGTACAAGTTCAACATCGCAGAAAGTGAAAAATGGATAAAGAAGTTGTGGTATTTACTTACAAAGCAATATCACTCAGCAATGAAATCTATGTCATCAGGCCCTTAGCAGCACAATGAGTGGATTCAGGTATGATGATTCTAACTGAAATAAGTCACACAGAAAAAGAAACATCATAAGATATCAGTAATACACGGAATGTAATCTTGGCTACACAGGAACTGAATTACAGAACAGAACAGGGTCTCAAATTTAGAAAACCAACTTATGCTTTCTTAAGGGTAAAGGTGAGTTGGGGTGCTGCATAAAACCAGAGATTGAAATGAGCACAGATAAAGTTCCTTAAGCCAAATATGGAATAGACTAGAGCTACCTCTTGCTCAACGAAATGGACTCAACACCGCATATTAAATGCCTAAGAATGTACCTGACTAGTAAGTATCTTAAAACCTATGGATTGCTATGTCTCCGAAAGAGAATCAAGCATGTGTACAGGGGCATAAACGCAGCAGTGATAGGATTGGAGAGGTTCGGTGAGCAAATGAAGACCCTTTGAAGTCATATTGCATGGTACCCATTCCACGGGTTTCAACTACCCAGGTTTAAGGTATTCTTCCTTCAGCTAAAACATGCATGTGGAACCTAGAGTATGATCAACCATGTGATCGGGAGACGTGTTCAAATATGTCTCAGTTTTCGTACCCTGGTACTCGGGTGCAACATTCCAGACGCTTTACTAACACCCTCCCGACTTGGAGAGTCAGTCCCTTTAACCTCCTGTTTGGCCCAGTTTGCAATTTCTGCGGAAGATGAACAGGAATAGCGAGAACCAATGAGAGACTAGCTGGAGGTGTCTGGACGGGCAAATTTAACTCTCATTTCCCACCAGGAAGAGGAATTAACCAAAGGCTCAGCGTGCCGTGCCGGAACCAGATTAGGGCCTGAAGCCATCCTGCGGTGTTGCGGCCAGCTCAAAAGAAAGCGAGTTGAAGAAAGGAGCTCAGGGGCACTGTAATTCACAAACCTGCAGAGTTATAAATGACAGCTATCGTCCAAAAATATACTGAAGTAAGGCTGCCAAGAGGACTTGAAAGCGGGGCAGAATTGCAGGAAACCGATTTCAGGAGGCAGACTGGAATTGCATTGAAAGCATAGGAAAAGAGGCAGAACGTCCACAATGATGCACTTGGCCAAAAAGGGCGTATGCGTTTTTTCCTGAATATATTCAGGAAAAAACGCATACGCCCTTTTTGGCCAACCAAGCAAGCTTGCAAAGGAAATCTGCACTACAATGAAGTCTCACTTCCCCCCGGTCAAAAGGGCCATCTGAAAAAAGTGTAAAATCCAGAAAGGCAGGACAGGCCATGGAGAACTGGGAGCCTTGTTATGCTGATGGGCGGCATGTAAATTGCCAACAGACACTCGGGAGAAGTGTATGGTGTTTCCTGAAACATCTAAAAAACAAAGCAACAGAGCCTAGGGCACTTCCACTTATGGTCCTATAGCTTAGGGAAATTAAAATCAAAAAGACACAGCCACCCCAAAGTTTGGGACGCCTCTGTTTACAAGAACCTCGTGTACAGTACAAGTTCAACATCGCAGAAAGTGAAAAATGGATAAAGAAGTTGTGGTATTTACTTACAAAGCAATATCACTCAGCAATGAAATCTATGTCATCAGGCCCTTAGCAGCACAATGAGTGGATTCAGGTATGATGATTCTAACTGAAATAAGTCACACAGAAAAAGAAACATCATAAGATATCAGTAATACACGGAATGTAATCTTGGCTACACAGGAACTGAATTACAGAACAGAACAGGGTCTCAAATTTAGAAAACCAACTTATGCTTTCTTAAGGGTAAAGGTGAGTTGGGGTGCTGCATAAAACCAGAGATTGAAATGAGCACAGATAAAGTTCCTTAAGCCAAATATGGAATAGACTAGAGCTACCTCCTGCTCAACGAAATGGACTCAACACCGCATATTAAATGCCTAAGAATGTACCTGACTAGTAAGTATCTTAAAACCTATGGATTGCTATGTCTCCGAAAGAGAATCAAGCATGTGTACAGGGGCATAAACGCAGCAGTGATAGGATTGGAGAGGTTCGGTGAGCAAATGAAGACCCTTTGAAGTCATATTGCATGGTACCCATTCCACGGGTTTCAACTACCCAGGTTTAAGGTATTCTTCCTTCAGCTAAAACATGCATGTGGAACCTAGAGTATGATCAACCATGTGATCGGGAGTCATGTTCAAATATGTCTCAGTTTTCGTACCCTGGTACTCGGGTGCAACATTCCAGACGCTTTACTAACACCCTCCCGACTTGGCGAGTCAGTCCCTTTAACCTCCTGTTTGGCCCAGTTTGCAATTTCTGCGGAAGATGAACAGGAATAGCGAGAACCAATGAGAGACTAGCTGGAGGTGTCTGGACGGGCAAATTTAACTCTCATTTCCCACCAGGAAGAGGAATTAACCAAAGGCTCAGCGTGCCGTGCCGGAACCAGATTAGGGCCTGAAGCCATCCTGCGGTGTTGCGGCCAGCTCAAAAGAAAGCGAGTTGAAGAAAGGAGCTCAGGGGCACTGTAATTCACAAACCTGCAGAGTTATAAATGACAGCTATCGTCCAAAAATATACTGAAGTAAGGCTGCCAAGAGGACTTGAAAGCGGGGCAGAATTGCAGGAAACCGATTTCAGGAGGCAGACTGGAATTGCATTGAAAGCATAGGAAAAGAGGCAGAACGTCCACAATGATGCACTTGGCCAAAAAGGGCGTATGCGTTTTTTCCTGAATATATTCAGGAAAAAACGCATATGCCCTTTTTGGCCAACCAAGCAAGCTTGCAAAGGAAATCTGCACTACAATGAAGTCTCACTTCCCCCCGGTCAAAAGGGCCATCTGAAAAAAGTGTAAAATCCAGAAAGGCAGGACAGGCCATGGAGAACTGGGAGCCTTGTTATGCTGATGGGCGGCATGTAAATTGCCAACAGACACTCGGGAGAAGTGTATGGTGTTTCCTGAAACATCTAAAAAACAAAGCAACAGAGCCTAGGGCACTTCCACTTATGGTCCTATAGCTTAGGGAAATTAAAATCAAAAAGACACAGCCACCCCAAAGTTTGGGACGCCTCTGTTTACAAGAACCTCGTGTACAGTACAAGTTCAACATCGCAGAAAGTGAAAAATGGATAAAGAAGTTGTGGTATTTACTTACAAAGCAATATCACTCAGCAATGAAATCTATGTCATCAGGCCCTTAGCAGCACAATGAGTGGATTCAGGTATGATGATTCTAACTGAAATAAGTCACACAGAAAAAGAAACATCATAAGATATCAGTAATACACGGAATGTAATCTTGGCTACACAGGAACTGAATTACAGAACAGAACAGGGTCTCAAATTTAGAAAACCAACTTATGCTTTCTTAAGGGTAAAGGTGAGTTGGGGTGCTGCATAAAACCAGAGATTGAAATGAGCACAGATAAAGTTCCTTAAGCCAAATATGGAATAGACAAGAGCTACCTCTTGCTCAACGAAATGGACTCAACACCGCATATTAAATGCCTAAGAATGTACCTGACTAGTAAGTATCTTAAAACCTATGGATTGCTATGTCTCCGAAAGAGAATCAAGCATGTGTACAGGGGCATAAACGCAGCAGTGATAGGATTGGAGAGGTTCGGTGAGCAAATGAAGACCCTTTGAAGTCATATTGCATGGTACCCATTCCACGGGTTTCAACTACCCAGGTTTAAGGTATTCTTCCTTCAGCTAAAACATGCATGTGGAACCTAGAGTATGATCAACCATGAGATCGGGAGACGTGTTCAAATATGTCTCAGTTTTCGTACCCTGGTACTCGGGTGCAACATTCCAGACGCTTTACTAACACCCTCCCGACTTGGAGAGTCAGTCCCTTTAACCTCCTGTTTGGCACAGTTTGCAATTTCTGCGGAAGATGAACAGGAATAGCGAGAACCAATGAGAGACTAGCTGGAGGTGTCTGGACGGGCAAATTTAACTCTCATTTCCCACCAGGAAGAGGAATTAACCAAAGGCTCAGCGTGCCGTGCCGGAACCAGATTAGGGCCTGAAGCCATCCTGCGGTGTTGCGGCCAGCTCAAAAGAAAGCGAGTTGAAGAAAGGAGCTCAGGGGCACTGTAATTCACAAACCTGCAGAGTTATAAATGACAGCTATCGTCCAAAAATATACTGAAGTAAGGCTGCCAAGAGGACTTGAAAGCGGGGCAGAATTGCAGGAAACCGATTTCAGGAGGCAGACTGGAATTGCATTGAAAGCATAGGAAAAGAGGCAGAACGTCCAAAATGATGCACTTGGCCAAAAAGGGCATATGCGTTTTTTCCTGAATATATTCAGGAAAAAACGCATACGCCCTTTTTGGCCAACCAAGCAAGCTTGCAAAGGAAATCTGCACTACAATGAAGTCTCACTTCCCCCCGGTCAAAAGGGCCATCTGAAAAAAGTGTAAAATCTAGAAAGGCAGGACAGGCCATGGAGAACTGGGAGCCTTGTTATGCTGATGGGCGGGATGTAAATTGCCAACAGACACTCGGGAGAAGTGTATGGTGTTTCCTGAAACATCTAAAAAACAAAGCAACAGAGCCTAGGGCACTTCCACTTATGGTCCTATAGCTTAGGGAAATTAAAATCAAAAAGACACAGCCACCCCAAAGTTTGGGACGCCTCTGTTTACAAGAACCTCGTTTACAGTACAAGTTCAACATCGCAGAAAGTGAAAAATGGATAAAGAAGTTGTGGTATTTACTTACAAAGCAATATCACTCAGCAATGAAATCTATGTCATCAGGCCCTTAGCAGCACAATGAGTGGATTCAGGTATGATGATTCTAACTGAAATAAGTCACAGAGAAAAAGAAACATCATAAGATATCAGTAATACACGGAATGTAAACTTGGCTACACAGGAACTGAACTACAGAACAGAACAGGGTCTCAAATTTAGAAAACCAACTTATGCTTGCTTAAGGGGAAAGGTGAGTTGGGGTGCTGCATAAAACCAGAGATTGAAATGAACACAGATAAAGTTCCTTAAGCCAAATATGGAATAGACAAGAGCTACTCCTTGCTCAACGAAATGGACTCAACACCGCATATTAAATGCCTAAGAATGTACCTGACTAGTAAGTATCTTAAAACCTATGGATTGCTATGTCTCCAAAAGAGAATCAAGCATGTGTACAGGGGCATAAACGCAGCAGTGATAGGATTGGAGAGGTTCGGTGAGCAAATGAAGACCCTTTGAAGTCATATTGCATGGTACCCATTCCACGGGTTTCAACTACCCAGGTTTAAGGTATTCTTCCTTCAGCTAAAACATGCATGTGGACCCTAGAGTATGATCAACCATGTGATCGGGAGTCATGTTCAAATATGTCTCAGTTTTCGTACCCTGGTACTCGGGTGCAACATTCCAGACGCTTTACTAACACCCTCCCGACTTGGCGAGTCAGTCCCTTTAACCTCCTGTTTGGCCCAGTTTGCAATTTCTGCGGAAGATGAACAGGAATAGCGAGAACCAATGAGAGACTAGCTGGAGGTGTCTGGACGGGCAAATTTAACTCTCATTTCCCACCAGGAAGAGGAATTAACCAAAGGCTCAGCGTGCCGTGCCGGAACCAGATTAGGGCCTGAAGCCATCCTGCGGTGTTGCGGCCAGCTCAAAAGAAAGCGAGTTGAAGAAAGGAGCTCAGGGGCACTGTAATTCACAAACCTGCAGAGTTATAAATGACAGCTATCGTCCAAAAATATACTGAAGTAAGGCTGCCAAGAGGACTTGAAAGCGGGGCAGAATTGCAGGAAACCGATTTCAGGAGGCAGACTGGAATTGCATTGAAAGCATAGGAAAAGAGGCAGAACGTCCACAATGATGCACTTGGCCAAAAAGGGCGTATGCGTTTTTTCCTGAATATATTCAGGAAAAAACGCATACGCCCTTTTTGGCCAACCAAGCAAGCTTGCAAAGGAAATCTGCACTACAATGAAGTCTCACTTCCCCCCGGTCAAAAGGGCCATCTGAAAAAAGTGTAAAATCCAGAAAGGCAGGACAGGCCATGGAGAACTGGGAGCCTTGTTATGCTGATGGGCGGCATGTAAATTGCCAACAGACACTCGGGAGAAGTGTATGGTGTTTCCTGAAACATCTAAAAAACAAAGCAACAGAGCCTAGGGCACTTCCACTTATGGTCCTATAGCTTAGGGAAATTAAAATCAAAAAGACACAGCCACCCCAAAGTTTGGGACGCCTCTGTTTACAAGAACCTCGTGTACAGTACAAGTTCAACATCGCAGAAAGTGAAAAATGGATAAAGAAGTTGTGGTATTTACTTACAAAGCAATATCACTCAGCAATGAAATCTATGTCATCAGGCCCTTAGCAGCACAATGAGTGGATTCAGGTATGATGATTCTAACTGAAATAAGTCACACAGAAAAAGAAACATCATAAGATATCAGTAATACACGGAATGTAATCTTGGCTACACAGGAACTGAATTACAGAACAGAACAGGGTCTCAAATTTAGAAAACCAACTTATGCTTTCTTAAGGGTAAAGGTGAGTTGGGGTGCTGCATAAAACCAGAGATTGAAATGAGCACAGATAAAGTTCCTTAAGCCAAATATGGAATAGACAAGAGCTACCTCTTGCTCAACGAAATGGACTCAACACCGCATATTAAATGCCTAAGAATGTACCTGACTAGTAAGTATCTTAAAACCTATGGATTGCTATGTCTCCGAAAGAGAATCAAGCATGTGTACAGGGGCATAAACGCAGCAGTGATAGGATTGGAGAGGTTCGGTGAGCAAATGAAGACCCTTTGAAGTCATATTGCATGGTACCCATTCCACGGGTTTCAACTACCCAGGTTTAAGGTATTCTTCCTTCAGCTAAAACATGCATGTGGAACCTAGAGTATGATCAACCATGAGATCGGGAGACGTGTTCAAATATGTCTCAGTTTTCGTACCCTGGTACTCGGGTGCAACATTCCAGACGCTTTACTAACACCCTCCCGACTTGGAGAGTCAGTCCCTTTAACCTCCTGTTTGGCACAGTTTGCAATTTCTGCGGAAGATGAACAGGAATAGCGAGAACCAATGAGAGACTAGCTGGAGGTGTCTGGACGGGCAAATTTAACTCTCATTTCCCACCAGGAAGAGGAATTAACCAAAGGCTCAGCGTGCCGTGCCGGAACCAGATTAGGGCCTGAAGCCATCCTGCGGTGTTGCGGCCAGCTCAAAAGAAAGCGAGTTGAAGAAAGGAGCTCAGGGGCACTGTAATTCACAAACCTGCAGAGTTATAAATGACAGCTATCGTCCAAAAATATACTGAAGTAAGGCTGCCAAGAGGACTTGAAAGCGGGGCAGAATTGCAGGAAACCGATTTCAGGAGGCAGACTGGAATTGCATTGAAAGCATAGGAAAAGAGGCAGAACGTCCAAAATGATGCACTTGGCCAAAAAGGGCATATGCGTTTTTTCCTGAATATATTCAGGAAAAAACGCATACGCCCTTTTTGGCCAACCAAGCAAGCTTGCAAAGGAAATCTGCACTACAATGAAGTCTCACTTCCCCCCGGTCAAAAGGGCCATCTGAAAAAAGTGTAAAATCTAGAAAGGCAGGACAGGCCATGGAGAACTGGGAGCCTTGTTATGCTGATGGGCGGGATGTAAATTGCCAACAGACACTCGGGAGAAGTGTATGGTGTTTCCTGAAACATCTAAAAAACAAAGCAACAGAGCCTAGGGCACTTCCACTTATGGTCCTATAGCTTAGGGAAATTAAAATCAAAAAGACACAGCCACCCCAAAGTTTGGGACGCCTCTGTTTACAAGAACCTCGTTTACAGTACAAGTTCAACATCGCAGAAAGTGAAAAATGGATAAAGAAGTTGTGGTATTTACTTACAAAGCAATATCACTCAGCAATGAAATCTATGTCATCAGGCCCTTAGCAGCACAATGAGTGGATTCAGGTATGATGATTCTAACTGAAATAAGTCACAGAGAAAAAGAAACATCATAAGATATCAGTAATACACGGAATGTAAACTTGGCTACACAGGAACTGAACTACAGAACAGAACAGGGTCTCAAATTTAGAAAACCAACTTATGCTTGCTTAAGGGGAAAGGTGAGTTGGGGTGCTGCATAAAACCAGAGATTGAAATGAACACAGATAAAGTTCCTTAAGCCAAATATGGAATAGACAAGAGCTACTCCTTGCTCAACGAAATGGACTCAACACCGCATATTAAATGCCTAAGAATGTACCTGACTAGTAAGTATCTTAAAACCTATGGATTGCTATGTCTCCAAAAGAGAATCAAGCATGTGTACAGGGGCATAAACGCAGCAGTGATAGGATTGGAGAGGTTCGGTGAGCAAATGAAGACCCTTTGAAGTCATATTGCATGGTACCCATTCCACGGGTTTCAACTACCCAGGTTTAAGGTATTCTTCCTTCAGCTAAAACATGCATGTGGACCCTAGAGTATGATCAACCATGTGATCGGGAGTCATGTTCAAATATGTCTCAGTTTTCGTACCCTGGTACTCGGGTGCAACATTCCAGACGCTTTACTAACACCCTCCCGACTTGGCGAGTCAGTCCCTTTAACCTCCTGTTTGGCCCAGTTTGCAATTTCTGCGGAAGATGAACAGGAATAGCGAGAACCAATGAGAGACTAGCTGGAGGTGTCTGGACGGGCAAATTTAACTCTCATTTCCCACCAGGAAGAGGAATTAACCAAAGGCTCAGCGTGCCGTGCCGGAACCAGATTAGGGCCTGAAGCCATCCTGCGGTGTTGCGGCCAGCTCAAAAGAAAGCGAGTTGAAGAAAGGAGCTCAGGGGCACTGTAATTCACAAACCTGCAGAGTTATAAATGACAGCTATCGTCCAAAAATATACTGAAGTAAGGCTGCCAAGAGGACTTGAAAGCGGGGCAGAATTGCAGGAAACCGATTTCAGGAGGCAGACTGGAATTGCATTGAAAGCATAGGAAAAGAGGCAGAACGTCCACAATGATGCACTTGGCCAAAAAGGGCGTATGCGTTTTTTCCTGAATATATTCAGGAAAAAACGCATACGCCCTTTTTGGCCAACCAAGCAAGCTTGCAAAGGAAATCTGCACTACAATGAAGTCTCACTTCCCCCCGGTCAAAAGGGCCATCTGAAAAAAGTGTAAAATCCAGAAAGGCAGGACAGGCCATGGAGAACTGGGAGCCTTGTTATGCTGATGGGCGGCATGTAAATTGCCAACAGACACTCGGGAGAAGTGTATGGTGTTTCCTGAAACATCTAAAAAACAAAGCAACAGAGCCTAGGGCACTTCCACTTATGGTCCTATAGCTTAGGGAAATTAAAATAAAAAAGACACAGCCACCCCAAAGTTTGGGACGCCTCTGTTTACAAGAACCTCGTGTACAGTACAAGTTCAACATCGCAGAAAGTGAAAAATGGATAAAGAAGTTGTGGTATTTACTTACAAAGCAATATCACTCAGCAATGAAATCTATGTCATCAGGCCCTTAGCAGCACAATGAGTGGATTCAGGTATGATGATTCTAACTGAAATAAGTCACACAGAAAAAGAAACATCATAAGATATCAGTAATACACGGAATGTAATCTTGGCTACACAGGAACTGAATTACAGAACAGAACAGGGTCTCAAATTTAGAAAACCAACTTATGCTTTCTTAAGGGTAAAGGTGAGTTGGGGTGCTGCATAAAACCAGAGATTGAAATGAGCACAGATAAAGTTCCTTAAGCCAAATATGGAATAGACAAGAGCTACCTCTTGCTCAACGAAATGGACTCAACACCGCATATTAAATGCCTAAGAATGTACCTGACTAGTAAGTATCTTAAAACCTATGGATTGCTATGTCTCCAAAAGAGAATCAAGCATGTGTACAGGGGCATAAACGCAGCAGTGATAGGATTGGAGAGGTTCGGTGAGCAAATGAAGACCCTTTGAAGTCATATTGCATGGTACCCATTCCACGGGTTTCAACTACCCAGGTTTAAGGTATTCTTCCTTCAGCTAAAACATGCATGTGGAACCTAGAGTATGATCAACCATGTGATCGGGAGACGTGTTCAAATATGTCTCAGTTTTCGTACCCTGGTACTCGGGTGCAACATTCCAGACGCTTTACTAACACCCTCCCGACTTGGAGAGTCAGTCCCTTTAACCTCCTGTTTGGCCCAGTTTGCAATTTCTGCGGAAGATGAACAGGAATAGCGAGAACCAATGAGAGACTAGCTGGAGGTGTCTGGACGGGCAAATTTAACTCTCATTTCCCACCAGGAAGAGGAATTAACCAAAGGCTCAGCGTGCCGTGCCGGAACCAGATTAGGGCCTGAAGCCATCCTGCGGTGTTGCGGCCAGCTCAAAAGAAAGCGAGTTGAAGAAAGGAGCTCAGGGGCACTGTAATTCACAAACCTGCAGAGTTATAAATGACAGCTATCGTCCAAAAATATACTGAAGTAAGGCTGCCAAGAGGACTTGAAAGCAGGGCAGAATTGCAGGAAACCGATTTCAGGAGGCAGACTGGAATTGCATTGAAAGCATAGGAAAAGAGGCAGAACGTCCACAATGATGCACTTGGCCAAAAAGGGTGTATGCGTTTTTTCCTGAATATATTCAGGAAAAAACGCATACGCCCTTTTTGGCCAACCAAGCAAGCTTGCAAAGGAAATCTGCACTACAATGAAGTCTCACTTCCCCCCGGTCAAAAGGGCCATCTGAAAAATGTGTAAAATCCAGAAAGGCAGGACAGGCCATGGAGAACTGGGAGCCTTGTTATGCTGATGGGCGGGATGTAAATTGCCAACAGACACTCGGGAGAAGTGTATGGTGTTTCCTGAAACATCTAAAAAACAAAGCAACAGAGCCTAGGGCACTTCCACTTATGGTCCTATAGCTTAGGGAAATTAAAATCAAAAAGACACAGCCACCCCAAAGTTTGGGACGCCTCTGTTTACAAGAACCTCGTGTACAGTACAAGTTCAACATCGCAGAAAGTGAAAAATGGATAAAGAAGTTGTGGTATTTACTTACAAAGCAATATCACTCAGCAATGAAATCTATGTCATCAGGCCCTTAGCAGCACAATGAGTGGATTCAGGTATGATGATTCTAACTGAAATAAGTCACACAGAAAAAGAAACATCATAAGATATCAGTAATACACGGAATGTAAACTTGGCTACACAGGAACTGAATTACAGAACAGAACAGGGTCTCAAATTTAGAAAACCAACTTATGCTTTCTTAAGGGTAAAGGTGAGTTGGGGTGCTGCATAAAACCAGAGATTGAAATGAGCACAGATAAAGTTCCTTAAGCCAAATATGGAATAGACTAGAGCTACCTCTTGCTCAACGAAATGGACTCAACACCGCATATTAAATGCCTAAGAATGTACCTGACTAGTAAGTATCTTAAAACCTATGGATTGCTATGTCTCCGAAAGAGAATCAAGCATGTGTACAGGGGCATAAACGCAGCAGTGATAGGATTGGAGAGGTTCGGTGAGCAAATGAAGACCCTTTGAAGTCATATTTCATGGTACCCATTCCACGGGTTTCAACTACCCAGGTTTAAGGTATTCTTCCTTCAGCTAAAACATGCATGTGGAACCTAGAGTATGATCAACCATGTGATCGGGAGACGTGTTCAAATATGTCTCAGTTTTCGTACCCTGGTACTCGGGTGCAACATTCCAGACGCTTTACTAACACCCTCCCGACTTGGAGAGTCAGTCCCTTTAACCTCCTGTTTGGCCCAGTTTGCAATTTCTGCGGAAGATGAACAGGAATAGCGAGAACCAATGAGAGACTAGCTGGAGGTGTCTGGACGGGCAAATTTAACTCTCATTTCCCACCAGGAAGAGGAATTAACCAAAGGCTCAGCGTGCCGTGCCGGAACCAGATTAGGGCCTGAAGCCATCCTGCGGTGTTGCGGCCAGCTCAAAAGAAAGCGAGTTGAAGAAAGGAGCTCAGGGGCACTGTAATTCACAAACCTGCAGAGTTATAAATGACAGCTATCGTCCAAAAATATACTGAAGTAAGGCTGCCAAGAGGACTTGAAAGCGGGGCAGAATTGCAGGAAACCGATTTCAGGAGGCAGACTGGAATTGCATTGAAAGCATAGGAAAAGAGGCAGAACGTCCACAATGATGCACTTGGCCAAAAAGGGCGTATGCGTTTTTTCCTGAATATATTCAGGAAAAAACGCATACGCCCTTTTTGGCCAACCAAGCAAGCTTGCAAAGGAAATCTGCACTACAATGAAGTCTCACTTCCCCCCGGTCAAAAGGGCCATCTGAAAAAAGTGTAAAATCCAGAAAGGCAGGACAGGCCATGGAGAACTGGGAGCCTTGTTATGCTGATGGGCGGCATGTAAATTGCCAACAGACACTCGGGAGAAGTGTATGGTGTTTCCTGAAACATCTAAAAAACAAAGCAACAGAGCCTAGGGCACTTCCACTTATGGTCCTATAGCTTAGGGAAATTAAAATCAAAAAGACACAGCCACCCCAAAGTTTGGGACGCCTCTGTTTACAAGAACCTCGTGTACAGTACAAGTTCAACATCGCAGAAAGTGAAAAATGGATAAAGAAGTTGTGGTATTTACTTACAAAGCAATATCACTCAGCAATGAAATCTATGTCATCAGGCCCTTAGCAGCACAATGAGTGGATTCAGGTATGATGATTCTAACTGAAATAAGTCACACAGAAAAAGAAACATCATAAGATATCAGTAATACACGGAATGTAATCTTGGCTACACAGGAACTGAATTACAGAACAGAACAGGGTCTCAAATTTAGAAAACCAACTTATGCTTTCTTAAGGGTAAAGGTGAGTTGGGGTGCTGCATAAAACCAGAGATTGAAATGAGCACAGATAAAGTTCCTTAAGCCAAATATGGAATAGACAAGAGCTACCTCTTGCTCAACGAAATGGACTCAACACCGCATATTAAATGCCTAAGAATGTACCTGACTAGTAAGTATCTTAAAACCTATGGATTGCTATGTCTCCAAAAGAGAATCAAGCATGTGTACAGGGGCATAAACGCAGCAGTGATAGGATTGGAGAGGTTCGGTGAGCAAATGAAGACCCTTTGAAGTCATATTGCATGGTACCCATTCCACGGGTTTCAACTACCCAGGTTTAAGGTATTCTTCCTTCAGCTAAAACATGCATGTGGAACCTAGAGTATGATCAACCATGTGATCGGGAGACGTGTTCAAATATGTCTCAGTTTTCGTACCCTGGTACTCGGGTGCAACATTCCAGACGCTTTACTAACACCCTCCCGACTTGGAGAGTCAGTCCCTTTAACCTCCTGTTTGGCCCAGTTTGCAATTTCTGCGGAAGATGAACAGGAATAGCGAGAACCAATGAGAGACTAGCTGGAGGTGTCTGGACGGGCAAATTTAACTCTCATTTCCCACCAGGAAGAGGAATTAACCAAAGGCTCAGCATGCCGTGCCGTAACCAGATTAGGGCCTGAAGCCATCCTGCGGTGTTGCGGCCAGCTCAAAAGAAAGCGAGTTGAAGAAAGGAGCTCAGGGGCACTGTAATTCACAAACCTGCAGAGTTATAAATGACAGCTATCGTCCAAAAATATACTGAAGTAAGGCTGCCAAGAGGACTTGAAAGCGGGGCAGAATTGCAGGAAACCGATTTCAGGAGGCAGACTGGAATTGCATTGAAAGCATAGGAAAAGAGGCAGAACGTCCACAATGATGCACTTGGCCAAAAAGGGCGTATGCGTTTTTTCCTGAATATATTCAGGAAAAAACGCATACGCCCTTTTTGGCCAACCAAGCAAGCTTGCAAAGGAAATCTGCACTACAATGAAGTCTCACTTCCCCCCGGTCAAAAGGGCCATCTGAAAAAAGTGTAAAATCCAGAAAGGCAGGACAGGCCATGGAGAACTGGGAGCCTTGTTATGCTGATGGGCGGGATGTAAATTGCCAACAGACACTCGGGAGAAGTGTATGGTGTTTCCTGAAACATCTAAAAAACAAAGCAACAGAGCCTAGGGCACTTCCACTTATGGTCCTATAGCTTAGGGAAATTAAAATCAAAAAGACACAGCCACCCCAAAGTTTGGGACGCCTCTGTTTACAAGAACCTCGTGTACAGTACAAGTTCAACATCGCAGAAAGTGAAAAATGGATAAAGAAGTTGTGGTATTTACTTACAAAGCAATATCACTCAGCAATGAAATCTATGTCATCAGGCCCTTAGCAGCACAATGAGTGGATTCAGGTATGATGATTCTAACTGAAATAAGTCACACAGAAAAAGAAACATCATAAGATATCAGTAATACACGGAATGTAAACTTGGCTACACAGGAACTGAATTACAGAACAGAACAGGGTCTCAAATTTAGAAAACCAACTTATGCTTGCTTAAGGGTAAAGGTGAGTTGGGGTGCTGCATAAAACCAGAGATTGAAATGAGCACAGATAAAGTTCCTTAAGCCAAATATGGAATAGACTAGAGCTACCTCTTGCTCAACGAAATGGACTCAACACCGCATATTAAATGCCTAAGAATGTACCTGACTAGTAAGTATCTTAAAACCTATGGATTGCTATGTCTCCGAAAGAGAATCAAGCATGTGTACAGGGGCATAAACGCAGCAGTGATAGGATTGGAGAGGTTCAGTGAGCAAATGAAGACCCTTTGAAGTCATATTGCATGGTACCCATTCCACGGGTTTCAACTACCCAGGTTTAAGGTATTCTTCCTTCAGCTAAAACATGCATGTGGAACCTAGAGTATGATCAACCATGTGATCGGGAGACGTGTTCAAATATGTCTCAGTTTTCGTACCCTGGTACTCGGGTGCAACATTCCAGATGCTTTACTAACACCCTCCCGACTTGGAGAGTCAGTCCCTTTAACCTCCTGTTTGGCCCAGTTTGCAATTTCTGCGGAAGATGAACAGGAATAGCGAGAACCAATGAGAGACTAGCTGGAGGTGTCTGGACGGGCAAATTTAACTCTCATTTCCCACCAGGAAGAGGAATTAACCAAAGGCTCAGCGTGCCGTGCCGGAACCAGATTAGGGCCTGAAGCCATCCTGCGGTGTTGCGGCCAGCTCAAAAGAAAGCGAGTTGAAGAAAGGAGCTCAGGGGCACTGTAATTCACAAACCTGCAGAGTTATAAATGACAGCTATCGTCCAAAAATATACTGAAGTAAGGCTGCCAAGAGGACTTGAAAGCAGGGCAGAATTGCAGGAAACCGATTTCAGGAGGCAGACTGGAATTGCATTGAAAGCATAGGAAAAGAGGCAGAACGTCCACAATGATGCACTTGGCCAAAAAGGGCGTATGCGTTTTTTCCTGAATATATTCAGGAAAAAACGCATACGCCCTTTTTGGCCAACCAAGCAAGCTTGCAAAGGAAATCTGCACTACAATGAAGTCTCACTTCCCCCCGGTCAAAAGGGCCATCTGAAAAAAGTGTAAAATCCAGAAAGGCAGGACAGGCCATGGAGAACTGGGAGCCTTGTTATGCTGATGGGCGGGATGTAAATTGCCAACAGACACTCGGGAGAAGTGTATGGTGTTTCCTGAAACATCTAAAAAACAAAGCAACAGAGCCTAGGGCACTTCCACTTATGGTCCTATAGCTTAGGGAAATTAAAATCAAAAAGACACAGCCACCCCAAAGTTTGGGACGCCTCTGTTTACAAGAACCTCGTGTACAGTACAAGTTCAACATCGCAGAAAGTGAAAAATGGATAAAGAAGTTGTGGTATTTACTTACAAAGCAATATCACTCAGCAATGAAATCTATGTCATCAGGCCCTTAGCAGCACAATGAGTGGATTCAGGTATGATGATTCTAACTGAAATAAGTCACACAGAAAAAGAAACATCATAAGATATCAGTAATACACGGAATGTAAACTTGGCTACACAGGAACTGAATTACAGAACAGAACAGGGTCTCAAATTTAGAAAACCAACTTATGCTTTCTTAAGGGTAAAGGTGAGTTGGGGTGCTGCATAAAACCAGAGATTGAAATGAGCACAGATAAAGTTCCTTAAGCCAAATATGGAATAGACAAGAGCTACCTCTTGCTCAACGAAATGGACTCAACACCGCATATTAAATGCCTAAGAATGTACCTGACTAGTAAGTATCTTAAAACCTATGGATTGCTATGTCTCCGAAAGAGAATCAAGCATGTGTACAGGGGCATAAACGCAGCAGTGATAGGATTGGAGAGGTTCGGTGAGCAAATGAAGACCCTTTGAAGTCATATTGCATGGTACCCATTCCACGGGTTTCAACTACCCAGGTTTAAGGTATTCTTCCTTCAGCTAAAACATGCATGTGGAACCTAGAGTATGATCAACCATGTGATCGGGAGACGTGTTCAAATATGTCTCAGTTTTCGTACCCTGGTACTCGGGTGCAACATTCCAGACGCTTTACTAACACCCTCCCGACTTGGAGAGTCAGTCCCTTTAACCTCCTGTTTGGCCCAGTTTGCAATTTCTGCGGAAGATGAACAGGAATAGCGAGAACCAATGAGAGACTAGCTGGAGGTGTCTGGACGGGCAAATTTAACTCTCATTTCCCACCAGGAAGAGGAATTAACCAAAGGCTCAGCGTGCCGTGCCGGAACCAGATTAGGGCCTGAAGCCATCCTGCGGTGTTGCGGCCAGCTCAAAAGAAAGCGAGTTGAAGAAAGGAGCTCAGGGGCACTGTAATTCACAAACCTGCAGAGTTATAAATGACAGCTATCGTCCAAAAATATACTGAAGTAAGGCTGCCAAGAGGACTTGAAAGCAGGGCAGAATTGCAGGAAACCGATTTCAGGAGGCAGACTGGAATTGCATTGAAAGCATAGGAAAAGAGGCAGAACGTCCACAATGATGCACTTGGCCAAAAAGGGCGTATGCGTTTTTTCCTGACTATATTCAGGAAAAAACGCATACGCACTTTTTGGCCAACCAAGCAAGCTTGCAAAGGAAATCTGCACTACAATGAAGTCTCACTTCCCCCCGGTCAAAAGGGCCATCTGAAAAAAGTGTAAAATCCAGAAAGGCAGGACAGGCCATGGAGAACTGGGAGCCTTGTTATGCTGATGGGCGGGATGTAAATTGCCAACAGACACTCGGGAGAAGTGTATGGTGTTTCCTGAAACATCTAAAAAACAAAGCAACAGAGCCTAGGGCACTTCCACTTATGGTCCTATAGCTTAGGGAAATTAAAATCAAAAAGACACAGCCACCCCAAAGTTTGGGACGCCTCTGTTTACAAGAACCTCGTGTACAGTACAAGTTCAACATCGCAGAAAGTGAAAAATGGATAAAGAAGTTGTGGTATTTACTTACAAAGCAATATCACTCAGCAATGAAATCTATGTCATCAGGCCCTTAGCAGCACAATGAGTGGATTCAGGTATGATGATTCTAACTGAAATAAGTCACACAGAAAAAGAAACATCATAAGATATCAGTAATACACGGAATGTAAACTTGGCTACACAGGAACTGAATTACAGAACAGAACAGGGTCTCAAATTTAGAAAACCAACTTATGCTTTCTTAAGGGTAAAGGTGAGTTGGGGTGCTGCATAAAACCAGAGATTGAAATGAGCACAGATAAAGTTCCTTAAGCCAAATATGGAATAGACAAGAGCTACCTCTTGCTCAACGAAATGGACTCAACACCGCATATTAAATGCCTAAGAATGTACCTGACTAGTAAGTATCTTAAAACCTATGGATTGCTGTGTCTCTGAAAGAGAATCAAGCATGTGTACAGGGGCATAAACGCAGCAGTGATAGGATTGGAGAGGTTCGGTGAGCAAATGAAGACCCTTTGAAGTCATATTGCATGGTACCCATTCCACGGGTTTCAACTACCCAGGTTTAAGGTATTCTTCCTTCAGCTAAAACATGCATGTGGAACCTAGAGTATGATCAACCATGAGATCGGGAGACGTGTTCAAATATGTCTCAGTTTTCGTACCCTGGTACTCGGGTGCACCATTCCAGATGCTTTACTAACACCCTCCCGACTTGGAGAGTCAGTCCCTTTAACCTCCTGTTTGGCCCAGTTTGCAATTTCTGCGGAAGATGAACAGGAATAGCGAGAACCAATGAGAGACTAGCTGGAGGTGTCTGGACGGGCAAATTTAACTCTCATTTCCCACCAGGAAGAGGAATTAACCAAAGGCTCAGCGTGCCGTGCTGGAACAAGATTAGGGCCTGAAGCCATCCTGCGGTGTTGCGGCCAGCTCAAAAGAAAGCGAGTTGAAGAAAGGAGCTCAGGGGCACTGTAATTCACAAACCTGCAGAGTTATAAATGACAGCTATCGTCCAAAAATATACTGAAGTAAGGCTGCCAAGAGGACTTGAAAGCAGGGCAGAATTGCAGGAAACCGATTTCAGGAGGCAGACTGGAATTGCATTGAAAGCATAGGAAAAGAGGCAGAACGTCCACAATGATGCACTTGGCCAAAAAGGGCGTATGCGTTTTTTCCTGAATATATTCAGGAAAAAACGCATACGCCCTTTTTGGCCAACCAAGCAAGCTTGCAAAGGAAATCTGCACTACAATGAAGTCTCACTTCCCCCCGGTCAAAAGGGCCATCTGAAAAAAGTGTAAAATCCAGAAAGGCAGGACAGGCCATGGAGAACTGGGAGCCTTGTTATGCTGATGGGCGGGATGTAAATTGCCAACAGACACTCGGGAGAAGTGTATGGTGTTTCCTGAAACATCTAAAAAACAAAGCAACAGAGCCTAGGGCACTTCCACTTATGGTCCTATAGCTTAGGGAAATTAAAATCAAAAAGACACAGCCACCCCAAAGTTTGGGACGCCTCTGTTTACAAGAACCTCGTGTACAGTACAAGTTCAACATCGCAGAAAGTGAAAAATGGATAAAGAAGTTGTGGTATTTACTTACAAAGCAATATCACTCAGCAATGAAATCTATGTCATCAGGCCCTTAGCAGCACAATGAGTGGATTCAGGTATGATGATTCTAACTGAAATAAGTCACACAGAAAAAGAAACATCATAAGATATCAGTAATACACGGAATGTAAACTTGGCTACACAGGAACTGAATTACAGAACAGAACAGGGTCTCAAATTTAGAAAACCAACTTATGCTTTCTTAAGGGTAAAGGTGAGTTGGGGTGCTGCATAAAACCAGAGATTGAAATGAGCACAGATAAAGTTCCTTAAGCCAAATATGGAATAGACAAGAGCTACCTCTTGCTCAACGAAATGGACTCAACACCGCATATTAAATGCCTAAGAATGTACCTGACTAGTAAGTATCTTAAAACCTATGGATTGCTATGTCTCCGAAAGAGAATCAAGCATGTGTACAGGGGCATAAACGCAGCAGTGATAGGATTGGAGAGGTTCGGTGAGCAAATGAAGACCCTTTGAAGTCATATTGCATGGTACCCATTCCACGGGTTTCAACTACCCAGGTTTAAGGTATTCTTCCTTCAGCTAAAACATGCATGTGGAACCTAGAGTATGATCAACCATGTGATCGGGAGACGTGTTCAAATATGTCTCAGTTTTCGTACCCTGGTACTCGGATGCAACATTCCAGACGCTTTACTAACACCCTCCCGACTTGGAGAGTCAGTCCCTTTAACCTCCTGTTTGGCCCAGTTTGCAATTTCTGCGGAAGATGAACAGGAATAGCGAGAACCAATGAGAGACTAGCTGGAGGTGTCTGGACGGGCAAATTTAACTCTCATTTCCCACCAGGAAGAGGAATTAACCAAAGGCTCAGCGTGCCGTGCCAGAACCAGATTAGGGCCTGAAGCCATCCTGCGGTGTTGCGGCCAGCTCAAAAGAAAGCGAGTTGAAGAAAGGAGCTCAGGGGCACTGTAATTCACAAACCTGCAGAGTTATAAATGACAGCTATCGTCCAAAAATATACTGAAGTAAGGCTGCCAAGAGGACTTGAAAGCGGGGCAGAATTGTAGGAAACCGATTTCAGGAGGCAGACTGGAATTGCATTGAAAGCATAGGAAAAGAGGCAGAACGTCCACAATGATGCACTTGGCCAAAAAGGGCGTATGCGTTTTTTCCTGAATATATTCAGGAAAAAACGCATACGCCCTTTTTGGCCAACCAAGCAAGCTTGCAAAGGAAATCTGCACTACAATGAAGTCTCACTTCCCCCCGGTCAAAAGGGCCATCTGAAAAAAGTGTAAAATCCAGAAAGGCAGGACAGGCCATGGAGAACTGGGAGCCTTGTTATGCTGATGGGCGGGATGTAAATTGCCAACAGACACTCGGGAGAAGTGTATGGTGTTTCCTGAAACATCTAAAAAACAAAGCAACAGAGCCTAGGGCACTTCCACTTATGGTCCTATAGCTTAGGGAAATTAAAATCAAAAAGACACAGCCACCCCAAAGTTTGGGACGCCTCTGTTTACAAGAACCTCGTGTACCGTATATGTTCAACATCGCAGAAAGTGAAAAATGGATAAAGAAGTTGTGGTATTTACTTACAAAGCAATATCACTCAGCAATGAAATCTATGTCATCAGGCCCTTAGCAGCACAATGAGTGGATTCAGGTATGATGATTCTAACTGAAATAAGTCACACAGAAAAAGAAACATCATAAGATATCAGTAATACACGGAATGTAAACTTGGCTACACAGGAACTGAATTACAGAACAGAACAGGGTCTCAAATTTAGAAAACCAACTTATGCTTTCTTAAGGGTAAAGGTGAGTTGGGGTGCTGCATAAAACCAGAGATTGAAATGAGCACAGATAAAGTTCCTTAAGCCAAATATGGAATAGACAAGAGCTACCTCTTGCTCAACGAAATGGACTCAACACCGCATATTAAATGCCTAAGAATGTACCTGACTAGTAAGTATCTTAAAACCTATGGATTGCTATGTCTCCAAAAGAGAATCAAGCATGTGTACAGGGGCATAAACGCAGCAGTGATAGGATTGGAGAGGTTCGGTGAGCAAATGAAGACCCTTTGAAGTCATATTGCATGGTACCCATTCCACGGGTTTCAACTACCCAGGTTTAAGGTATTCTTCCTTCAGCTAAAACATGCATGTGGAACCTAGAGTATGATCAACCATGAGATCGGGAGACGTGTTCAAATATGTCTCAGTTTTCGTACCCTGGTACTCGGGTGCAACATTCCAGACGCTTTACTAACACCCTCCCGACTTGGAGAGTCAGTCCCTTTAACCTCCTGTTTGGCCCAGTTTGCAATTTCTGCGGAAGATGAACAGGAATAGCGAGAACCAATGAGAGACTAGCTGGAGGTGTCTGGACGGGCAAATTTAACTCTCATTTCCCACCAGGAAGAGGAATTAACCAAAGGCTCAGCGTGCCGTGCCGGAACCAGATTAGGGCCTGAAGCCATCCTGCGGTGTTGCGGCCAGCTCAAAAGAAAGCGAGTTGAAGAAAGGAGCTCAGGGGCACTGTAATTCACAAACCTGCAGAGTTATAAATGACAGCTATCGTCCAAAAATATACTGAAGTAAGGCTGCCAAGAGGACTTGAAAGCGGGGCAGAATTGCAGGAAACCGATTTCAGGAGGCAGACTGGAATTGCATTGAAAGCATAGGAAAAGAGGCAGAACGTCCACAATGATGCACTTGGCCAAAAAGGGTATATGCGTTTTTTCCTGAATATATTCAGGAAAAAACGCATACGCCCTTTTTGGCCAACCAAGCAAGCTTGCAAAGGAAATCTGCACTACAATGAAGTCTCACTTCCCCCCGGTCAAAAGGGCCATCTGAAAAAAGTGTAAAATCCAGAAAGGCAGGACAGGCCATGGAGAACTGGGAGCCTTGTTATGCTGATGGGCGGGATGTAAATTGCCAACAGACACTCGGGAGAAGTGTATGGTGTTTCCTGAAACATCTAAAAAACAAAGCAACAGAGCCTAGGGCACTTCCACTTATGGTCCTATAGCTTAGGGAAATTAAAATCAAAAAGACACAGCCACCCCAAAGTTTGGGACGCCTCTGTTTACAAGAACCTCGTGTACAGTACAAGTTCAACATTGCAGAAAGTGAAAAATGGATAAAGAAGTTGTGGTATTTACTTACAAAGCAATATCACTCAGCAATGAAATCTATGTCATCAGGCCCTTAGCAGCACAATGAGTGGATTCAGGTATGATGATTCTAACTGAAATAAGTCACACAGAAAAAGAAACATCATAAGATATCAGTAATACACGGAATGTAAACTTGGCTACACAGGAACTGAATTACAGAACAGAACAGGGTCTCAAATTTAGAAAACCAACTTATGCTTGCTTAAGGGTAAAGGTGAGTTGGGGTGCTGCATAAAACCAGAGATTGAAATGAGCACAGATAAAGTTCCTTAAGCCAAATATGGAATAGACAAGAGCTACTCCTTGCTCAACGAAATGGACTCACACCCCATATTAAATGCCTAAGAATGTACCTGACTAGTAAGTATCTTAAAACCTATGGATTGCTATGTCTCCAAAAGAGAATCAAGCATGTGTACAGGGGCATAAACGCAGCAGTGATAGGATTGGAGAGGTTCGGTGAGCAAATGAAGACCCTTTGAAGTCATATTGCATGGTACCCATTCCACGGGTTTCAACTACCCAGGTTTAAGGTATTCTTCCTTCAGCTAAAACATGCATGTGGAACCTAGAGTATGATCAACGATGTGATCGGGAGACATGTTCAAATATGTCTCAGTTTTCGTACCCTGGTACTCGGGTGCAACATTCCAGACGCTTTACTAACACCCTCCCGACTTGGAGAGTCAGTCCCTTTAACCTCCTGTTTGGCCCAGTTTGCAATTTCTGCGGAAGATGAACAGGAATAGCGAGAACCAATGAGAGACTAGCTGGAGGTGTCTGGACGGGCAAATTTAACTCTCATTTCCCACCAGGAAGAGGAATTAACCAAAGGCTCAGCGTGCCGTGCCGGAACCAGATTAGGGCCTGAAGCCATCCTGCGGTGTTGCGGCCAGCTCAAAAGAAAGCGAGTTGAAGAAAGGAGCTCAGGGGCACTGTAATTCACAAACCTGCAGAGTTATAAATGACAGCTATCGTCCAAAAATATACTGAAGTAAGGCTGCCAAGAGGACTTGAAAGCAGGGCAGAATTGCAGGAAACCGATTTCAGGAGGCAGACTGGAATTGCATTGAAAGCATAGGAAAAGAGGCAGAACGTCCACAATGATGCACTTGGCCAAAAAGGGCGTATGCGTTTTTTCCTGACTATATTCAGGAAAAAACGCATACGCCCTTTTTGGCCAACCAAGCAAGCTTGCAAAGGAAATCTGCACTACAATGAAGTCTCACTTCCCCCCGGTCAAAAGGGCCATCTGAAAAAAGTGTAAAATCCAGAAAGGCAGGACAGGCCATGGAGAACTGGGAGCCTTGTTATGCTGATGGGCGGGATGTAAATTGCCAACAGACACTCGGGAGAAGTGTATGGTGTTTCCTGAAACATCTAAAAAACAAAGCAACAGAGCCTAGGGCACTTCCACTTATGGTCCTATAGCTTAGGGAAATTAAAATAAAAAAGACACAGCCACCCCAAAGTTTGGGACGCCTCTGTTTACAAGAACCTCGTGTACAGTACAAGTTCAACATCGCAGAAAGTGAAAAATGGATAAAGAAGTTGTGGTATTTACTTACAAAGCAATATCACTCAGCAATGAAATCTATGTCATCAGGCCCTTAGCAGCACAATGAGTGGATTCAGGTACGATGATTCTAACTGAAATAAGTCACACAGAAAAAGAAACATCATAAGATATCAGTAATACACGGAATGTAAACTTGGCTACACAGGAACTGAATTACAGAACAGAACAGGGTCTCAAATTTAGAAAACCAACTTATGCTTTCTTAAGGGTAAAGGTGAGTTGGGGTGCTGCATAAAACCAGAGATTGAAATGAGCACAGATAAAGTTCCTTAAGCCAAATATGGAATAGACAAGAGCTACCTCTTGCTCAACGAAATGGACTCAACACCGCATATTAAATGCCTAAGAATGTACCTGACTAGTAAGTATCTTAAAACCTATGGATTGCTATGTCTCCGAAAGAGAATCAAGCATGTGTACAGGGGCATAAACGCAGCAGTGATAGGATTGGAGAGGTTCGGTGAGCAAATGAAGACCCTTTGAAGTCATATTGCATGGTACCCATTCCACGGGTTTCAACTACCCAGGTTTAAGGTATTCTTCCTTCAGCTAAAACATGCATGTGGAACCTAGAGTATGATCAACCATGTGATCGGGAGACGTGTTCAAATATGTCTCAGTTTTCGTACCCTGGTACTCGGGTGCAACATTCCAGACGCTTTACTAACACCCTCCCGACTTGGAGAGTCAGTCCCTTTAACCTCCTGTTTGGCCCAGTTTGCAATTTCTGCGGAAGATGAACAGGAATAGCGAGAACCAATGAGAGACTAGCTGGAGGTGTCTGGACGGGCAAATTTAACTCTCATTTCCCACCAGGAAGAGGAATTAACCAAAGGCTCAGCGTGCCGTGCCGGAACCAGATTAGGGCCTGAAGCCATCCTGCGGTGTTGCGGCCAGCTCAAAAGGAAGCGAGTTGAAGAAAGGAGCTCAGGGGCACTGTAATTCACAAACCTGCAGAGTTATAAATGACAGCTATCGTCCAAAAATATACTGAAGTAAGGCTGCCAAGAGGACTTGAAAGCAGGGCAGAATTGCAGGAAACCGATTTCAGGAGGCAGACTGGAATTGCATTGAAAGCATAGGAAAAGAGGCAGAACGTCCACAATGATGCACTTGGCCAAAAAGGGCGTATGCGTTTTTTCCTGACTATATTCAGGAAAAAACGCATACGCCCTTTTTGGCCAACCAAGCAAGCTTGTAAAGGAAATCTGCACTACAATGAAGTCTCACTTCCCCCCGGTCAAAAGGGCCATCTGAAAAAAGTGTAAAATCCAGAAAGGCAGGACAGGCCATGGAGAACTGGGAGCCTTGTTATGCTGATGGGCGGGATGTAAATTGCCAACAGACACTCGGGAGAAGTGTATGGTGTTTCCTGAAACATCTAAAAAACAAAGCAACAGAGCCTAGGGCACTTCCACTTATGGTCCTATAGCTTAGGGAAATTAAAATCAAAAAGACACAGCCACCCCAAAGTTTGGGACGCCTCTGTTTACAAGAACCTCGTGTACAGTACAAGTTCAACATCGCAGAAAGTGAAAAATGGATAAAGAAGTTGTGGTATTTACTTACAAAGCAATATCACTCAGCAATGAAATCTATGTCATCAGGCCCTTAGCAGCACAATGAGTGGATTCAGGTATGATGATTCTAACTGAAATAAGTCACACAGAAAAAGAAACATCATAAGATATCAGTAATACACGGAATGTAAACTTGGCTACACAGGAACTGAATTACAGAACAGAACAGGGTCTCAAATTTAGAAAACCAACTTATGCTTTCTTAAGGGTAAAGGTGAGTTGGGGTGCTGCATAAAACCAGAGATTGAAATGAGCACAGATAAAGTTCCTTAAGCCAAATATGGAATAGACAAGAGCTACTCCTTGCTCAACGAAATGGACTCAACACCGCATATTAAATGCCTAAGAATGTACCTGACTAGTAAGTATCTTAAAACCTATGGATTGCTATGTCTCCGAAAGAGAATCAAGCATGTGTACAGGGGCATAAACGCAGCAGTGATAGGATTGGAGAGGTTCGGTGAGCAAATGAAGACCCTTTGAAGTCATATTGCATGGTACCCATTCCACGGGTTTCAACTACCCAGGTTTAAGGTATTCTTCCTTCAGCTAAAACATGCATGTGGAACCTAGAGTATGATCAACCATGTGATCGGGAGACGTGTTCAAATATGTCTCAGTTTTCATACCCTGGTACTCGGGTGCAACATTCCAGACGCTTTACTAACACCCTCCCGACTTGGAGAGTCAGTCCCTTTAACCTCCTGTTTGGCCCAGTTTGCAATTTCTGCGGAAGATGAACAGGAATAGCGAGAACCAATGAGAGACTAGCTGGAGGTGTCTGGACGGGCAAATTTAACTCTCATTTCCCACCAGGAAGAGGAATTAACCAAAGGCTCAGCGTGCCGTGCCGGAACCAGATTAGGGCCTGAAGCCATCCTGCGGTGTTGCGGCCAGCTCAAAAGGAAGCGAGTTGAAGAAAGGAGCTCAGGGGCACTGTAATTCACAAACCTGCAGAGTTATAAATGACAGCTATCGTCCAAAAATATACTGAAGTAAGGCTGCCAAGAGGACTTGAAAGCAGGGCAGAATTGCAGGAAACCGATTTCAGGAGGCAGACTGGAATTGCATTGAAAGCATAGGAAAAGAGGCAGAACGTCCACAATGATGCACTTGGCCAAAAAGGGCGTATGCGTTTTTTCCTGAATATATTCAGGAAAAAACGCATACGCCCTTTTTGGCCAACCAAGCAAGCTTGCAAAGGAAATCTTCACTACAATGAAGTCTCACTTCCCCCCGGTCAAAAGGGCCATCTGAAAAAAGTGTAAAATCCAGAAAGGCAGGACAGGCCATGGAGAACTGGGAGCCTTGTTATGCTGATGGGCGGGATGTAAATTGCCAACAGCCACTCGGGAGAAGTGTATGGTGTTTCCTGAAACATCTAAAAAACAAAGCAACAGAGCCTAGGGCACTTCCACTTATGGTCCTATAGCTTAGGGAAATTAAAATCAAAAAGACACAGCCACCCCAAAGTTTGGGACGCCTCTGTTTACAAGAACCTCGTTTACAGTACAAGTTCAACATCGCAGAAAGTGAAAAATGGATAAAGAAGTTGTGGTATTTACTTACAAAGCAATATCACTCAGCAATGAAATCTATGTCATCAGGCCCTTAGCAGCACAATGAGTGGATTCAGGTATGATGATTCTAACTGAAATAAGTCACACAGAAAAAGAAACATCATAAGATATCAGTAATACACGGAATGTAAACTTGGCTACACAGGAACTGAATTACAGAACAGAACAGGGTCTCAAATTTAGAAAACCAACTTATGCTTTCTTAAGGGTAAAGGTGAGTTGGGGTGCTGCATAAAACCAGAGATTGAAATGAGCACAGATAAAGTTCCTTAAGCCAAATATGGAATAGACAAGAGCTACCTCTTGCTCAACGAAATGGACTCAACACCGCATATTAAATGCCTAAGAATGTACCTGACTAGTAAGTATCTTAAAACCTATGGATTGCTATGTCTCCGAAAGAGAATCAAGCATGTGTACAGGGGCATAAACGCAGCAGTGATAGGATTTGAGAGGTTCGGTGAGCAAATGAAGACCCTTTGAAGTCATATTGCATGGTACCCATTCCACGGGTTTCAACTACCCAGGTTTAAGGTATTCTTCCTTCAGCTAAAACATGCATGTGGAACCTAGAGTATGATCAACCATGTGATCGGGAGACGTGTTCAAATATGTCTCAGTTTTCGTACCCTGGTACTCGGGTGCAACATTCCAGACGCTTTACTAACACCCTCCCGACTTGGAGAGTCAGTCCCTTTAACCTCCTGTTTGGCCCAGTTTGCAATTTCTGCGGAAGATGAACAGGAATAGCGAGAACCAATGAGAGACTAGCTGGAGGTGTCTGGACGGGCAAATTTAACTCTCATTTCCCACCAGGAAGAGGAATTAACCAAAGGCTCAGCGTGCCGTGCCGGAACCAGATTAGGGCCTGAAGCCATCCTGCGGTGTTGCGGCCAGCTCAAAAGAAAGCGAGTTGAAGAAAGGAGCTCAGGGGCACTGTAATTCACAAACCTGCAGAGTTATAAATGACAGCTATGGTCCAAAAATATACTGAAGTAAGGCTGCCAAGAGGACTTGAAAGCGGGGCAGAATTGCAGGAAACCGATTTCAGGAGGTAGACTGGAATTGCATTGAAAGCATAGGAAAAGAGGCAGAACGTCCAAAATGATGCACTTGGCCAAAAAGGCCATATGCGTTTTTTCCTGAATATATTCAGGAAAAAACGCATACGCCCTTTTTGGCCAACCAAGCAAGCTTGCAAAGGAAATCTGCACTACAATGAAGTCTCACTTCCCCCCGGTCAAAAGGGCCATCTGAAAAAAGTGTAAAATCCAGAAAGGCAGGACAGGCCATGGAGAACTGGGAGCCTTGTTATGCTGATGGGCGGGATGTAAATTGCCAACAGACACTCGGGAGAAGTGTATGGTGTTTCCTGAAACATCTAAAAAACAAAGCAACAGAGCCTAGGGCACTTCCACTTATGGTCCTATAGCTTAGGGAAATTAAAATGAAAAAGACACAGCCACCCCAAAGTTTGGGACGCCTCTGTTTACAAGAACCTCGTTTACAGTACAAGTTCAACATCGCAGAAAGTGAAAAATGGATAAAGAAGTTGTGGTATTTACTTACAAAGCAATATCACTCAGCAATGAAATCTATGTCATCAGGCCCTTAGCAGCACAATGAGTGGATTCAGGTATGATGATTCTAACTGAAATAAGTCACACAGAAAAAGAAACATCATAAGATATCAGTAATACACGGAATGTAAACTTGGCTACACAGGAACTGAATTACAGAACAGAACAGGGTCTCAAATTTAGAAAACAAACTTATGCTTGCTTAAGGGGAAAGGTGAGTTGGGGTGCTGCATAAAACCACAGATTGAAATGAACACAGATAAAGTTCCTTAAGCCAAATATGGAATAGACAAGAGCTACTCCTTGCTCAACGAAATGGACTCAACACCGCATATTAAACGCCTAAGAATGTACCTGACTAGTAAGTATCTTAAAACCTATGGATTGCTATGTCTCTGAAAGA
Source organism: Pseudorca crassidens (assembly GCF_039906515.1). Taxonomy (NCBI): domain Eukaryota; kingdom Metazoa; phylum Chordata; class Mammalia; order Artiodactyla; family Delphinidae; genus Pseudorca; species Pseudorca crassidens. The sequence goes on from NW_027136349.1 coordinate 104,528, forward strand.
GAATCAAGCATGTGTACAGGGGCATAAACGCAGCAGTGATAGGATTGGAGAGGTTCGGTGAGCAAATGAAGACCCTTTGAAGTCATATTGCATGGTACCCATTCCACGGGTTTCAACTACCCAGGTTTAAGGTATTCTTCCTTCAGCTAAAACATGCATGTGGAACCTAGAGTATGATCAACCATGAGATCGGGAGACGTGTTCAAATATGTCTCAGTTTTCGTACCCTGGTACTCGGGTGCAACATTCCAGACGCTTTACTAACACCCTCCCGACTTGGAGAGTCAGTCCCTTTAACCTCCTGTTTGGCCCAGTTTGCAATTTCTGCGGAAGATGAACAGGAATAGCGAGAACCAATGAGAGACTAGCTGGAGGTGTCTGGACGGGCAAATTTAACTCTCATTTCCCACCAGGAAGAGGAATTAACCAAAGGCTCAGCGTGCCGTGCCGGAACCAGATTAGGGCCTGAAGCCATCCTGCGGTGTTGCGGCCAGCTCAAAAGAAAGCGAGTTGAAGAAAGGAGCTCAGGGGCACTGTAATTCACAAACCTGCAGAGTCATAAATGACAGCTATCGTCCAAAAATATACTGAAGTAAGGCTGCCAAGAGGACTTGAAAGCAGGGCAGAATTGCAGGAAACCGATTTCAGGAGGCAGACTGGAATTGCATTGAAAGCATAGGAAAAGAGGCAGAACGTCCAAAATGATGCACTTGGCCAAAAAGGGCATATGCGTTTTTTCCTGAATATATTCAGGAAAAAACGCATACGCCCTTTTTGGCCAACCAAGCAAGCTTGCAAAGGAAATCTGCACTACAATGAAGTCTCACTTCCCCCCAGTCAAAAGGGCCATCTGATAAAAGTGTAAAATCCAGAAAGGCAGGACAGGCCATGGAGAACTGGGAGCCTTGTTATGCTGATGGGAGGGATGTAAATTGCCAACAGACACTCGGGAGAAGTGTATGGTGTTTCCTGAAACATCTAAAAAACAAAGCAACAGAGCCTAGGGCACTTCCACTTATGGTCCTATAGCTTAGGGAAATTAAAATGAAAAAGACACAGCCACCCCAAAGTTTGGGACGCCTCTGTTTACAAGAACCTCGTTTACAGTACAAGTTCAACATCGCAGAAAGTGAAAAATGGATAAAGAAGTTGTGGTATTTACTTACAAAGCAATATCACTCAGCAATGAAATCTATGTCATCAGGCCCTTAGCAGCACAATGAGTGGATTCAGGTATGATGATTCTAACTGAAATAAGTCACACAGAAAAAGAAACATCATAAGATATCAGTAATACACGGAATGTAAACTTGGCTACACAGGAACTGAATTACAGAACAGAACAGGGTCTCAAATTTAGAAAACCAACTTATGCTTGCTTAAGGGTAAAGGTGAGTTGGGGTGCTGCATAAAACCAGAGATTGAAATGAACACAGATAAAGTTCCTTAAGCCAAATATGGAATAGACAAGAGCAACTCCTTGCTCAACGAAATGGACTCAACACCGCATATTAAATGCCTAAGAATGTACCTGACTAGTAAGTATCTTAAAACCTATGGATTGCTATGTCTCCAAAAGAGAATCAAGAATGTGTACAGGGGCATAAACGCAGCAGTGATAGGATTGGAGAGGTTCGGTGAGCAAATGAAGACCCTTTGAAGTCATATTGCATGGTACCCATTCCACGGGTTTCAACTACCCAGGTTTAAGGTATTCTTCCTTCAGCTAAAACATGCATGTGGAACCTAGAGTATGATCAACCATGTGATCGGGAGACGTGTTCAAATATGTCTCAGTTTTCGTACCCTGGTACTCGGGTGCAACATTCCAGACGCTTTACTAACACCCTCCCGACTTGGAGAGTCAGTCCCTTTAACCTCCTGTTTGGCCCAGTTTGCAATTTCTGCGGAAGATGAACAGGAATAGCGAGAACCAATGAGAGACTAGCTGGAGGTGTCTGGACGGGCAAATTTAACTCTCATTTCCCACCAGGAAGAGGAATTAACCAAAGGCTCAGCGTGCCGTGCCGGAACCAGATTAGGGCCTGAAGCCATCCTGCGGTGTTGCGGCCAGCTCAAAAGAAAGCGAGTTGAAGAAAGGAGCTCAGGGGCACTGTAATTCACAAACCTGCAGAGTTATAAATGACAGCTATCGTCCAAAAATATACTGAAGTAAGGCTGCCAAGAGGACTTGAAAGCGGGGCAGAATTGCAGGAAACCGATTTCAGGAGGTAGACTGGAATTGCATTGAAAGCATAGGAAAGGAGGCAGAACGTCCACAATGATGCACTTGGCCAAAAAGGGCGTATGCGTTTTTTCCTGAATATATTCAGGAAAAAACGCATACGCCCTTTTTGGCCAACCAAGCAAGCTTGCAAAGGAAATCTTCACTACAATGAAGTCTCACTTCCCCCCGGTCAAAAGGGTCATCTGAAAAAAGTGTAAAATCCAGAAAGACAGGACAGGCCATGGAGAACTGGGAGCCTTGTTATGCTGATGGGCGGGATGTAAATTGCCAACAGACACTCGGGAGAAGTGTATGGTGTTTCCCTAAGCATCTAAAAAACAAAGCAACAGAGCCTAGGGCACTTCCACTTATGGTCCTATAGCTTAGGGAAATTAAAATCAAAAAGACACAGCCACCCCAAAGTTTGGGACGCCTCTGTTTACAAGAACCTCGTTTACAGTACAAGTTCAACATCGCAGAAAGTGAAAAATGGATAAAGAAGTTGTGGTATTTACTTACAAAGCAATATCACTCAGCAATGAAATCTATGTCATCAGGCCCTTAGCAGCACAATGAGTGGATTCAGGTATGATGATTCTAACTGAAATAAGTCACACAGAAAAAGAAACATCATAAGATATCAGTAATACACGGAATGTAAACTTGGCTACACAGGAACTGAATTACAGAACAGAACAGGGTCTCAAATTTAGAAAACCAACTTATGCTTTCTTAAGGGTAAAGGTGAGTTGGGGTGCTGCATAAAACCAGAGATTGAAATGAGCACAGATAAAGTTCCTTAAGCCAAATATGGAATAGACAAGAGCTACCTCTTGCTCAACGAAATGGACTCAACACCGCATATTAAATGCCTAAGAATGTACCTGACTAGTAAGTATCTTAAAACCTATGGATTGCTATGTCTCCGAAAGAGAATCAAGCATGTGTACAGGGGCATAAACGCAGCAGTGATAGGATTGGAGAGGTTCGGTGAGCAAATGAAGACCCTTTGAAGTCATATTGCATGGTACCCATTCCACGGGTTTCAACTACCCAGGTTTAAGGTATTCTTCCTTCAGCTAAAACATGCATGTGGAACCTAGAGTATGATCAACCATGTGATCGGGAGACGTGTTCAAATATGTCTCAGTTTTCGTACCCTGGTACTCGGGTGCAACATTCCAGACGCTTTACTAACACCCTCCCGACTTGGAGAGTCAGTCCCTTTAACCTCCTGTTTGGCCCAGTTTGCAATTTCTGCGGAAGATGAACAGGAATAGCGAGAACCAATGAGAGACTAGCTGGAGGTGTCTGGACGGGCAAATTTAACTCTCATTTCCCACCAGGAAGAGGAATTAACCAAAGGCTCAGCGTGCCGTGCCAGAACAATATTAGGGCCTGAAGCCATCCTGCGGTGTTGCGGCCAGCTCAAAAGAAAGCGAGTTGAAGAAAGGAGCTCAGGGGCACTGTAATTCACAAACCTGCAGAGTTATAAATGACAGCTATCGTCCAAAAATATACTGAAGTAAGGCTGCCAAGAGGACTTGAAAGCGGGGCAGAATTGCAGGAAACCGATTTCAGGAGGCAGACTGGAATTGCATTGAAAGCATAGGAAAAGAGGCAGAACGTCCACAATGATGCACTTGGCCAAAAAGGGCGTATGCGTTTTTTCCTGAATATATTCAGGAAAAAACGCATACGCCCGTTTTGGCCAACCAAGCAAGCTTGCAAAGGAAATCTGCACTACAATGAAGTCTCACTTCCCCCCGGTCAAAAGGGCCATCTGAAAAAAGTGTAAAATCCAGAAAGGCAGGACAGGCCATGGAGAACTGGGAGCCTTGTTATGCTGATGGGCGGGATGTAAATTGCCAACAGACACTCGGGAGAAGTGTATGGTGTTTCCTGAAACATCTAAAAAACAAAGCAACAGAGCCTAGGGCACTTCCACTTATGGTCCTATAGCTTAGGGAAATTAAAATCAAAAAGACACAGCCACCCCAAAGTTTGGGACGCCTCTGTTTACAAGAACCTCGTGTACCGTACAAGTTCAACATCGCAGAAAGTGAAAAATGGATAAAGAAGTTGTGGTATTTACTTACAAAGCAATATCACTCAGCAATGAAATCTATGTCATCAGGCCCTTAGCAGCACAATGAGTGGATTCAGGTATGATGATTCTAACTGAAATAAGTCACACAGAAAAAGAAACATCATAAGATATCAGTAATACACGGAATGTAAACTTGGCTACACAGGAACTGAATTACAGAACAGAACAGGGTCTCAAATTTAGAAAACCAACTTATGCTTGCTTAAGGGTAAAGGTGAGTTGGGGTGCTGCATAAAACCAAAGATTGAAATGAGCACAGATAAAGTTCCTTAAGCCAAATATGGAATAGACAAGAGCTACTCCTTGCTCAACGAAATGGACTCAACACCGCATATTAAACGCCTAAGAATGTACCTGACTAGTAAGTATCTTAAAACCTATGGATTGCTATGTCTCCGAAAGAGAATCAAGCATGTGTACAGGGGCATAAACGCAGCAGTGATAGGATTGGAGAGGTTCAGTGAGCAAATGAAGACCCTTTGAAGTCATATTGCATGGTACCCATTCCACGGGTTTCAACTACCCAGGTTTAAGGTATTCTTCCTTCAGCTAAAACATGCATGTGGAACCTAGAGTATGATCAACCATGTGATCGGGAAACGTGTTCAAATATGTCTCAGTTTTCGTACCCTGGTACTCGGGTGCAACATTCCAGACGCTTTACTTACACCCTCCCGACTTGGAGAGTCAGTCCCTTTAACCTCCTGTTTGGCCCAGTTTGCAATTTCTGCGGAAGATGAACAGGAATAGCGAGAACCAATGAGAGACTAGCTGGAGGTGTCTGGACGGGCAAATTTAACTCTCATTTCCCACCAGGAAGAGGAATTAACCAAAGGCTCAGTGTGCCGTGCCAGAACCAGATTAGGGCCTGAAGCCATCCTGCGGTGTTGCGGCCAGGTCACAAGAAAACGAGTTGAAGAAAGGAGCTCAGGGGCACTGTAATTCACAAACCTGCAGAGTTATAAATGACAGCTATCGTCCAAAAATATACTGAAGTAAGGCTGCCAAGAGGACTTGAAAGCGGGGCAGAATTGCAGGAATCCGATTTCAGGAGGTAGACTGGAATTGCATTGAAAGCATAGGAAAAGAGGCAGAACGTCCACAATGATGCACTTGGCCAAAAAGGGCGTATGCGTTTTTTCCTGAATATATTCAGGAAAAAACGCATACGCCCTTTTTGGCCAACCAAGCAAGCTTGCAAAGGAAATCTGCACTACAATGAAGTCTCACTTCCCCCCGGTCAAAAGGGCCATCTGAAAAAAGTGTAAAATCCAGAAAGGCAGGACAGGCCATGGAGAAATGGGAGCCTTGTTATGCTGATGGGCGGGATGTAAATTGCCAACAGCCACTCGGGAGAAGTGTATGGTGTTTCCTGAAACATCTAAAAAACAAAGCAACAGAGCCTAGGGCACTTCCACTTATGGTCCTATAGCTTAGGGAAATTAAAATCAAAAAGACACAGCCACCCCAAAGTTTGGGACGCCTCTGTTTACAAGAACCTCATTTACCGTACAAGTTCAATATCACAGAAAGTGAAAAATGGATAAAGAAGTTGTGGTACTTACGTACAATGCAGTATCACTCAACAATGAAATCTATGTCATCAGGCCCGTAGCAGCATAATGAGTGGATTCAGGTACGATGATTCTAACTGAAATAAGTCACACAGAAAAAGAAACATCATAAGATATCACTAATACACAGAATGTAAACTTGGCTACACAGGAACTGAATTCCAAAACAGAACAGGGTCTCAAATTTAGAAAACCAACTTATGCTTGCTTAAGGGGAAAGGTGAGTTGGGGTGCTGCATAAAACCAGAGATTGAAATGAGCACAGATAAAGTTCCTTAAGCCAAATATGGAATAGACAAGAGCTACTCCTTGCTCAACGAAATGGACTCAACACCCCATATTAAATGCCTAAGAATGTACCTGACTAGTAAGTATCTTAAAACCTATGGATTGCTATGTCTCCAAAAGAGAATCAAGCGTCTGTACAGGGGGATAAACGCAGCAGTGATAGGATTGGAGAAGTTCGGTGAGCAAATGAAGACCCTTTGAAGTCATATTGCATGGTACCCATTACACGGGTCTCAACTCTCCAGGTTTAAGGTATTCTTCCTTCAGCTAAAACATGCATGTTGAACCCAGAGTATGATCAACCGTGTGAACGGGAGACGTGTTCAAATATGTCTCAGTTTTGCACCCCTGGTACTCGGGTGCAACATTCCAGACGCTTTACTAACACCCTCCCGACTTGGAGAGTCAGTCCCTTTAACCTCCTGTTTGGCCCAGTTTGCAATTTCTGCGGAAGATGAACAGGAATAGCGAGAACCAATGAGAGACTAGCTGGAGGTGTCTGGATGGGCAAATTTAACTCTCATTTCCCACCAGGAAGAGGAATTAACCAAAGGCTCAGCGTGCCGTGCCGGAACCAGATTAGGGCCTGAAGCCATCCTGCGGTGTTGCGGCCAGGTCACAAGAAAGCGAGTTGAAGAAAGGAGCTCAGGGGCACTGTAATTCACAAACCTGCAGAGTTATAAATGACAGCTATCGTCCAAAAATATACTGAAGTAAGGCTGCCAAGAGGACTTGAAAGCGGGGCAGAATTGCAGGAAACCGATTTCAGGAGGTAGACTGGAATTGCATTGAAAGCATAGGAAAAGAGGCAGAACGTCCACAATGATGCACTTGGCCAAAAAGGGCGTATGCGTTTTTTCCTGAATATATTCAGGAAAAAACGCATACGCCCTTTTTGGCCAACCAAGCAAGCTTGCAAAGGAAATCTGCACTACAATGAAGTCTCACTTCCCCCCGGTCAAAAGGGCCATCTGAAAAAAGTGTAAAATCCAGAAAGGCAGGACAGGCCATGGAGAACTGGGAGCCTTGTTATGCTGATGGGCGGGATGTAAATTGCAAACAGACACTCGGGAGAAGTGTATGGTGTTTCCTGAAACATCTAAAAAACAAAGCAACAGAGCCTAGGGCACTTCCACTTATGGTCCTATAGCTTAGGGAAATTAAAATCAAAAAGACACAGCCACCCCAAAGTTTGGGACGCCTCTGTTTACAAGAACCTCGTTTACAGTACAAGTTCAACATCGCAGAAAGTGAAAAATGGATAAAGAAGTTGTGGTATTTACTTACAAAGCAATATCACTCAGCAATGAAATCTATGTCATCAGGCCATTAGCAGCACAATGAGTGGATTCAGGTATGATGATTCTAACTGAAATAAGTCACACAGAAAAAGAAACATCATAAGATATCAGTAATACACGGCATGTAAACTTGGCTACACAGGAACTGAATTACAGAACAGAACAGGGTCTCAAATTTAGAAAACCAACTTATGCTTGCTTAAGGGGAAAGGTGAGTTGGGGTGCTGCATAAAACCAGAGATTGAAATGAGCACAGATAAAGTTCCTTAAGCCAAATATGGAATAGATAAGAGCTACTCCTTGCTCAACGAAATGGACTCAACACCGCATATTAAACGCCTAAGAATGTACCTGACTAGTAAGTATCTTAAAACCTATGGATTGCTATGTCTCCGAAAGAGAATCAAGCATGTGTACAGGGGCATAAACGCAGCAGTGATAGGATTGGAGAGGTTCAGTGAGCAAATGAAGACCCTTTGAAGTCATATTGCATGGTACCCATTCCACGGGTTTCAACTACCCAGGTTTAAGGTATTCTACCTTCAGCTAAAACATGCATGTGGAAACTAGAGTATGATCAACCATGTGATCGGGAAACGTGTTCAAATATGTCTCAGTTTTCGTACCCTGGTACTCGGGTGCAACATTCCAGACGCTTTACTAACACCCTCCCAACTTGGAGAGTCAGTCCCTTTAACCTCCTGTTTGGCCCAGTTTGCAATTTCTGTGGAAGATGAACAGGAATAGCGAGAACCAATGAGAGACTAGCTGGAGGTGTCTGGACGGGCAAATTTAACTCTCATTTCCCACCAGGAAGAGGAATTAACCAAAGGCTCAGCTTGCCGTGCCGGAACCAGATTAGGGCCTGAAGCCATCCTGCGGTGTTGCGGCCAGCTCAAAAGAAAGCGAGTTGAAGAAAGGAGCTCAGGGGCACTGTAATTCACAAACCTGCAGAGTTATAAATGACAGCTATCGTCCAAAAATATACTGAAGTAAGGCTGCCAAGAGGACTTGAAAGCGGGGCAGAATTGCAGGAAACCGATTTCAGGAGGTAGACTGGAATTGCATTGAAAGCATAGGAAAAGAGGCAGAACGTCCACAATGATGCACTTGGCCAAAAAGGGCGTATGCGTTTTTTCCTGAATATATTCAGGAAAAAACGCATACGCCCTTTTTGGCCAACCAAGCAAGCTTGCAAAGGAAATCTGCACTACAATGAAGTCTCACTTCCCCCCGGTCAAAAGGGCCATCTGAAAAAAGTGTAAAATCCAGAAAGGCAGGACAGGCCATGGAGAACTGGGAGCCTTTTTATGCTGATGGGAGGGATGTAAATTGCCAACAGCCACTCGGGAGAAGTGTATGGTGTTTCCTGAAACATCTAAAAAACAAAGCAACAGAGCCTAGGGCACTTCCACTTATGGTCCTATAGCTTAGGGAAATTAAAATCAAAAAGACACAGCCACCCCAAAGTTTGGGACGCCTCTGTTTACAAGAACCTCATTTACCGTACAAGTTCAATATCACAGAAAGTGAAAAATGGATAAAGAAGTTGTGGTACTTACGTACAATGCAGTATCACTCAACAATGAAATCTATGTCATCAGGCCCGTAGCAGCATAATGAGTGGATTCAGGTACGATGATTCTAACTGAAATAAGTCACACAGAAAAAGAAACATCATAAGATATCACTAATACACAGAATGTAAACTTGGCTACACAGGAACTGAATTCCAAAACAGAACAGGGTCTCAAATTTAGAAAACCAACTTATGCTTGCTTAAGGGGAAAGGTGAGTTGGGGTGCTGCATAAAACCAGAGATTGAAATGAACACAGATAAAGTTCCTTAAGCCAAATATGGAATAGATAAGAGCTACTCCTTGCTCAACGAAATGGACTCAACACCGCATATTAAACGCCTAAGAATGTACCTGACTAGTAAGTATCTTAAAACCTATGGATTGCTATGTCTCCGAAAGAGAATCAAGCATGTGTACAGGGGCATAAACGCAGCAGTGATAGGATTGGAGAGGTTCCGTGAGCAAATGAAGACCCTTTGAAGTCATATTGCATGGTACCCATTCCACGGGTTTCAACTACCCAGGTTTAAGGTATTCTACCTTCAGCTAAAACATGCATGTGGAAACTAGAGTATGATCAACCATGTGATCGGGAAACGTGTTCAAATATGTCTCAGTTTTCGTACCCTGGTACTCGGGTGCAACATTCCAGACGCTTTACTAACACCCTCCCGACTTGGAGAGTCAGTCCCTTTAACCTCCTGTTTGGCCCAGTTTGCAATTTCTGTGGAAGATGAACAGGAATAGCGAGAACCAATGAGAGACTAGCTGGAGGTGTCTGGACGGGCAAATTTAACTCTCATTTCCCACCAGGAAGAGGAATTAACCAAAGGCTCAGCGTGCCGTGCCGGAACCAGATTAGGGCCTGAAGCCATCCTGCGGTGTTGCGGCCAGGTCACAAGAAAGCGAGTTGAAGAAAGGAGCTCAGGGGCACTGTAATTCACAAACCTGCAGAGTTATAAATGACAGCTATCGTCCAAAAATATACTGAAGTAAGGCTGCCAAGAGGACTTGAAAGCGGGGCAGAATTGCAGGAAACCGATTTCAGGAGGTAGACTGGAATTGCATTGAAAGCATAGGAAAAGAGGCAGAACGTCCACAATGATGCACTTGGCCAAAAAGGGCGTATGCGTTTTTTCCTGAATATATTCAGGAAAAAACGCATACGCCCTTTTTGGCCAACCAAGCAAGCTTGCAAAGGAAATCTGCACTACAATGAAGTCTCACTTCCCCCCGGTCAAAAGGGCCATCTGAAAAAAGTGTAAAATCCAGAAAGGCAGGACAGGCCATGGAGAACTGGGAGCCTTGTTATGCTGATGGGCGGGATGTAAATTGCAAACAGACACTCGGGAGAAGTGTATGGTGTTTCCTGAAACATCTAAAAAACAAAGCAACAGAGCCTAGGGCACTTCCACTTATGGTCCTATAGCTTAGGGAAATTAAAATCAAAAAGACACAGCCACCCCAAAGTTTGGGACGCCTCTGTTTACAAGAACCTCATTTACCGTACAAGTTCAACATCGCAGAAAGTGAAAAATGGATAAAGAAGTTGTGGTATTTACTTACAAAGCAATATCACTCAGCAATGAAATCTATGTCATCAGGCCATTAGCAGCACAATGAGTGGATTCAGGTATGATGATTCTAACTGAAATAAGTCACACAGAAAAAGAAACATCATAAGATATCAGTAATACACGGCATGTAAACTTGGCTACACAGGAACTGAATTACAGAACAGAACAGGGTCTCAAATTTAGAAAACCAACTTATGCTTGCTTAAGGGGAAAGGTGAGTTGGGGTGCTGCATAAAACCAGAGATTGAAATGAGCACAGATAAAGTTCCTTAAGCCAAATATGGAATAGATAAGAGCTACTCCTTGCTCAACGAAATGGACTCAACACCGCATATTAAACGCCTAAGAATGTACCTGACTAGTAAGTATCTTAAAACCTATGGATTGCTATGTCTCCGAAAGAGAATCAAGCATGTGTACAGGGGCATAAACGCAGCAGTGATAGGATTGGAGAGGTTCCGTGAGCAAATGAAGACCCTTTGAAGTCATATTGCATGGTACCCATTCCACGGGTTTCAACTACCCAGGTTTAAGGTATTCTACCTTCAGCTAAAACATGCATGTGGAAACTAGAGTATGATCAACCATGTGATCGGGAAACGTGTTCAAATATGTCTCAGTTTTCGTACCCTGGTACTCGGGTGCAACATTCCAGACGCTTTACTAACACCCTCCCGACTTGGAGAGTCAGTCCCTTTAACCTCCTGTTTGGCCCAGTTTGCAATTTCTGTGGAAGATGAACAGGAATAGCGAGAACCAATGAGAGACTAGCTGGAGGTGTCTGGACGGGCAAATTTAACTCTCATTTCCCACCAGGAAGAGGAATTAACCAAAGGCTCAGCGTGCCGTGCCGGAACCAGATTAGGGCCTGAAGCCATCCTGCGGTGTTGCGGCCAGGTCACAAGAAAGCGAGTTGAAGAAAGGAGCTCAGGGGCACTGTAATTCACAAACCTGCAGAGTTATAAATGACAGCTATCGTCCAAAAATATACTGAAGTAAGGCTGCCAAGAGGACTTGAAAGCGGGGCAGAATTGCAGGAAACCGATTTCAGGAGGTAGACTGGAATTGCATTGAAAGCATAGGAAAAGAGGCAGAACGTCCACAATGATGCACTTGGCCAAAAAGGGCGTATGCGTTTTTTCCTGAATATATTCAGGAAAAAACGCATACGCCCTTTTTGGCCAACCAAGCAAGCTTGCAAAGGAAATCTGCACTACAATGAAGTCTCACTTCCCCCCGGTCAAAAGGGCCATCTGAAAAAAGTGTAAAATCCAGAAAGGCAGGACAGGCCATGGAGAACTGGGAGCCTTGTTATGCTGATGGGCGGGATGTAAATTGCAAACAGACACTCGGGAGAAGTGTATGGTGTTTCCTGAAACATCTAAAAAACAAAGCAACAGAGCCTAGGGCACTTCCACTTATGGTCCTATAGCTTAGGGAAATTAAAATCAAAAAGACACAGCCACCCCAAAGTTTGGGACGCCTCTGTTTACAAGAACCTCATTTACCGTACAAGTTCAATATCACAGAAAGTGAAAAATGGATAAAGAAGTTGTGGTACTTACGTACAATGCAGTATCACTCAACAATGAAATCTATGTCATCAGGCCCGTAGCAGCATAATGAGTGGATTCAGGTACGATGATTCTAACTGAAATAAGTCACACAGAAAAAGAAACATCATAAGATATCACTAATACACAGAATGTAAACTTGGCTACACAGGAACTGAATTCCAAAACAGAACAGGGTCTCAAATTTAGAAAACCAACTTATGCTTGCTTAAGGGGAAAGGTGAGTTGGGGTGCTGCATAAAACCAGAGATTGAAATGAGCACAGATAAAGTTCCTTAAGCCAAATATGGAATAGATAAGAGCTACTCCTTGCTCAACGAAATGGACTCAACACCGCATATTAAACGCCTAAGAATGTACCTGACTAGTAAGTATCTTAAAACCTATGGATTGCTATGTCTCCGAAAGAGAATCAAGCATGTGTACAGGGGCATAAACGCAGCAGTGATAGGATTGGAGAGGTTCCGTGAGCAAATGAAGACCCTTTGAAGTCATATTGCATGGTACCCATTCCACGGGTTTCAACTACCCAGGTTTAAGGTATTCTACCTTCAGCTAAAACATGCATGTGGAAACTAGAGTATGATCAACCATGTGATCGGGAAACGTGTTCAAATATGTCTCAGTTTTCGTACCCTGGTACTCGGGTGCAACATTCCAGACGCTTTACTAACACCCTCCCGACTTGGAGAGTCAGTCCCTTTAACCTCCTGTTTGGCCCAGTTTGCAATTTCTGTGGAAGATGAACAGGAATAGCGAGAACCAATGAGAGACTAGCTGGAGGTGTCTGGACGGGCAAATTTAACTCTCATTTCCCACCAGGAAGAGGAATTAACCAAAGGCTCAGCGTGCCGTGCCGGAACCAGATTAGGGCCTGAAGCCATCCTGCGGTGTTGCGGCCAGGTCACAAGAAAGCGAGTTGAAGAAAGGAGCTCAGGGGCACTGTAATTCACAAACCTGCAGAGTTATAAATGACAGCTATCGTCCAAAAATATACTGAAGTAAGGCTGCCAAGAGGACTTGAAAGCGGGGCAGAATTGCAGGAAACCGATTTCAGGAGGTAGACTGGAATTGCATTGAAAGCATAGGAAAAGAGGCAGAACGTCCACAATGATGCACTTGGCCAAAAAGGGCGTATGCGTTTTTTCCTGAATATATTCAGGAAAAAACGCATACGCCCTTTTTGGCCAACCAAGCAAGCTTGCAAAGGAAATCTGCACTACAATGAAGTCTCACTTCCCCCCGGTCAAAAGGGCCATCTGAAAAAAGTGTAAAATCCAGAAAGGCAGGACAGGCCATGGAGAACTGGGAGCCTTGTTATGCTGATGGGCGGGATGTAAATTGCAAACAGACACTCGGGAGAAGTGTATGGTGTTTCCTGAAACATCTAAAAAACAAAGCAACAGAGCCTAGGGCACTTCCACTTATGGTCCTATAGCTTAGGGAAATTAAAATCAAAAAGACACAGCCACCCCAAAGTTTGGGACGCCTCTGTTTACAAGAACCTCGTTTACAGTACAAGTTCAACATCGCAGAAAGTGAAAAATGGATAAAGAAGTTGTGGTATTTACTTACAAAGCAATATCACTCAGCAATGAAATCTATGTCATCAGGCCATTAGCAGCACAATGAGTGGATTCAGGTATGATGATTCTAACTGAAATAAGTCACACAGAAAAAGAAACATCATAAGATATCAGTAATACACGGCATGTAAACTTGGCTACACAGGAACTGAATTACAGAACAGAACAGGGTCTCAAATTTAGAAAACCAACTTATGCTTGCTTAAGGGGAAAGGTGAGTTGGGGTGCTGCATAAAACCAGAGATTGAAATGAGCACAGATAAAGTTCCTTAAGCCAAATATGGAATAGATAAGAGCTACTCCTTGCTCAACGAAATGGACTCAACACCGCATATTAAACGCCTAAGAATGTACCTGACTAGTAAGTATCTTAAAACCTATGGATTGCTATGTCTCCGAAAGAGAATCAAGCATGTGTACAGGGGCATAAACGCAGCAGTGATAGGATTGGAGAGGTTCAGTGAGCAAATGAAGACCCTTTGAAGTCATATTGCATGGTACCCATTCCACGGGTTTCAACTACCCAGGTTTAAGGTATTCTACCTTCAGCTAAAACATGCATGTGGAAACTAGAGTATGATCAACCATGTGATCGGGAAACGTGTTCAAATATGTCTCAGTTTTCGTACCCTGGTACTCGGGTGCAACATTCCAGACGCTTTACTAACACCCTCCCAACTTGGAGAGTCAGTCCCTTTAACCTCCTGTTTGGCCCAGTTTGCAATTTCTGTGGAAGATGAACAGGAATAGCGAGAACCAATGAGAGACTAGCTGGAGGTGTCTGGACGGGCAAATTTAACTCTCATTTCCCACCAGGAAGAGGAATTAACCAAAGGCTCAGCTTGCCGTGCCGGAACCAGATTAGGGCCTGAAGCCATCCTGCGGTGTTGCGGCCAGCTCAAAAGAAAGCGAGTTGAAGAAAGGAGCTCAGGGGCACTGTAATTCACAAACCTGCAGAGTTATAAATGACAGCTATCGTCCAAAAATATACTGAAGTAAGGCTGCCAAGAGGACTTGAAAGCGGGGCAGAATTGCAGGAAACCGATTTCAGGAGGTAGACTGGAATTGCATTGAAAGCATAGGAAAAGAGGCAGAACGTCCACAATGATGCACTTGGCCAAAAAGGGCGTATGCGTTTTTTCCTGAATATATTCAGGAAAAAACGCATACGCCCTTTTTGGCCAACCAAGCAAGCTTGCAAAGGAAATCTGCACTACAATGAAGTCTCACTTCCCCCCGGTCAAAAGGGCCATCTGAAAAAAGTGTAAAATCCAGAAAGGCAGGACAGGCCATGGAGAACTGGGAGCCTTTTTATGCTGATGGGAGGGATGTAAATTGCCAACAGCCACTCGGGAGAAGTGTATGGTGTTTCCTGAAACATCTAAAAAACAAAGCAACAGAGCCTAGGGCACTTCCACTTATGGTCCTATAGCTTAGGGAAATTAAAATCAAAAAGACACAGCCACCCCAAAGTTTGGGACGCCTCTGTTTACAAGAACCTCATTTACCGTACAAGTTCAATATCACAGAAAGTGAAAAATGGATAAAGAAGTTGTGGTACTTACGTACAATGCAGTATCACTCAACAATGAAATCTATGTCATCAGGCCCGTAGCAGCATAATGAGTGGATTCAGGTACGATGATTCTAACTGAAATAAGTCACACAGAAAAAGAAACATCATAAGATATCACTAATACACAGAATGTAAACTTGGCTACACAGGAACTGAATTCCAAAACAGAACAGGGTCTCAAATTTAGAAAACCAACTTATGCTTGCTTAAGGGGAAAGGTGAGTTGGGGTGCTGCATAAAACCAGAGATTGAAATGAGCACAGATAAAGTTCCTTAAGCCAAATATGGAATAGATAAGAGCTACTCCTTGCTCAACGAAATGGACTCAACACCGCATATTAAACGCCTAAGAATGTACCTGACTAGTAAGTATCTTAAAACCTATGGATTGCTATGTCTCCGAAAGAGAATCAAGCATGTGTACAGGGGCATAAACGCAGCAGTGATAGGATTGGAGAGGTTCCGTGAGCAAATGAAGACCCTTTGAAGTCATATTGCATGGTACCCATTCCACGGGTTTCAACTACCCAGGTTTAAGGTATTCTACCTTCAGCTAAAACATGCATGTGGAAACTAGAGTATGATCAACCATGTGATCGGGAAACGTGTTCAAATATGTCTCAGTTTTCGTACCCTGGTACTCGGGTGCAACATTCCAGACGCTTTACTAACACCCTCCCGACTTGGAGAGTCAGTCCCTTTAACCTCCTGTTTGGCCCAGTTTGCAATTTCTGTGGAAGATGAACAGGAATAGCGAGAACCAATGAGAGACTAGCTGGAGGTGTCTGGACGGGCAAATTTAACTCTCATTTCCCACCAGGAAGAGGAATTAACCAAAGGCTCAGCGTGCCGTGCCGGAACCAGATTAGGACCTGAAGCCATCCTGCGGTGTTGCGGCCGGTCACAAGAAAGCGAGTTGAAGAAAGGAGCTCAGGGGCACTGTAATTCACAAACCTGCAGAGTTATAAATGACAGCTATCGTCCAAAAATATACTGAAGTAAGGCTGCCAAGAGGACTTGAAAGCGGGGCAGAATTGCAGGAAACCGATTTCAGGAGGTAGACTGGAATTGCATTGAAAGCATAGGAAAAGAGGCAGAACGTCCACAATGATGCACTTGGCCAAAAAGGGCGTATGCGTTTTTTCCTGAATATATTCAGGAAAAAACGCATACGCCCTTTTTGGCCAACCAAGCAAGCTTGCAAAGGCAATCTGCACTACAATGAAGTCTCACTTCCCCCCGGTCAAAAGGGCCATCTGAAAAAAGTGTAAAATCCAGAAAGGCAGGACAGGCCATGGAGAACTGGGAGCCTTGTTATGCTGATGGGCGGGATGTAAATTGCAAACAGACACTCGGGAGAAGTGTATGGTGTTTCCTGAAACATCTAAAAAACAAAGCAACAGAGCCTAGGGCACTTCCACTTATGGTCCTATAGCTTAGGGAAATTAAAATCAAAAAGACACAGCCACCCCAAAGTTTGGGACGCCTCTGTTTACAAGAACCTCGTGTACAGTACAAGTTCAACATCGCAGAAAGTGAAAAATGGATAAAGAAGTTGTGGTATTTACTTACAAAGCAATATCACTCAGCAATGAAATCTATGTCATCAGGCCCTTAGCAGCACAATGAGTGGATTCAGGTATGATGATTCTAACTGATATAAGTCACACAGAAAAAGAAACATCATAAGATATCAGTAATACACGGAATGTAAACTTGGCTACACAGGAACTGAATTACAGAACAGAACAGGGTCTCAAATTTAGAAAACCAACTTATGCTTGCTTAAGGGTAAAGGTGAGTTGGGGTGCTGCATAAAACCAGAGATTGAAATGAGCACAGATAAAGTTCCTTAAGCCAAATATGGAATAGACAAGAGCTACTCCTTGCTCAACGAAATGGACTCAACACCGCATATTAAACGCCTAAGAATGTACCTGACTAGTAAGTATCTTAAAACCTATGGATTGCTATGTCTCCGAAAGAGAATCAAGCATGTGTACAGGGGCATAAACGCAGCAGTGATAGGATTGGAGAGGTTCGGTGAGCAAATGAAGACCCTTTGAAGTCATATTGCATGGTACCCATTCCACGGGTTTCAACTACCCAGGTTTAAGGTATTCTTCCTTCAGCTAAAACATGCATGTGGAACCTAGAGTACGATCAACCATGTGATCGGGAAACGTGTTCAAATATGTCTCAGTTTTCATACCCTGGTACTCGGGTGCAACATTCCAGACGCTTTACTAACACCCTCCTGACTTGGAGAGTCAGTCCCTTTAACCTCCTGTTTGGCCCAGTTTGCAATTTCTGTGGAAGATGAACAGGAATAGCGAGAACCAATGAGAGACTAGCTGGAGGTGTCTGGACGGGCAAATTTAACTCTCATTTCCCACCAGGAAGAGGAATTAACCAAAGGCTCAGCTTGCCGTGCCGGAACCAGATTAGGGCCTGAAGCCATCCTGCGGTGTTGCGGCCAGCTCAAAAGAAAGCGAGTTGAAGAAAGGAGCTCAGGGGCACTGTAATTCACAAACCTGCAGAGTTATAAATGACAGCTATTGTCCAAAAATATACTGAAGTAAGGCTGCCAAGAGGACTTGAAAGCGGGGCAGAATTGCAGGAAACCGATTTCAGGAGGTAGACTGGAATTGCATTGAAAGCATAGGAAAAGAGGCAGACCGTCCACAATGATGCACTTGGCCAAAAAGGGCGTATGCGTTTTTTCCTGAATATATTCAGGAAAAAACGCATACGCCCTTTTTGGCCAACCAAGCAAGCTTGCAAAGGAAATCTGCACTACAATGAAGTCTCACTTCCCCCCGGTCAAAAGGGCCATCTGAAAAAAGTGTAAAATCCAGAAAGGCAGGACAGGCCATGGAGAACTGGGAGCCTTGTTATGCTGATGGGCGGGATGTAAATTGCCAACAGACACTCGGGAGAAGTGTATGGTGTTTCCTGAAACATCTAAAAAACAAAGCAACAGAGCCTAGGGCACTTCCACTTATGGTCCTATAGCTTAGGGAAATTAAAATCAAAAAGACACAGCCACCCCAAAGTTTGGGACGCCTCTGTTTACAAGAACCTCGTTTACAGTACAAGTTCAACATCGCAGAAAGTGAAAAATGGATAAAGAAGTTGTGGTATTTACTTACAAAGCAATATCACTCAGCAATGAAATCTATGTCATCAGGCCCTTAGCAGCACAATGAGTGGATTCAGGTATGATGATTCTAACTGAAATAAGTCACACAGAAAAAGAAACATCATAAGATATCAGTAATACACGGAATGTAAACTTGGCTACACAGGAACTGAATTACAGAACAGAACAGGGTCTCAAATTTAGAAAACCAACTTATGCTTGCTTAAGCGGAAAGGTGAGTTGGGGTGCTGCATAAAACCAGAGATTGAAATGAGCACAGATAAAGTTCCTTAATCAAATATGTAATAGACAAGAGCTACTCCTTGCTCAACGAAATGGACTCAACACTCCATATTAAAAGCCTACGAATGTACCTGACTAGTAAGTATCTTAAAAGCTATGGATTGTTATGTCTCCGAAAGAGAATCAAGCGTGTGTACAGGGGCATAAACGCAGCAGTGATAG
Organism: Pseudorca crassidens; assembly: GCF_039906515.1. NCBI lineage: Eukaryota > Metazoa > Chordata > Mammalia > Artiodactyla > Delphinidae > Pseudorca > Pseudorca crassidens. The sequence continues at coordinate 123,528 of NW_027136349.1, forward strand.
GATTGGAGAGGTTCGGTGAGCAATTGAAGACCCTTTGAATTCATATTGCATGGTACCCATTCCACGGGTTTCAACTACCCAGGTTTAAGGTACTCTTCCTTCAGCTAAATCATGCATGTGGAACCTAGAGTATGATCAACCATGTGATCGGGAAACGTGTTCAAATATGTCTCAGTTTTCGTACCCTGGTACTCGGGTGCAACATTCCAGACGCTTTACTAACACCCTCCCGACTTGGAGAGTCAGTCCCTTTAACCTCCTGTTTGGCCCAGTTTGCAATTTCTGCGGAAGATGAACAGGAATAGCGAGAACCAATGAGAGACTAGCTGGAGGTGTCTGGACGGGCAAATTTAACTCTCATTTCCCACCAGGAAGAGGAATTAACCAAAGGCTCAGCGTGCCGTGCCGGAACCAGATTAGGGCCTGAAGCAATCCTGCGGTGTTGCGGCCAGCTCACAAGAAAGCGAGTTGAAGAAAGGAGCTCAGGGGCACTGTAATTCACAAACCTGCAGACTTATAAATGACAGCTATCGTCCAAAAATATACTGAAGTAAGGCTGCCAAGAGGACTTGAAAGCGGGGCAGAATTGCAGGAAACCGATTTCAGGAGGTAGACTGGAATTGCATTGAAAGCATAGGAAAAGAGGCAGAACGTCCACAGTGATGCACTTGGCCAAAAAGGGCGTATGCGTTTTTTCCTGAATATATTCAGGAAAAAACGCATACGCCCTCTTTGGCCAACCAAGCAAGCTTGCAAAGGAAATCTGCACTACAATGAAGTCTCACTTCCCCCCGGTCAAAAGGGCCATCTGAGAAAAGTGTAAAATCCAGAAAGGCAGGACAGGCCATGGAGACCTGGGAGCCTTGTTATGCTGATGGGCGGGATGTAAATTGCCAACAGACACTCGGGAGAAGTGTATGGTGTTTCCTGAAACATCTAAAAAACAAAGCAACAGAGCCTAGGGCACTTCCACTTATGGTCCTATAGCTTAGGGAAATTAAAATCAAAAAGACACAGCCACCCCAAAGTTTGGGACGCCTCTGTTTACAAGAACCTCTTTTACCGTACAAGTTCAATATCACAGAAAGTGAAAAATGGATAAAGAACTTGTGGTACTTACGTACAATGCAGTATCGCTCAGCAATGAAATCTATGTCATCAGGCCCGTAGCAGCATAATGAGTGGATTCAGGTACAATGATTCTAACTGATATAAGTCACACAGGAAAAGAAACATCATAAGATATCACTAATACACGGAATGTAAACTTGGCTACACAGGAACTGAATTCCAAAACAGAACAGGGTCTCAAATTTAGAAAACCAACTTATGCTTGCTTAAGGGGAAAGGTGAGTTGGGGTGCTGCATAAAACCAGAGATTGAAATGAGCACAGATAAAGTTACTTAAGCCAAATATGGAATAGACAAGAGCTACTCCTTGCTCAACGAAATGGACTCAACACCCCATATTAAATGCCTAAGAATGTACATGACTAGTAAGTATCTTAAAACCTATGGATTGCTATGTCTCCGAAAGGGAATCAAGCGTGTGTACAGGGGCATAAACGCAGCAGTGATAGGATTGGAGAGGTTCGGTGAGCAAATGAAGACACTTTGAAGTCATATTGCATGGTACCCATTCCATGGGTCTCAACTCTCCAGGTTTCAGGGATTCTTCCTTCAGCTAAAACATGCATGTGGAACCCAGAGTATGATCAACCATGTGATCGGGAGACTTGTTCCAATATGTCTCAGTTCTCGTCCCCTGGTACTCGGGTGCAACATTCCAGACGATTTACTAACACTCTCCCGACTTGGAGAGTCAGTGCCTTTAACCTCCTGTTTGGCCCAGTTTGCAATTTCTGCGGAAGATGAACAGGAATAGGGAGAACCAATGAGAGACTAGCTGGAGGTGTCTGGACGGGCAAATTTAACTCTCATTTCCCACCAGGAAGAGGAATTAACCAAAGGCTCAGCATGTCGTGCCGGAACCAGATTAGGGCCTGAAGCCATCCTGCGGTGTTGCGGCCAGCTCACAAGAAATCGAGTTTAAGAAAGGAGCTCAGGGGCACTGCAATTCACAAACCTGCAGACTTATAAATGACAGCTATCGTCCAAAAATATACTGAGGTAAGGTTGCCAAGAGGACTTGAAAGTGGTGCAGAATTGCAGGAAACCGATTTCAGGAGGTAGACTGGAATTGCATTGAAAGCATAGGAAAAGAGGGAGAACGTCCACAATGATGCACTTGGCCAAAAAGGGCGTATGCGTTTTTTCCTGAATCAGGAAAAAACGCATACGCACTTTTTGGCCAACCAAGCAAGCTTGCAAAGGAAATCTGCACTACAATGAAGTCTCACTTCCCCCCGGTCAAAAGGGCCATCTGAGAAAAGTGTAAAATCCAGAAAGGCAGGACAGGCCATGGAGAACTGGGAGCCTTGTTATGCTGATGGGCGGGATGTAAATTGCCAACAGCCACTCGGGAGAAGTGTATGGTGTTTCCTGAAACATCTAAAAAACAAAGCAACAGAGCCTAGGGCACTTCCACTTATGGTCCTATAGCTTAGGGAAATTAAAATCAAAAAGACACAGCCACCCCACAGTTTGGGACAGCTCTGTTTACAAGAACCTCGTTTACGGTTCAAGTTCAATATCGCAGAAAGTGAAAAATGGATAAAGAAGTTGTGGTACTTATGTACAATGCAAAATCACTCAGCCATGAAATCTATGTCATCAGGCCCATAGCAGCATAATGAGTGGATTCAGGTATGATGATTCTAACTGAAATATGTCACACAGAAAAAGAAACATCATAAGATATCACTAATACACGGAATGTGAACTTGGCTACACATGAACTGAATTACAAAACAGAACAGGGTCTCAAGTTTAGAAAACCAACTTATGCTTCCTTAAGGGGGAAAGTGAGTTGGGGTGCTGCATAAAACCAGAGTTTGAAATTAGCACAGATACCATTCAATAAGCCAAATATGTAATAGACAAGACCTACCCCTTGCTCAACAAAATGGACTCAACAATGAGGTATCACCTCACACCTGATAGAATGGGCATCATGAGAAAATCTACAAACAAAAATGCTGGAAAGGGTGTGGAGAAAAGGAACCCTCTTCCACTATTGTTGGGAATATAAATTGATACAGTCACTACGGAGAACAATATGGAGTTTCTTAAGAAACTAACAATAGAATTACCATATGATACAGCAATCCCAGTACTGGACATATACCCAGACAAAACCATAAATCAAAACGAGACATTCACCGCAATGTTCATTGCATCACTATTTACAATATCGAGGTAATGGAAGCAACCTAAATGCCCACAGACAGACGAATGCATAAAGCTGTGGTACATATATAAAATGGAATATTACTAAGCCATGAAAAGGAATGAAATTGGGTCATTTGTAGAGACGTCGATGGATCTAGAGACTGTCATACAGAGTGAAGTAAGTCAGAAAGAGAAAAACAAATCTTGTATATTCATGCATATATGTGGAACCTAGAAAAACTGTACAGATTAACCATTTTGCAAGGCATAAATAGAGCAACAGATGTAGACAACAAATGTATGGACAACAAGGGGGGAAAGCTGTTGGGGGGGTGGTGGTGGGAGGAGTTGAGAGACTGGGATTGGCATGTATACATTTATATGTATAAAATAGATAACCAATAAGAACCTGCTGTATAAAAATATAAAATAAAATTCAAAATTAAAAAGAAATAAAATTAAAAAAATAAAACAGAAAAAACAATTATTCCCTTCACATACATGTATTTATATGAATAAATTATTTCCATGCTTATATCTGTAAATACAAAAAAGAGGAATAAAATCTACCTTGAAGCAAAAACGAAAAAGAGAAAAAAAACACAGAACCCACCAGTTCCACAGAGGAAAACCGTATCAGGGCACTTGCTCCAGTTGTAAACAATTCTGAAGTTGGCCAGTGGTGGGGAATCGTCTCCCATTCAGCCAGCAGCCCCCACGCAGCAAGCGTCCTCATTGCAAAGCTGGGGCACCGTGCCGAGGCATCTGTGAGTAAACGTGAGCTGAGCCCCAGGCCAGTTGCTGCTGAACTATTCCCACCCGTCCCAGGTAAAACACCTGAATATATACAAGGACTTGAAAGCCTAGAGGAAGGGCCATAGAGCCACACGAGTGACAGCATGCCGGCCGACTTGGTGCCTGCAGGCCAGCCAGGATGGTCCTGGCCCTGGGTGCTCTTCTGGAAGATTTCCATTTCCCTGACTGAGATACCCGTCCTGTCCCTGCCCCCACTGCTTTTTTCCTTCCTCACCTCTGCCCAGGGAGAAATTCCAGCAGCAGGTATGGGTGACACATCCTCTTCTTTAGCAGGTGGCAGCCTGGCAACTGCTGCAGAAAGTCCAGCAGAGCCCCACTCACACTGGGCCACCCACAAAGCCGTGGCCTCTCACTCCCTCCCACCAGCCCAGCCCCGAGACTGCTGACAGGGCAGAGAAAATGGCGTCAGGCACGGCTGCAGGGGCTCTTGCTGCCTGGAGTGGTATTTATATTGATCTCAACCCAGGCACACCTGGGGAGGGCTGGCCCGCACGGTAAGGCTGCCCAGGTCAGCCAATCATCACCCCTCAGGGGCTCACAGTTGCAGAAAATGGAACTTGCTGAACCGGCCAGGTCCAAGGAACAGGTGTGGGCTCCTGAGAGTCAGGATAGACAAGGGGCTGCAGCTTTGGCTTGTTTTCTAATCATTTTATCTGGCCCATGAGTGGGAGACAACTTCAAGAAAACCCTCTCCTTATGAGAGGAACCCAGGAGTCAGGGAGAGGAGGGGTGGGTGGTGGTTGGAGACAGAGTCCTGGTGCCCCGGGTGCAGTGGAAGTCTCTGGAAGACCAGGTGGAGGGAGGCCGCACAGAGTGATGCCCAGGGTCACAGACCTGTCGCAGCTGCTGTTTGTTAGTTCAAGTCCTGCTCTGAGGTGCTCTGTGCCAGCTCTGAGCGACAGGTGAGCTGGGGGTGCTCTGCAATGAGGGCTATGTGCACGGTTCCTGTGTGCCCAGCCCTGCCACGGTACCTGCAAGGGTAGCTCTGTATCCTGGGAAGGGCCTGACCACGAGAGCCCCGTGGGCTGGGGTGGGGGTGGGGTACCTGCCCAGGTGAGCTCCATATTCTGGGATTGGTCTGACCACGAGAGCCCCATGGGCTGCTGGGGACCTGGTAAAGGATGTCAGGACAGTCAGTGAAGCCACCGAGGATATACCTCCAGTTGCTCCTAATTCCTACACCCTGCTGGTCATTCTACCAACCACCAGGACATGGTATTCTGTATTAGTCTTCAATGATGCCTTCTTTTGTATTCCATTAGTCCCAGAGTCACAAGAAATTTTGGCTTGTGAGTGGCAGGACTCAACATACAACTAAAACAATACTTCCGGGCCGTCTTGCCCCAAGGGTGCAAAAATTCCCACACCATCTTTGGGGAAAGCTTAGCTAAAGACCTAAAAGTTCTACCTCTGGAAAAGGAAACCCTCCTTCAGTACGCAGACGACATTCTGATCGCCAGCCCTACTAAGGAGGCCTCTGAACTACCAAGCCAATAAAGGATAGAAGTTGTCCAAGAAAAAGCTCAAATATCACAGACTGCGGTGACCTGCCTGGGCTTCATTCTCACAGAAGGTCGGAGAAGCCCATCCCAGGAAAGGGAAGAAACCATTTGCAGCCTTACCCCTTTCTAAAACTAGAAGACAGCTTAGGGGTTCCTGGGGAGGCCAGGGTTTGCTGCTTCTGGATCCCTAACTACAGTCTACTAGCTGGGCCTCTATATGAAACACTGAAAGGAAAAGATGATGATCCTTTTGAATAGAATCCAGAAGTGGCCTTTCAAGAATGGAAAGAGCAGTCAATTCAGACCCTTGCCCTGGAACTCCCTAATTTAGCTAAACCCTTTGACCTTTACATTCCCGGTGAAAGGTGAATCGCCATTGGAGAATTAGTGCAAAAACTGGGACCACTTGAAATGGAACAATGCAAGAATGCCATCCAGGTAGGATAAACTACGGTCACCAAGGGGCTTGGCCCACTGCCGCATCTGGCCAAGATACTGGCGGTATCTAAAAACCTGGAAATCAGCAGCCCAAAAGGCCACCTCCTTCCTAAGGGAAAAGGACCCCACGTGGTGATCCTAACCACCAACGATGCCCTGAAGTTGCAGGGTTCGCTCCGTGGGCACACCGACCTCGAGTGAGGAGGCCCTCCAACTCCAACATCCAGAGAGATAACCGGGGGCAACAGGGCACCATGACGACTCGTGTGAACATCACTTGACCTGGAGTTTCTCTCATAAAACAATAAGAGTGTGTCCCAAAAGAGTAGACTACTGCTTGCAGGACTTACTGCACCCAGAGGGGAGCTAATAATCTTGGCGGGGGAACCGTATATCACACTGTCACCATAGAAAAGCCTACAGACACCGTGATGATGGTGGCCAATAAGACCGGCTGGACTCCTGTTTACTTCAAAAGGCTGTTGACTCAGTGGTCATCATGGTCCTTGATCACCACTGACCCTGGACTGTCTGGGAGTTGAGCGGGCAGGGCTCTGACACCTGGTGCTGTTTGTACGTTAATTCAGGGGCCTAATTGAAGAAAGCGCAGACTACTGGTCAGAGCATCTAGGCTGGCAGAAACGGTCAGCCTAAGGTGGCCGAACAAATGTGGGGCGGGGTGAAACCGGCCCCCACAGCGTCTCTGCACATCTCTTTCCTGGACCCTTAAAGGTCATTAGAATCTATAACACTTCCAATGCTGGTGCTCAGGTGGACGAGCAGGGAGGCAGGGGGCCTGGGGACAATCAACGTCACCTGGAGGCTGCTGGGGAGAAGCTCTGACCCTCGCCCCCGGGTATTAGGGCTCCCAACTCAGCACTCAGCAGTTACAGAAGAAGTGTCTGCACCCTCAGCACTCCAAGAATGAGGAACGGGACAAAAGGCAGAGGAGGGGTTTGTCCCCAGCAAAGCCCATTAAAAATCCCTGGGAGATAAAAATAGAATCTGGGCAATAAAGTCAAGTCTAACCTTTTTTATCCTTTGTGCTTTGTCTAATTTCACGTGCTCCTAGGGTCCCGCATGCAGAGGTTCCACACCCGGCACTTCAGACCAGATTTCCTAGTGCAGAATGGCTGGGTCGACACCTCAGCTCCTGGGGCCCAGTGCAGACTCCGCGATATAGAGCCTGAGCTGCAGCCAACCTGGCCCTCGAGAGCTCCGCCCCCTCCCTCCCACTGACTCTGACAGGATCTCTACACAGCAGCCCAGCCCACAGCCCACGGGGTAGTGCATGCTCTCACCTCTCCATTCTCTGATCAAAATATAAAGTTTCCTTTGCTTGTGAACCAAACTCAGTCTCGATCTGTTGGCCCCAATGACACTGGGCAGGGGGACACTTGTTGGGGTCCACTCTGGAGGATCAGTAACAGAAATTGAGACTATTGTAACCTCAATGAACAGATGTGTGAGCCAAACTGTAGTTAACATAGAACAGTGTATAAGGCTCGGGTAAAATAAGATGTTTCTAACACTTCCATTTGATATTTCCATCACTTTATTATAAGCAAGTTCAGTGAAAAGGTTTGTCTTATTTGTCAGGTCAATATTAGAGAAACGAAGTGATTTCTTTCCAAGGATGTACATCTAATAATCTTGGTTAAAGCTTCAATCTTGTTTTAAATGCTTTTCCATTGAAAATGATACCTCTCTTTCAGCTCCCCCATTTCTGAGAAGTATAAAATCTTATAATTTATTATTACCAAAGGGGAAAGGTGGGAGGAGGGATAAATTAACAGTTTGGGATTAACACATACACACTGCTATGTATAAAATAGATCATCAACAAGGAACTACTGTATAGCACAGGGAACTACACTCAACATTTTGCAATAACCTATAAGGGGAAATAATCTGAAAAAGAATAGATATTTTTATTGACATCATCTATCAATGACAGTTAAAGTGTAACCTAAGGGAAGCTGGTGGTGAGTGCTTCTGACCCTGAAGACTTCAATCATCTAAAGTTTGGACTCTGCCTACTTCCCAAGGCCCTTAATGAACATATGTGTAGCCGTAGCTTAAAAAATTCCCCAGTTTGGGTTTCGGGGAGACACTGATTTTGAAAAAGCCCTGGTGTTCTCCTTACATGAATGGGACTCTTCCTACTGCTAAAACATGTCTGTCACACCCAGAGGATGGTATACCGTCTGATCGGGAAGAGTTTGGAAAAGGCATCTCATCTCCTCATCTCCTGGTGCTCGGGTTCACCCCTCCAGCGTCTTTACTAACAGTCTCCCCACTTGGAGATGTCAGCACTGTCAACATCCTGTTGCGTACAGTTTGGAATTTGTCCAGAGGATGAAGCGGAAGGATGAGGAACAATGAGAGACAAGTCCTAGGTGTTCAGACAGGCACATGTCACTCTAATTTCCAATCAGGAAGACGAATTGACCAAAGGCTAGGGTTGCCCATGGAAACAGTATAGGGCTTGAGGAAATCCCGCTGCTTTGTGGCCAGTTCCCATAAACACAAGTTGAACAATGGAACTCAGGGGCAGTAAAATTCACAAAACTGCAGAGTTGAAAATATCCATCACTGAAAAATGTCTTGAGGAAAGTCAGAGAAAAGGACTTGTAAGCAAGGGAGAATGGCAGGAAAGGGATTTGAGGAGGTAGAAAGGACTCGCCATTAAGCACAAGAAAAGGAGCTGAACATTGCCAACATTGCAGTTGGCCAAAAAGGGTGTATGCGTTTTTTTCTGTATATATTCAAGAAAAGGGCATACACTTTTTTAGCCAACCAAACAGGTGGGCACTGGAAGTCAATACTACAAAAGATATCACTTCGCATCAGTCAGAAGAGCCATCCTCATAAAGCGTAAACAACAGAAATGCAGGACAGGGCAAGGAGAAGAGGGAGCCCTGTGAGACTTATAGTGGAAATGTATATTGCCAACGGCCATTCTGGAGAAGTGTATTGTGTTTACTAAAGCATCTAAAAAATGAGCTACAGAGCATAGGGCACTTGCACTCATGGGCGTATATCTTGAGAAAAACAAAAATCGAGAGGACACAGGCACCCCAATGTTTACCCCCTCTCTGTTTAAAAGATCCTCAACTAGGATATAACTTAAATGTCTCTGGAGGGAAAAAATGGGTAGAGATGTGGTACTTAGGTAGAGTGGAATATTATTCAGCCTGGAAATCAATGAAATATGGCCAGTTGTAACAACTCCGGAGGAGTTACGTATGATCTTTCTAAGTGACAGAATTCAAAAAGAAAAAGACACATATCATAAGATATCACTTAAATGTGGAATCCAAAATGGCTACACATGAAATAAATTACAAAACAAAAACATAGTCAAATATGTAGAAAACACGCATAAGGCTGCTAAACGGGAAAGGTGGGGAGGGGTGAGGCATCACCCAGGAGGTTGAAATTAGCAAAGATACCATTCCAAATACCAAACTGATAATCAACAAGGCCTACACGGTAGCTAAAAGAACTGCACTCAGCACACTCAAGTCACCGGAAAAGAATATATACGACTGGTAAGAATCTGAAAAAGAATTTACTGATGTCTCTCTGTACGTGAATCAAGTGGATGTACAGCAGCAAGAAACAGAGCTTTGAAAATCAGCTGTAACCAATATAGTAATAAATTGAAAAAAATAAACGACAGAGAGACAGAGAAAACCTCTTACAACTTTTCCTCAGGGCCGGTGATGCAACATGGATTGAACACATCTAGACCCACAGCAGGATGAGACATAAGGCTGGAAACTGTTTGCGCTAAGAGAAATGTGAGGTTGGGTGAGGAAATGCACACCCTTTAAAGTAATACTACCTGGTACCCATTCAATGGGTCCCAAATATGCAGGTTCAAGGGATCTTCCTACAGCTAAAACATGCATGGAAAACCCAGAGGACTGTACACCATGTGATCGGGAGATGTGTCTAAAATGCAGCTCATTTATCCTCTCCTGGTGCTCCTGTTCACCATTCCAGCCACGTTACTTAGAATCTCCCCACTTGGAGAATCAGCACATTTCAACTTCTGTTTCACACATTTTGCAAATTGTGAGGAGGATGAACGGGGAACCAATGAGAGAATAGTTGTAGGGGTTTGGACGGGCACATATCACTCTAATTTCCCATTAAGAATAAGAATTGAAAAAAGGCTCAGCCCGCCTCGCCCGAGCCAAAATAGGGCCTGAAGCAATCCTGCGGGTTTGAGGCCAGCTCACAAAAGAGCAACTTAAAAAATGGAGCTCAGGGTCACTGCAATTCACAAACCTGCAGAGTTATAAATGAAAACTAACGTCCAAAAATATGTTGAGGTAAGGCAAAGAAGAGGATCTGAATGCAAGACAGAATTGCAAGAAACAGATTTCAAGAGATAGATTGGACTCGTCTTTAAAGCACATGAAAAGCGGCAGAATTTCGACAATGATGCAGTTGGCCCAAAAGGGCGTATGCGTTTTTTCCTGATTATATCCAGGAAAAAACGCATACGCACTTTATGGGCAACGAAGCAAGCAAGCAATGCAAATGTGCACAACAAAGAAGTCTCATTTCCCACTGGTCAAAAGGGCCATCCTAAAAAATTGTAAAAACCAGAAATGCAGGACAGGCCATGGAGAACAGGGAGCCTTTATACGCTGATGGGCAGTGTGTGAACTGCCGAGAGCCACTCTGGAGAAGTGTATGGTGGTTCCTAAATCATCTAAAAAACAGAGCTACAGAGCATAGGACACTTCCAATCATGGGAGTATATCTAGGGAAATCTAAAAATTAACAAGACACAAGCACACCACAGTTTAGGGCTACTCTGTTTACAAGAACCTCAACTTCAGTATACCTTAAATATCCCAGGAAAGAGAACAATGGATAAAGAAGATGTGGTACTTATGTACAATGGAATATCTCTTCACCATGAAATCAATGTAATAAGGCTAGTAGAAGGATAAAGAGTGGATTTAGGTCCGATAATACTACTTGAAATAAGTCAAACAGAAAAAGAAACATATCATAAGATATCACTTATAGAGGGAGGGTAAATATGGCTGCACAAGAAATGAATTACAGAACAGAACAGTGTCTCACATTTAGAAAACACACTTATTTCAGCTTAAGGGGAAAGGAGAGGTGGGGTGATGCATAAAACCAGAGTTTGAAATTAGCACAGATACCGTTCAATAAACCAAATAGATATTAGACAAGATCTACACCTTGCTCAATGAACTGGCCTCAACACACCCTATACACCGCAGAGAAATATATCTGAGTAATAAGAATCTTAAAACCCATGTATTGATATATCTCCATAAGGGAATCAAGTGTGTGCAGAGTGGCACAAACACAGCAGTGAAAATGAGCTAAACCCCATTATAGAAATAAATTTTAAAAACAAAATGCAGAAACAATGAAAGAGAGAAAAATTCTTACAAAATTCGCTCAGGGGCTGTGATGCAACCTGGATTGACCACATATAAACCCACAGCTGGATAAGACATAAGGCTGGACACTTGGGGCTGAGAGGATTGATGAGCTTTGGTGAGCAACTGCCAAAAGTTTAATGCAATACTTCATGCTACTCATTCCAAGGGTCCCAACACTCCAGGTTGAAGGGAATCTTCCTACAGCTAAACCATGCTTGGGAAACCCAGCGACTGGTATACCATATGATCGGGAAAGGTTTCTAAAACGCACCTCATTTTTCCTCTCCTGGGGCTCCGGATCGACATTCCAGCCGCTTTACCAAAAATATCCCCACATGGAGAGTCAATGCCTTTAAGTTCTGGTATCGCACAGTCTGCAGTTAGTGTGGAGGATGAATGGGAATAGGGGGAACCAGTGAGAAACTAGCTGTAGCGGTTTCAATGGGCACATGTCACTCTAAATTCACATCAGTAAGAAGAATAAACCAAAGGAACAGCAAGGTGCCCCAGAAGAAGAATAGGGCCTGAAGGAATCCTGTGGTTATGAGGCAAGATCACAAAAATAAGAGCTGAAAAATGGAGCTAAGGGCCACTGCAATTCAAAAACCTGCAGAGTTATAAAGGCCAACTATTTTCAAAAAATATATTGAGGTAAGGCTATGAAGAGGCATTGAAAGCAAGGCAGAATTGCAGGAAAACGATTTCAGGAGGTAGACTGGAATTGCATTTAAAGCATAGGAAAAGAGGCAGAACGTCCACAATGATTCACTTGGCCAAAAAGGGTGTATGCCTTTTTTCCTGAATTTATTCAGGAAAAAAGGCATACGCCCTTTATGGCCAACCAAGCAAGCTTGCAAAGGAAATCTGCACTACAATGAAGTCTCACTTCCCCCTGGTCAAAAGGGCCATCTGAAAAAAGTGTAAATTCCAGAAAGGCAGGACAGGCCATGGAGAACTGGGAGCCTTGTTATGCTGATGGGCGGGATGTGTATGGTGTTTCCTGAAACATCTAAAAAACAAAGCAACAGAGCCTAGGGCACTTCCACTTATGGTCCTATAGCTTAGGGAAATTAAAATCAAAAAGACACAGCCACCCCAAAATTTGGGACGCCTCTGTTTACAAGAACCTCGTTAACCGTACAAGTTCAATATCACAGAAAGTGAAAAATGGATAAAGAACTTGTGGTACTTACGTACAATGCAGTATCACTCAGCAATGAAATCTATGTCATCAGGCCCGCAGCAGCATAATGAGTGGATACAGGTACGATGATTCTAACTGAAATAAGACACACAGAAAAAGAAACATCATAAGATATCACTAATACACGGAATGTAAACTTGGCTACACAGGAACTGAATTACAGAACAGAACAGGGTCTCAAATTTAGAAAACCAACTTATGCTTGCTTAAGGGGAAAGGTGAGTTGGGGTGCTGCATAAAACCAGAGATTGAAATGAGCACAGATAAAGTTCCTTAAGCCAAATATGGAATAGACAAGAGCTACTCCTTGCTCAACGAAATGGACTCAACACCGCATATTAAACGCCTAAGAATGTACCTGATTAGTAAGTATCTTAAAACCTATGGATTGCTATGTCTCCAAAAGAGAATCAAGCGTCTGTACAGGGGGATAAACGCAGCAGTGATAGGATTGGAGAAGTTCGGTGAGCAAATGAAGACCCTTTGAAGTCATATTGCATGGTACCCATTACACGGGTCTCAACTCTCCAGGTTTAAGGTATTCTTCCTTCAGCTAAAACATGCATGTGGAACCCAGAGTATGATCAACCGTGTGAACGGGAGACGTGTTCAAATATGTCTCAGTTTTCCTCCCCTGGTACTCGGGTTCAACATTCCAGATGCTTTACTAACACCCTCCCGACTTGGAGAGTCAGTCCCTTTAACCTCCTGTTTGGCCCAGTTTGCAATTTCTGCGGAAGATGAACAGGAATAGCGAGAACCAATGAGAGACTAGCTGGAGGTGTCTGGACGGGCAAATTTAACTCTCATTTCCTACCAGGAAGAGGAATTAACCAAAGGCTCAGCTTGCCGTGCCGGAACCAGATTAGGGCCTGAAGCCATCCTGCGGTGTTGCGGCCAGCTCAAAAGAAAGCGAGTTGAAGAAAGGAGCTCAGGGGCACTGTAATTCACAAACCTGCAGACTTATAAATGACAGCTATCGTCCAAAAATATACTGAAGTAAGGCTGCCAAGAGGACTTGAAAGCGGGGCAGAATTGCAGGAAACCGATTTCAGGAGGTAGACTGGAATTGCATTGAAAGCATAGGAAAAGAGGCAGAACGTCCACAATGATGCACTTGGCCAAAAAGGGCGTATGCGTTTTTTCCTGAATATATTCAGGAAAAAACGCATACGCCCTTTTTGGCCAACCAAGCAAGCTTGCAAAGGAAATCTGCACTACAATGAAGTCTCACTTCCCCCCGGTCAAAAGGGCCATCTGAAAAAAGTGTAAAATCCAGAAAGGCAGGACAGGCCATGGAGAACTGGGAGCCTTGTTATGCTGATGGGCGGGATGTAAATTGCCAACAGCCACTCGGGAGAAGTGTATGGTGTTTCCTGAAACATCTAAAAAACAAAGCAACAGAGCCTAGGGCACTTCCACTTATGGTCCTATAGCTTAGGGAAATTAAAATCAAAAAGACACAGCCACCCCAAAGTTTGGGACGCCTCTGTTTACAAGAACCTCGTGTACAGTACAAGTTCAACATCGCAGAAAGTGAAAAATGGATAAAGAAGTTGTGGTATTTACTTACAAAGCAATATCACTCAGCAATGAAATCTATGTCATCAGGCCCTTAGCAGCACAATGAGTGGATTCAGGTATGATGATTCTAACTGATATAAGTCACACAGAAAAAGAAACATCATAAGATATCAGTAATACACGGAATGTAAACTTGGCTACACAGGAACTGAATTACAGAACAGAACAGGGTCTCAAATTTAGAAAACCAACTTATGCTTGCTTAAGGGTAAAGGTGAGTTGGGGTGCTGCATAAAACCAGAGATTGAAATGAGCACAGATAAAGTTCCTTAAGCCAAATATGGAATAGACAAGAGCTACTCCTTGCTCAACGAAATGGACTCAACACCGCATATTAAACGCCTAAGAATGTACCTGACTAGTAAGTATCTTAAAACCTATGGATTGCTATGTCTCCGAAAGAGAATCAAGCATGTGTACAGGGGCATAAACGCAGCAGTGATAGGATTGGAGAGGTTCGGTGAGCAAATGAAGACCCTTTGAAGTCATATTGCATGGTACCCATTCCACGGGTTTCAACTACCCAGGTTTAAGGCATTCTTCCTTCAGCTAAAACATGCATGTGGAACCTAGAGTACGATCAACCATGTGATCGGGAAACGTGTTCAAATATGTCTCAGTTTTCATACCCTGGTACTCGGGTGCAACATTCCAGACGCTTTACTAACACCCTCCCGACTTGGAGAGTCAGTCCCTTTAACCTCCTGTTTGGCCCAGTTTGCAATTTCTGTGGAAGATGAACAGGAATAGCGAGAACCAATGAGAGACTAGCTGGAGGTGTCTGGACGGGCAAATTTAACTCTCATTTCCCACCAGGAAGAGGAATTAACCAAAGGCTCAGCTTGCCGTGCCGGAACCAGATTAGGGCCTGAAGCCATCCTGCGGTGTTGCGGCCAGCTCAAAAGAAAGCGAGTTGAAGAAAGGAGCTCAGGGGCACTGTAATTCACAAACCTGCAGAGTTATAAATGACAGCTATTGTCCAAAAATATACTGAAGTAAGGCTGCCAAGAGGACTTGAAAGCGGGGCAGAATTGCAGGAAACCGATTTCAGGAGGTAGACTGGAATTGCATTGAAAGCATAGGAAAAGAGGCAGACCGTCCACAATGATGCACTTGGCCAAAAAGGGCGTATGCGTTTTTTCCTGAATATATTCAGGAAAAAACGCATACGCCCTTTTTGGCCAACCAAGCAAGCTTGCAAAGGAAATCTGCACTACAATGAAGTCTCACTTCCCCCCGGTCAAAAGGGCCATCTGAAAAAAGTGTAAAATCCAGAAAGGCAGGACAGGCCATGGAGAACTGGGAGCCTTGTTATGCTGATGGGCGGTATGTAAATTGCCAACAGACACTCGGGAGAAGTGTATGGTGTTTCCTGAAACATCTAAAAAACAAAGCAACAGAGCCTAGGGCACTTCCACTTATGGTCCTATAGCTTAGGGAAATTAAAATCAAAAAGACACAGCCACCCCAAAGTTTGGGACGCCTCTGTTTACAAGAACCTCGTTTACAGTACAAGTTCAACATCGCAGAAAGTGAAAAATGGATAAAGAAGTTGTGGTATTTACTTACAAAGCAATATCACTCAGCAATGAAATCTATGTCATCAGGCCCTTAGCAGCACAATGAGTGGATTCAGGTATGATGATTCTAACTGAAATAAGTCACACAGAAAAAGAAACATCATAAGATATCAGTAATACACGGAATGTAAACTTGGCTACACAGGAACTGAATTACAGAACAGAACAGGGTCTCAAATTTAGAAAACCAACTTATGCTTGCTTAAGCGGAAAGGTGAGTTGGGGTGCTGCATAAAACCAGAGATTGAAATGAGCACAGATAAAGTTCCTTAATCAAATATGTAATAGACAAGAGCTACTCCTTGCTCAACGAAATGGACTCAACACTCCATATTAAAAGCCTACGAATGTACCTGACTAGTAAGTATCTTAAAAGCTATGGATTGTTATGTCTCCGAAAGAGAATCAAGCGTGTGTACAGGGGCATAAACGCAGCAGTGATAGGATTGGAGAGGTTCGGTGAGCAATTGAAGACCCTTTGAATTCATATTGCATGGTACCCATTCCACGGGTTTCAACTACCCAGGTTTAAGGTACTCTTCCTTCAGCTAAATCATGCATGTGGAACCTAGAGTATGATCAACCATGTGATCGGGAAACGTGTTCAAATATGTCTCAGTTTTCGTACCCTGGTACTCGGGTGCAACATTCCAGACGCTTTACTAACACCCTCCCGACTTGGAGAGTCAGTCCCTTTAACCTCCTGTTTGGCCCAGTTTGCAATTTCTGCGGAAGATGAACAGGAATAGCGAGAACCAATGAGAGACTAGCTGGAGGTGTCTGGACGGGCAAATTTAACTCTCATTTCCCACCAGGAAGAGGAATTAACCAAAGGCTCAGCGTGCCGTGCCGGAACCAGATTAGGGCCTGAAGCAATCCTGCGGTGTTGCGGCCAGCTCACAAGAAAGCGAGTTGAAGAAAGGAGCTCAGGGGCACTGTAATTCACAAACCTGCAGACTTATAAATGACAGCTATCGTCCAAAAATATACTGAAGTAAGGCTGCCAAGAGGACTTGAAAGCGGGGCAGAATTGCAGGAAACCGATTTCAGGAGGTAGACTGGAATTGCATTGAAAGCATAGGAAAAGAGGCAGAACGTCCACAGTGATGCACTTGGCCAAAAAGGGCGTATGCGTTTTTTCCTGAATATATTCAGGAAAAAACGCATACGCCCTCTTTGGCCAACCAAGCAAGCTTGCAAAGGAAATCTGCACTACAATGAAGTCTCACTTCCCCCCGGTCAAAAGGGCCATCTGAAAAAAGTGTAAAATCCAGAAAGGCAGGACAGGCCATGGAGAACTGGGAGCCTTGTTATGCTGATGGGCGGGATGTAAATTGCCAACAGACACTCGGGAGAAGTGTATGGTGTTTCCTGAAACATCTAAAAAACAAAGCAACAGAGCCTAGGGCACTTCCACTTATGGTCCTATAGCTTAGGGAAATTAAAATCAAAAAGACACAGCCACCCCAAAGTTTGGGACGCCTCTGTTTACAAGAACCTCTTTTACCGTACAAGTTCAATATCACAGAAAGTGAAAAATGGATAAAGAACTTGTGGTACTTACGTACAATGCAGTATCGCTCAGCAATGAAATCTATGTCATCAGGCCCGTAGCAGCATAATGAGTGGATTCAGGTACAATGATTCTAACTGATATAAGTCACACAGGAAAAGAAACATCATAAGATATCACTAATACACGGAATGTAAACTTGGCTACACAGGAACTGAATTCCAAAACAGAACAGGGTCTCAAATTTAGAAAACCAACTTATGCTTGCTTAAGGGGAAAGGTGAGTTGGGGTGCTGCATAAAACCAGAGATTGAAATGAGCACAGATAAAGTTACTTAAGCCAAATATGGAATAGACAAGAGCTACTCCTTGCTCAACGAAATGGACTCAACACCCCATATTAAATGCCTAAGAATGTACATGACTAGTAAGTATCTTAAAACCTATGGATTGCTATGTCTCCGAAAGGGAATCAAGCGTGTGTACAGGGGCATAAACGCAGCAGTGATAGGATTGGAGAGGTTCGGTGAGCAAATGAAGACACTTTGAAGTCATATTGCATGGTACCCATTCCATGGGTCTCAACTCTCCAGGTTTCAGGGATTCTTCCTTCAGCTAAAACATGCATGTGGAACCCAGAGTATGATCAACCATGTGATCGGGAGACTTGTTCCAATATGTCTCAGTTCTCGTCCCCTGGTACTCGGGTGCAACATTCCAGACGATTTACTAACACTCTCCCGACTTGGAGAGTCAGTGCCTTTAACCTCCTGTTTGGCCCAGTTTGCAATTTCTGCGGAAGATGAACAGGAATAGGGAGAACCAATGAGAGACTAGCTGGAGGTGTCTGGACGGGCAAATTTAACTCTCATTTCCCACCAGGAAGAGGAATTAACCAAAGGCTCAGCATGTCGTGCCGGAACCAGATTAGGGCCTGAAGCCATCCTGCGGTGTTGCGGCCAGCTCACAAGAAATCGAGTTTAAGAAAGGAGCTCAGGGGCACTGCAATTCACAAACCTGCAGACTTATAAATGACAGCTATCGTCCAAAAATATACTGAGGTAAGGTTGCCAAGAGGACTTGAAAGTGGTGCAGAATTGCAGGAAACCGATTTCAGGAGGTAGACTGGAATTGCATTGAAAGCATAGGAAAAGAGGGAGAACGTCCACAATGATGCACTTGGCCAAAAAGGGCGTATGCGTTTTTTCCTGAATCAGGAAAAAACGCATACGCACTTTTTGGCCAACCAAGCAAGCTTGCAAAGGAAATCTGCACTACAATGAAGTCTCACTTCCCCCCGGTCAAAAGGGCCATCTGAGAAAAGTGTAAAATCCAGAAAGGCAGGACAGGCCATGGAGAACTGGGAGCCTTGTTATGCTGATGGGCGGGATGTAAATTGCCAACAGCCACTCGGGAGAAGTGTATGGTGTTTCCTGAAACATCTAAAAAACAAAGCAACAGAGCCTAGGGCACTTCCACTTATGGTCCTATAGCTTAGGGAAATTAAAATCAAAAAGACACAGCCACCCCACAGTTTGGGACAGCTCTGTTTACAAGAACCTCGTTTACGGTTCAAGTTCAATATCGCAGAAAGTGAAAAATGGATAAAGAAGTTGTGGTACTTATGTACAATGCAAAATCACTCAGCCATGAAATCTATGTCATCAGGCCCATAGCAGCATAATGAGTGGATTCAGGTATGATGATTCTAACTGAAATATGTCACACAGAAAAAGAAACATCATAAGATATCACTAATACACGGAATGTGAACTTGGCTACACATGAACTGAATTACAAAACAGAACAGGGTCTCAAGTTTAGAAAACCAACTTATGCTTCCTTAAGGGGGAAAGTGAGTTGGGGTGCTGCATAAAACCAGAGTTTGAAATTAGCACAGATACCATTCAATAAGCCAAATATGTAATAGACAAGACCTACCCCTTGCTCAACAAAATGGACTCAACAATGAGGTATCACCTCACACCTGATAGAATGGGCATCATGAGAAAATCTACAAACAAAAATGCTGGAAAGGGTGTGGAGAAAAGGAACCCTCTTCCACTATTGTTGGGAATATAAATTGATACAGTCACTACGGAGAACAATATGGAGTTTCTTAAGAAACTAACAATAGAATTACCATATGATACAGCAATCCCAGTACTGGACATATACCCAGACAAAACCATAAATCAAAACGAGACATTCACCGCAATGTTCATTGCATCACTATTTACAATATCGAGGTAATGGAAGCAACCTAAATGCCCACAGACAGACGAATGCATAAAGCTGTGGTACATATATAAAATGGAATATTACTAAGCCATGAAAAGGAATGAAATTGGGTCATTTGTAGAGACGTCGATGGATCTAGAGACTGTCATACAGAGTGAAGTAAGTCAGAAAGAGAAAAACAAATCTTGTATATTCATGCATATATGTGGAACCTAGAAAAACTGTACAGATTAACCATTTTGCAAGGCATAAATAGAGCAACAGATGTAGACAACAAATGTATGGACAACAAGGGGGGAAAGCTGTTGGGGGGGTGGTGGTGGGAGGAGTTGAGAGACTGGGATTGGCATGTATACATTTATATGTATAAAATAGATAACCAATAAGAACCTGCTGTATAAAAATATAAAATAAAATTCAAAATTAAAAAGAAATAAAATTTAAAAAATAAAACAGAAAAAACAATTATTCCCTTCACATACATGTATTTATATGAATAAATTATTTCCATGCTTATATCTGTAAATACAAAAAAGAGGAATAAAATCTACCTTGAAGCAAAAACGAAAAAGAGAAAAAAAACACAGAACCCACCAGTTCCACAGAGGAAAACCGTATCAGGGCACTTGCTCCAGTTGTAAACAATTCTGAAGTTGGCCAGTGGTGGGGAATCGTCTCCCATTCAGCCAGCAGCCCCCACGCAGCAAGCGTCCTCATTGCAAAGCTGGGGCACCGTGCCGAGGCATCTGTGAGTAAACGTGAGCTGAGCCCCAGGCCAGTTGCTGCTGAACTATTCCCACCCGTCCCAGGTAAAACACCTGAATATATACAAGGACTTGAAAGCCTAGAGGAAGGGCCATAGAGCCACACGAGTGACAGCATGCCGGCCGACTTGGTGCCTGCAGGCCAGCCAGGATGGTCCTGGCCCTGGGTGCTCTTCTGGAAGATTTCCATTTCCCTGACTGAGATACCCGTCCTGTCCCTGCCCCCACTGCTTTTTTCCTTCCTCACCTCTGCCCAGGGAGAAATTCCAGCAGCAGGTATGGGTGACACATCCTCTTCTTTAGCAGGTGGCAGCCTGGCAACTGCTGCAGAAAGTCCAGCAGAGCCCCACTCACACTGGGCCACCCACAAAGCCGTGGCCTCTCACTCCCTCCCACCAGCCCAGCCCCGAGACTGCTGACAGGGCAGAGAAAATGGCGTCAGGCACGGCTGCAGGGGCTCTTGCTGCCTGGAGTGGTATTTATATTGATCTCAACCCAGGCACACCTGGGGAGGGCTGGCCCGCACGGTAAGGCTGCCCAGGTCAGCCAATCATCACCCCTCAGGGGCTCACAGTTGCAGAAAATGGAACTTGCTGAACCGGCCAGGTCCAAGGAACAGGTGTGGGCTCCTGAGAGTCAGGATAGACAAGGGGCTGCAGCTTTGGCTTGTTTTCTAATCATTTTATCTGGCCCATGAGTGGGAGACAACTTCAAGAAAACCCTCTCCTTATGAGAGGAACCCAGGAGTCAGGGAGAGGAGGGGTGGGTGGTGGTTGGAGACAGAGTCCTGGTGCCCCGGGTGCAGTGGAAGTCTCTGGAAGACCAGGTGGAGGGAGGCCGCACAGAGTGATGCCCAGGGTCACAGACCTGTCGCAGCTGCTGTTTGTTAGTTCAAGTCCTGCTCTGAGGTGCTCTGTGCCAGCTCTGAGCGACAGGTGAGCTGGGGGTGCTCTGCAATGAGGGCTATGTGCACGGTTCCTGTGTGCCCAGCCCTGCCACGGTACCTGCAAGGGTAGCTCTGTATCCTGGGAAGGGCCTGACCACGAGAGCCCCGTGGGCTGGGGTGGGGGTGGGGTACCTGCCCAGGTGAGCTCCATATTCTGGGATTGGTCTGACCACGAGAGCCCCATGGGCTGCTGGGGACCTGGTAAAGGATGTCAGGACAGTCAGTGAAGCCACCGAGGATATACCTCCAGTTGCTCCTAATTCCTACACCCTGCTGGTCATTCTACCAACCACCAGGACATGGTATTCTGTATTAGTCTTCAATGATGCCTTCTTTTGTATTCCATTAGTCCCAGAGTCACAAGAAATTTTGGCTTGTGAGTGGCAGGACTCAACATACAACTAAAACAATACTTCCGGGCCGTCTTGCCCCAAGGGTGCAAAAATTCCCACACCATCTTTGGGGAAAGCTTAGCTAAAGACCTAAAAGTTCTACCTCTGGAAAAGGAAACCCTCCTTCAGTACGCAGACGACATTCTGATCGCCAGCCCTACTAAGGAGGCCTCTGAACTACCAAGCCAATAAAGGATAGAAGTTGTCCAAGAAAAAGCTCAAATATCACAGACTGCGGTGACCTGCCTGGGCTTCATTCTCACAGAAGGTCGGAGAAGCCCATCCCAGGAAAGGGAAGAAACCATTTGCAGCCTTACCCCTTTCTAAAACTAGAAGACAGCTTAGGGGTTCCTGGGGAGGCCAGGGTTTGCTGCTTCTGGATCCCTAACTACAGTCTACTAGCTGGGCCTCTATATGAAACACTGAAAGGAAAAGATGATGATCCTTTTGAATAGAATCCAGAAGTGGCCTTTCAAGAATGGAAAGAGCAGTCAATTCAGACCCTTGCCCTGGAACTCCCTAATTTAGCTAAACCCTTTGACCTTTACATTCCCGGTGAAAGGTGAATCGCCATTGGAGAATTAGTGCAAAAACTGGGACCACTTGAAATGGAACAATGCAAGAATGCCATCCAGGTAGGATAAACTACGGTCACCAAGGGGCTTGGCCCACTGCCGCATCTGGCCAAGATACTGGCGGTATCTAAAAACCTGGAAATCAGCAGCCCAAAAGGCCACCTCCTTCCTAAGGGAAAAGGACCCCACGTGGTGATCCTAACCACCAACGATGCCCTGAAGTTGCAGGGTTCGCTCCGTGGGCACACCGACCTCGAGTGAGGAGGCCCTCCAACTCCAACATCCAGAGAGATAACCGGGGGCAACAGGGCACCATGACGACTCGTGTGAACATCACTTGACCTGGAGTTTCTCTCATAAAACAATAAGAGTGTGTCCCAAAAGAGTAGACTACTGCTTGCAGGACTTACTGCACCCAGAGGGGAGCTAATAATCTTGGCGGGGGAACCGTATATCACACTGTCACCATAGAAAAGCCTACAGACACCGTGATGATGGTGGCCAATAAGACCGGCTGGACTCCTGTTTACTTCAAAAGGCTGTTGACTCAGTGGTCATCATGGTCCTTGATCACCACTGACCCTGGACTGTCTGGGAGTTGAGCGGGCAGGGCTCTGACACCTGGTGCTGTTTGTACGTTAATTCAGGGGCCTAATTGAAGAAAGCGCAGACTACTGGTCAGAGCATCTAGGCTGGCAGAAACGGTCAGCCTAAGGTGGCCGAACAAATGTGGGGCGGGGTGAAACCGGCCCCCACAGCGTCTCTGCACATCTCTTTCCTGGACCCTTAAAGGTCATTAGAATCTATAACACTTCCAATGCTGGTGCTCAGGTGGACGAGCAGGGAGGCAGGGGGCCTGGGGACAATCAACGTCACCTGGAGGCTGCTGGGGAGAAGCTCTGACCCTCGCCCCCGGGTATTAGGGCTCCCAACTCAGCACTCAGCAGTTACAGAAGAAGTGTCTGCACCCTCAGCACTCCAAGAATGAGGAACGGGACAAAAGGCAGAGGAGGGGTTTGTCCCCAGCAAAGCCCATTAAAAATCCCTGGGAGATAAAAATAGAATCTGGGCAATAAAGTCAAGTCTAACCTTTTTTATCCTTTGTGCTTTGTCTAATTTCACGTGCTCCTAGGGTCCCGCATGCAGAGGTTCCACACCCGGCACTTCAGACCAGATTTCCTAGTGCAGAATGGCTGGGTCGACACCTCAGCTCCTGGGGCCCAGTGCAGACTCCGCGATATAGAGCCTGAGCTGCAGCCAACCTGGCCCTCGAGAGCTCCGCCCCCTCCCTCCCACTGACTCTGACAGGATCTCTACACAGCAGCCCAGCCCACAGCCCACGGGGTAGTGCATGCTCTCACCTCTCCATTCTCTGATCAAAATATAAAGTTTCCTTTGCTTGTGAACCAAACTCAGTCTCGATCTGTTGGCCCCAATGACACTGGGCAGGGGGACACTTGTTGGGGTCCACTCTGGAGGATCAGTAACAGAAATTGAGACTATTGTAACCTCAATGAACAGATGTGTGAGCCAAACTGTAGTTAACATAGAACAGTGTATAAGGCTCGGGTAAAATAAGATGTTTCTAACACTTCCATTTGATATTTCCATCACTTTATTATAAGCAAGTTCAGTGAAAAGGTTTGTCTTATTTGTCAGGTCAATATTAGAGAAACGAAGTGATTTCTTTCCAAGGATGTACATCTAATAATCTTGGTTAAAGCTTCAATCTTGTTTTAAATGCTTTTCCATTGAAAATGATACCTCTCTTTCAGCTCCCCCATTTCTGAGAAGTATAAAATCTTATAATTTATTATTACCAAAGGGGAAAGGTGGGAGGAGGGATAAATTAACAGTTTGGGATTAACACATACACACTGCTATGTATAAAATAGATCATCAACAAGGAACTACTGTATAGCACAGGGAACTACACTCAACATTTTGCAATAACCTATAAGGGGAAATAATCTGAAAAAGAATAGATATTTTTATTGACATCATCTATCAATGACAGTTAAAGTGTAACCTAAGGGAAGCTGGTGGTGAGTGCTTCTGACCCTGAAGACTTCAATCATCTAAAGTTTGGACTCTGCCTACTTCCCAAGGCCCTTAATGAACATATGTGTAGCCGTAGCTTAAAAAATTCCCCAGTTTGGGTTTCGGGGAGACACTGATTTTGAAAAAGCCCTGGTGTTCTCCTTACATGAATGGGACTCTTCCTACTGCTAAAACATGTCTGTCACACCCAGAGGATGGTATACCGTCTGATCGGGAAGAGTTTGGAAAAGGCATCTCATCTCCTCATCTCCTGGTGCTCGGGTTCACCCCTCCAGCGTCTTTACTAACAGTCTCCCCACTTGGAGATGTCAGCACTGTCAACATCCTGTTGCGTACAGTTTGGAATTTGTCCAGAGGATGAAGCGGAAGGATGAGGAACAATGAGAGACAAGTCCTAGGTGTTCAGACAGGCACATGTCACTCTAATTTCCAATCAGGAAGACGAATTGACCAAAGGCTAGGGTTGCCCATGGAAACAGTATAGGGCTTGAGGAAATCCCGCTGCTTTGTGGCCAGTTCCCATAAACACAAGTTGAACAATGGAACTCAGGGGCAGTAAAATTCACAAAACTGCAGAGTTGAAAATATCCATCACTGAAAAATGTCTTGAGGAAAGTCAGAGAAAAGGACTTGTAAGCAAGGGAGAATGGCAGGAAAGGGATTTGAGGAGGTAGAAAGGACTCGCCATTAAGCACAAGAAAAGGAGCTGAACATTGCCAACATTGCAGTTGGCCAAAAAGGGTGTATGCGTTTTTTTCTGTATATATTCAAGAAAAGGGCATACACTTTTTTAGCCAACCAAACAGGTGGGCACTGGAAGTCAATACTACAAAAGATATCACTTCGCATCAGTCAGAAGAGCCATCCTCATAAAGCGTAAACAACAGAAATGCAGGACAGGGCAAGGAGAAGAGGGAGCCCTGTGAGACTTATAGTGGAAATGTATATTGCCAACGGCCATTCTGGAGAAGTGTATTGTGTTTACTAAAGCATCTAAAAAATGAGCTACAGAGCATAGGGCACTTGCACTCATGGGCGTATATCTTGAGAAAAACAAAAATCGAGAGGACACAGGCACCCCAATGTTTACCCCCTCTCTGTTTAAAAGATCCTCAACTAGGATATAACTTAAATGTCTCTGGAGGGAAAAAATGGGTAGAGATGTGGTACTTAGGTAGAGTGGAATATTATTCAGCCTGGAAATCAATGAAATATGGCCAGTTGTAACAACTCCGGAGGAGTTACGTATGATCTTTCTAAGTGACAGAATTCAAAAAGAAAAAGACACATATCATAAGATATCACTTAAATGTGGAATCCAAAATGGCTACACATGAAATAAATTACAAAACAAAAACATAGTCAAATATGTAGAAAACACGCATAAGGCTGCTAAACGGGAAAGGTGGGGAGGGGTGAGGCATCACCCAGGAGGTTGAAATTAGCAAAGATACCATTCCAAATACCAAACTGATAATCAACAAGGCCTACACGGTAGCTAAAAGAACTGCACTCAGCACACTCAAGTCACCGGAAAAGAATATATACGACTGGTAAGAATCTGAAAAAGAATTTACTGATGTCTCTCTGTACGTGAATCAAGTGGATGTACAGCAGCAAGAAACAGAGCTTTGAAAATCAGCTGTAACCAATATAGTAATAAATTGAAAAAAATAAACGACAGAGAGACAGAGAAAACCTCTTACAACTTTTCCTCAGGGCCGGTGATGCAACATGGATTGAACACATCTAGACCCACAGCAGGATGAGACATAAGGCTGGAAACTGTTTGCGCTAAGAGAAATGTGAGGTTGGGTGAGGAAATGCACACCCTTTAAAGTAATACTACCTGGTACCCATTCAATGGGTCCCAAATATGCAGGTTCAAGGGATCTTCCTACAGCTAAAACATGCATGGAAAACCCAGAGGACTGTACACCATGTGATCGGGAGATGTGTCTAAAATGCAGCTCATTTATCCTCTCCTGGTGCTCCTGTTCACCATTCCAGCCACGTTACTTAGAATCTCCCCACTTGGAGAATCAGCACATTTCAACTTCTGTTTCACACATTTTGCAAATTGTGAGGAGGATGAACGGGGAACCAATGAGAGAATAGTTGTAGGGGTTTGGACGGGCACATATCACTCTAATTTCCCATTAAGAATAAGAATTGAAAAAAGGCTCAGCCCGCCTCGCCCGAGCCAAAATAGGGCCTGAAGCAATCCTGCGGGTTTGAGGCCAGCTCACAAAAGAGCAACTTAAAAAATGGAGCTCAGGGTCACTGCAATTCACAAACCTGCAGAGTTATAAATGAAAACTAACGTCCAAAAATATGTTGAGGTAAGGCAAAGAAGAGGATCTGAATGCAAGACAGAATTGCAAGAAACAGATTTCAAGAGATAGATTGGACTCGTCTTTAAAGCACATGAAAAGCGGCAGAATTTCGACAATGATGCAGTTGGCCCAAAAGGGCGTATGCGTTTTTTCCTGATTATATCCAGGAAAAAACGCATACGCACTTTATGGGCAACGAAGCAAGCAAGCAATGCAAATGTGCACAACAAAGAAGTCTCATTTCCCACTGGTCAAAAGGGCCATCCTAAAAAATTGTAAAAACCAGAAATGCAGGACAGGCCATGGAGAACAGGGAGCCTTTATACGCTGATGGGCAGTGTGTGAACTGCCGAGAGCCACTCTGGAGAAGTGTATGGTGGTTCCTAAATCATCTAAAAAACAGAGCTACAGAGCATAGGACACTTCCAATCATGGGAGTATATCTAGGGAAATCTAAAAATTAACAAGACACAAGCACACCACAGTTTAGGGCTACTCTGTTTACAAGAACCTCAACTTCAGTATACCTTAAATATCCCAGGAAAGAGAACAATGGATAAAGAAGATGTGGTACTTATGTACAATGGAATATCTCTTCACCATGAAATCAATGTAATAAGGCTAGTAGAAGGATAAAGAGTGGATTTAGGTCCGATAATACTACTTGAAATAAGTCAAACAGAAAAAGAAACATATCATAAGATATCACTTATAGAGGGAGGGTAAATATGGCTGCACAAGAAATGAATTACAGAACAGAACAGTGTCTCACATTTAGAAAACACACTTATTTCAGCTTAAGGGGAAAGGAGAGGTGGGGTGATGCATAAAACCAGAGTTTGAAATTAGCACAGATACCGTTCAATAAACCAAATAGATATTAGACAAGATCTACACCTTGCTCAATGAACTGGCCTCAACACACCCTATACACCGCAGAGAAATATATCTGAGTAATAAGAATCTTAAAACCCATGTATTGATATATCTCCATAAGGGAATCAAGTGTGTGCAGAGTGGCACAAACACAGCAGTGAAAATGAGCTAAACCCCATTATAGAAATAAATTTTAAAAACAAAATGCAGAAACAATGAAAGAGAGAAAAATTCTTACAAAATTCGCTCAGGGGCTGTGATGCAACCTGGATTGACCACATATAAACCCACAGCTGGATAAGACATAAGGCTGGACACTTGGGGCTGAGAGGATTGATGAGCTTTGGTGAGCAACTGCCAAAAGTTTAATGCAATACTTCATGCTACTCATTCCAAGGGTCCCAACACTCCAGGTTGAAGGGAATCTTCCTACAGCTAAACCATGCTTGGGAAACCCAGCGACTGGTATACCATATGATCGGGAAAGGTTTCTAAAACGCACCTCATTTTTCCTCTCCTGGGGCTCCGGATCGACATTCCAGCCGCTTTACCAAAAATATCCCCACATGGAGAGTCAATGCCTTTAAGTTCTGGTATCGCACAGTCTGCAGTTAGTGCGGAGGATGAATGGGAATAGGGGGAACCAGTGAGAAACTAGCTGTAGCGGTTTCAATGGGCACATGTCACTCTAAATTCACATCAGTAAGAAGAATAAACCAAAGGAACAGCAAGGTGCCCCAGAAGAAGAATAGGGCCTGAAGGAATCCTGTGGTTATGAGGCAAGATCACAAAAATAAGAGCTGAAAAATGGAGCTAAGGGCCACTGCAATTCAAAAACCTGCAGAGTTATAAAGGCCAACTATTTTCAAAAAATATATTGAGGTAAGGCTATGAAGAGGCATTGAAAGCAAGGCAGAATTGCAGGAAAACGATTTCAGGAGGTAGACTGGAATTGCATTTAAAGCATAGGAAAAGAGGCAGAACGTCCACAATGATTCACTTGGCCAAAAAGGGTGTATGCCTTTTTTCCTGAATTTATTCAGGAAAAAAGGCATACGCCCTTTATGGCCAACCAAGCAAGCTTGCAAAGGAAATCTGCACTACAATGAAGTCTCACTTCCCCCTGGTCAAAAGGGCCATCTGAAAAAAGTGTAAATTCCAGAAAGGCAGGACAGGCCATGGAGAACTGGGAGCCTTGTTATGCTGATGGGCGGGATGTGTATGGTGTTTCCTGAAACATCTAAAAAACAAAGCAACAGAGCCTAGGGCACTTCCACTTATGGTCCTATAGCTTAGGGAAATTAAAATCAAAAAGACACAGCCACCCCAAAATTTGGGACGCCTCTGTTTACAAGAACCTCGTTAACCGTACAAGTTCAATATCACAGAAAGTGAAAAATGGATAAAGAACTTGTGGTACTTACGTACAATGCAGTATCACTCAGCAATGAAATCTATGTCATCAGGCCCGCAGCAGCATAATGAGTGGATACAGGTACGATGATTCTAACTGAAATAAGACACACAGAAAAAGAAACATCATAAGATATCACTAATACACGGAATGTAAACTTGGCTACACAGGAACTGAATTACAGAACAGAACAGGGTCTCAAATTTAGAAAACCAACTTATGCTTGCTTAAGGGGAAAGGTGAGTTGGGGTGCTGCATAAAACCAGAGATTGAAATGAGCACAGATAAAGTTCCTTAAGCCAAATATGGAATAGACAAGAGCTACTCCTTGCTCAACGAAATGGACTCAACACCGCATATTAAACGCCTAAGAATGTACCTGACTAGTAAGTATCTTAAAACCTATGGATTGCTATGTCTCCAAAAGAGAATCAAGCGTCTGTACAGGGGGATAAACGCAGCAGTGATAGGATTGGAGAAGTTCGGTGAGCAAATGAAGACCCTTTGAAGTCATATTGCATGGTACCCATTACACGGGTCTCAACTCTCCAGGTTTAAGGTATTCTTCCTTCAGCTAAAACATGCATGTGGAACCCAGAGTATGATCAACCGTGTGAACGGGAGACGTGTTCAAATATGTCTCAGTTTTCCTCCCCTGGTACTCGGGTTCAACATTCCAGATGCTTTACTAACACCCTCCCGACTTGGAGAGTCAGTCCCTTTAACCTCCTGTTTGGCCCAGTTTGCAATTTCTGCGGAAGATGAACAGGAATAGCGAGAACCAATGAGAGACTAGCTGGAGGTGTCTGGACGGGCAAATTTAACTCTCATTTCCTACCAGGAAGAGGAATTAACCAAAGGCTCAGCTTGCCGTGCCGGAACCAGATTAGGGCCTGAAGCCATCCTGCGGTGTTGCGGCCAGCTCAAAAGAAAGCGAGTTGAAGAAAGGAGCTCAGGGGCACTGTAATTCACAAACCTGCAGACTTATAAATGACAGCTATCGTCCAAAAATATACTGAAGTAAGGCTGCCAAGAGGACTTGAAAGCGGGGCAGAATTGCAGGAAACCGATTTCAGGAGGTAGACTGGAATTGCATTGAAAGCATAGGAAAAGAGGCAGAACGTCCACAATGATGCACTTGGCCAAAAAGGGCGTATGCGTTTTTTCCTGAATATATTCAGGAAAAAACGCATACGCCCTTTTTGGCCAACCAAGCAAGCTTGCAAAGGAAATCTGCACTACAATGAAGTCTCACTTCCCCCCGGTCAAAAGGGCCATCTGAAAAAAGTGTAAAATCCAGAAAGGCAGGACAGGCCATGGAGAACTGGGAGCCTTGTTATGCTGATGGGCGGGATGTAAATTGCCAACAGCCACTCGGGAGAAGTGTATGGTGTTTCCTGAAACATCTAAAAAACAAAGCAACAGAGCCTAGGGCACTTCGACTTATGGTCCTATAGCTTAGGGAAATTAAAATCAAAAAGACACAGCCACCCCAAAGTTTGGGACGCCTCTGTTTACAAGAACCTCGTGTACAGTACAAGTTCAACATCGCAGAAAGTGAAAAATGGATAAAGAAGTTGTGGTATTTACTTACAAAGCAATATCACTCAGCAATGAAATCTATGTCATCAGGCCCTTAGCAGCACAATGAGTGGATTCAGGTATGATGATTCTAACTGATATAAGTCACACAGAAAAAGAAACATCATAAGATATCAGTAATACACGGAATGTAAACTTGGCTACACAGGAACTGAATTACAGAACAGAACAGGGTCTCAAATTTAGAAAACCAACTTATGCTTGCTTAAGGGTAAAGGTGAGTTGGGGTGCTGCATAAAACCAGAGATTGAAATGAGCACAGATAAAGTTCCTTAAGCCAAATATGGAATAGACAAGAGCTACTCCTTGCTCAACGAAATGGACTCAACACCGCATATTAAACGCCTAAGAATGTACCTGACTAGTAAGTATCTTAAAACCTATGGATTGCTATGTCTCCGAAAGAGAATCAAGCATGTGTACAGGGGCATAAACGCAGCAGTGATAGGATTGGAGAGGTTCGGTGAGCAAATGAAGACCCTTTGAAGTCATATTGCATGGTACCCATTCCACGGGTTTCAACTACCCAGGTTTAAGGTATTCTTCCTTCAGGTAAAACATGCATGTGGAACCTAGAGTACGATCAACCATGTGATCGGGAAACGTGTTCAAATATGTCTCAGTTTTCATACCCTGGTACTCGGGTGCAACATTCCAGACGCTTTACTAACACCCTCCCGACTTGGAGAGTCAGTCCCTTTAACCTCCTGTTTGGCCCAGTTTGCAATTTCTGTGGAAGATGAACAGGAATAGCGAGAACCAATGAGAGACTAGCTGGAGGTGTCTGGACGGGCAAATTTAACTCTCATTTCCCACCAGGAAGAGGAATTAACCAAAGGCTCAGCTTGCCGTGCCGGAACCAGATTAGGGCCTGAAGCCATCCTGCGGTGTTGCGGCCAGCTCAAAAGAAAGCGAGTTGAAGAAAGGAGCTCAGGGGCACTGTAATTCACAAACCTGCAGAGTTATAAATGACAGCTATTGTCCAAAAATATACTGAAGTAAGGCTGCCAAGAGGACTTGAAAGCGGGGCAGAATTGCAGGAAACCGATTTCAGGAGGTAGACTGGAATTGCATTGAAAGCATAGGAAAAGAGGCAGACCGTCCACAATGATGCACTTGGCCAAAAAGGGCGTATGCGTTTTTTCCTGAATATATTCAGGAAAAAACGCATACGCCCTTTTTGGCCAACCAAGCAAGCTTGCAAAGGAAATCTGCACTACAATGAAGTCTCACTTCCCCCCGGTCAAAAGGGCCATCTGAAAAAAGTGTAAAATCCAGAAAGGCAGGACAGGCCATGGAGAACTGGGAGCCTTGTTATGCTGATGGGCGGGATGTAAATTGCCAACAGACACTCGGGAGAAGTGTATGGTGTTTCCTGAAACATCTAAAAAACAAAGCAACAGAGCCTAGGGCACTTCCACTTATGGTCCTATAGCTTAGGGAAATTAAAATCAAAAAGACACAGCCACCCCAAAGTTTGGGACGCCTCTGTTTACAAGAACCTCGTTTACAGTACAAGTTCAACATCGCAGAAAGTGAAAAATGGATAAAGAAGTTGTGGTATTTACTTACAAAGCAATATCACTCAGCAATGAAATCTATGTCATCAGGCCCTTAGCAGCACAATGAGTGGATTCAGGTATGATGATTCTAACTGAAATAAGTCACACAGAAAAAGAAACATCATAAGATATCAGTAATACACGGAATGTAAACTTGGCTACACAGGAACTGAATTACAGAACAGAACAGGGTCTCAAATTTAGAAAACCAACTTATGCTTGCTTAAGGGTAAAGGTGAGTTGGGGTGCTGCATAAAACCAGAGATTGAAATGAGCACAGATAAAGTTCCTTAAGCCAAATATGGAATAGACAAGAGCTACTCCTTGCTCAACGAAATGGACTCAACACCGCATATTAAACGCCTAAGAATGTACCTGACTAGTAAGTATCTTAAAACCTATGGATTGCTATGTCTCCAAAAGAGAATCAAGCGTCTGTACAGGGGGATAAATGCAGCAGTGATAGGATTGGAGAGGTTCGGTGAGCAAATGAAGACCCTTTGAAGTGATATTGCATGGTACCCATTACACGGGTCTCAACTCTCCAGGTTTAAGGTATTCTTCCTTCAGCTAAAACATGCATGTGGAACCCAGAGTATGATCAACCGTGTGAACGGGAGACGTGTTCAAATATGTCTCAGTTTTCCTCCCCTGGTACTCGGGTTCAACATTCCAGATGCTTTACTAACACCCTCCCGACTTGGAGAGTCAGTCCCTTTAACCTCCTGTTTGGCCCAGTTTGCAATTTCTGCGGAAGATGAACAGGAATAGCGAGAACCAATGAGAGACTAGCTGGAGGTGTCTGGACGGGCAAATTTAACTCTCATTTCCCACCAGGAAGAGGAATTAACCAAAGGCTCAGCTTGCCGTGCCGGAACCAGATTAGGGCCTGAAGCCATCCTGCGGTGTTGCGGCCAGCTCAAAAGAAAGCGAGTTGAAGAAAGGAGCTCAGGGGCACTGTAATTCACAAACCTGCAGACTTATAAATGACAGCTATCGTCCAAAAATATACTGAAGTAAGGCTGCCAAGAGGACTTGAAAGCGGGGCAGAATTGCAGGAAACCGATTTCAGGAGGTAGACTGGAATTGCATTGAAAGCATAGGAAAAGAGGCAGAACGTCCACAATGATGCACTTGGCCAAAAAGGGCGTATGCGTTTTTTCCTGAATATATTCAGGAAAAAACGCATACGCCCTTTTTGGCCAACCAAGCAAGCTTGCAAAGGAAATCTGCACTACAATGAAGTCTCACTTCCCCCCGGTCAAAAGGGCCATCTGAAAAAAGTGTAAAATCCAGAAAGGCAGGACAGGCCATGGAGAACTGGGAGCCTTGTTATGCTGATGGGCGGGATGTAAATTGCCAACAGCCACTCGGGAGAAGTGTATGGTGTTTCCTGAAACATCTAAAAAACAAAGCAACAGAGCCTAGGGCACTTCCACTTATGGTCCTATAGCTTAGGGAAATTAAAATCAAAAAGACACAGCCACCCCAAAGTTTGGGACGCCTCTGTTTACAAGAACCTCGTGTACAGTACAAGTTCAACATCGCAGAAAGTGAAAAATGGATAAAGAAGTTGTGGTATTTACTTACAAAGCAATATCACTCAGCAATGAAATCTATGTCATCAGGCCCTTAGCAGCACAATGAGTGGATTCAGGTATGATGATTCTAACTGATATAAGTCACACAGAAAAAGAAACATCATAAGATATCAGTAATACACGGAATGTAAACTTGGCTACACAGGAACTGAATTACAGAACAGAACAGGGTCTCAAATTTAGAAAACCAACTTATGCTTGCTTAAGGGTAAAGGTGAGTTGGGGTGCTGCATAAAACCAGAGATTGAAATGAGCACAGATAAAGTTCCTTAAGCCAAATATGGAATAGACAAGAGCTACTCCTTGCTCAACGAAATGGACTCAACACCGCATATTAAACGCCTAAGAATGTACCTGACTAGTAAGTATCTTAAAACCTATGGATTGCTATGTCTCCGAAAGAGAATCAAGCATGTGTACAGGGGCATAAACGCAGCAGTGATAGGATTGGAGAGGTTCGGTGAGCAAATGAAGACCCTTTGAAGTCATATTGCATGGTACCCATTCCACGGGTTTCAACTACCCAGGTTTAAGGTATTCTTCCTTCAGGTAAAACATGCATGTGGAACCTAGAGTACGATCAACCATGTGATCGGGAAACGTGTTCAAATATGTCTCAGTTTTCATACCCTGGTACTCGGGTGCAACATTCCAGACGCTTTACTAACACCCTCCCGACTTGGAGAGTCAGTCCCTTTAACCTCCTGTTTGGCCCAGTTTGCAATTTCTGTGGAAGATGAACAGGAATAGCGAGAACCAATGAGAGACTAGCTGGAGGTGTCTGGACGGGCAAATTTAACTCTCATTTCCCACCAGGAAGAGGAATTAACCAAAGGCTCAGCTTGCCGTGCCGGAACCAGATTAGGGCCTGAAGCCATCCTGCGGTGTTGCGGCCAGCTCAAAAGAAAGCGAGTTGAAGAAAGGAGCTCAGGGGCACTGTAATTCACAAACCTGCAGAGTTATAAATGACAGCTATTGTCCAAAAATATACTGAAGTAAGGCTGCCAAGAGGACTTGAAAGCGGGGCAGAATTGCAGGAAACCGATTTCAGGAGGTAGACTGGAATTGCATTGAAAGCATAGGAAAAGAGGCAGACCGTCCACAATGATGCACTTGGCCAAAAAGGGCGTATGCGTTTTTTCCTGAATATATTCAGGAAAAAACGCATACGCCCTTTTTGGCCAACCAAGCAAGCTTGCAAAGGAAATCTGCACTACAATGAAGTCTCACTTCCCCCCGGTCAAAAGGGCCATCTGAAAAAAGTGTAAAATCCAGAAAGGCAGGACAGGCCATGGAGAACTGGGAGCCTTGTTATGCTGATGGGCGGGATGTAAATTGCCAACAGACACTCGGGAGAAGTGTATGGTGTTTCCTGAAACATCTAAAAAACAAAGCAACAGAGCCTAGGGCACTTCCACTTATGGTCCTATAGCTTAGGGAAATTAAAATCAAAAAGACACAGCCACCCCAAAGTTTGGGACGCCTCTGTTTACAAGAACCTCGTTTACAGTACAAGTTCAACATCGCAGAAAGTGAAAAATGGATAAAGAAGTTGTGGTATTTACTTACAAAGCAATATCACTCAGCAATGAAATCTATGTCATCAGGCCCTTAGCAGCACAATGAGTGGATTCAGGTATGATGATTCTAACTGAAATAAGTCACACAGAAAAAGAAACATCATAAGATATCAGTAATACACGGAATGTAAACTTGGCTACACAGGAACTGAATTACAGAACAGAACAGGGTCTCAAATTTAGAAAACCAACTTATGCTTGCTTAAGGGTAAAGGTGAGTTGGGGTGCTGCATAAAACCAGAGATTGAAATGAGCACAGATAAAGTTCCTTAAGCCAAATATGGAATAGACAAGAGCTACTCCTTGCTCAACGAAATGGACTCAACACCGCATATTAAACGCCTAAGAATGTACCTGACTAGTAAGTATCTTAAAACCTATGGATTGCTATGTCTCCAAAAGAGAATCAAGCGTCTGTACAGGGGGATAAATGCAGCAGTGATAGGATTGGAGAGGTTCGGTGAGCAAATGAAGACCCTTTGAAGTGATATTGCATGGTACCCATTACACGGGTCTCAACTCTCCAGGTTTAAGGTATTCTTCCTTCAGCTAAAACATGCATGTGGAACCCAGAGTATGATCAACCGTGTGAACGGGAGACGTGTTCAAATATGTCTCAGTTTTCCTCCCCTGGTACTCGGGTTCAACATTCCAGATGCTTTACTAACACCCTCCCGACTTGGAGAGTCAGTCCCTTTAACCTCCTGTTTGGCCCAGTTTGCAATTTCTGCGGAAGATGAACAGGAATAGCGAGAACCAATGAGAGACTAGCTGGAGGTGTCTGGACGGGCAAATTTAACTCTCATTTCCCACCAGGAAGAGGAATTAACCAAAGGCTCAGCTTGCCGTGCCGGAACCAGATTAGGGCCTGAAGCCATCCTGCGGTGTTGCGGCCAGCTCAAAAGAAAGCGAGTTGAAGAAAGGAGCTCAGGGGCACTGTAATTCACAAACCTGCAGACTTATAAATGACAGCTATCGTCCAAAAATATACTGAAGTAAGGCTGCCAAGAGGACTTGAAAGCGGGGCAGAATTGCAGGAAACCGATTTCAGGAGGTAGACTGGAATTGCATTGAAAGCATAGGAAAAGAGGCAGAACGTCCACAATGATGCACTTGGCCAAAAAGGGCGTATGCGTTTTTTCCTGAATATATTCAGGAAAAAACGCATACGCCCTTTTTGGCCAACCAAGCAAGCTTGCAAAGGAAATCTGCACTACAATGAAGTCTCACTTCCCCCCGGTCAAAAGGGCCATCTGAAAAAAGTGTAAAATCCAGAAAGGCAGGACAGGCCATGGAGAACTGGGAGCCTTGTTATGCTGATGGGCGGGATGTAAATTGCCAACAGCCACTCGGGAGAAGTGTATGGTGTTTCCTGAAACATCTAAAAAACAAAGCAACAGAGCCTAGGGCACTTCCACTTATGGTCCTATAGCTTAGGGAAATTAAAATCAAAAAGACACAGCCACCCCAAAGTTTGGGACGCCTCTGTTTACAAGAACCTCGTGTACAGTACAAGTTCAACATCGCAGAAAGTGAAAAATGGATAAAGAAGTTGTGGTATTTACTTACAAAGCAATATCACTCAGCAATGAAATCTATGTCATCAGGCCCTTAGCAGCACAATGAGTGGATTCAGGTATGATGATTCTAACTGATATAAGTCACACAGAAAAAGAAACATCATAAGATATCAGTAATACACGGAATGTAAACTTGGCTACACAGGAACTGAATTACAGAACAGAACAGGGTCTCAAATTTAGAAAACCAACTTATGCTTGCTTAAGGGTAAAGGTGAGTTGGGGTGCTGCATAAAACCAGAGATTGAAATGAGCACAGATAAAGTTCCTTAAGCCAAATATGGAATAGACAAGAGCTACTCCTTGCTCAACGAAATGGACTCAACACCGCATATTAAACGCCTAAGAATGTACCTGACTAGTAAGTATCTTAAAACCTATGGATTGCTATGTCTCCGAAAGAGAATCAAGCATGTGTACAGGGGTATAAACGCAGCAGTGATAGGATTGGAGAGGTTCGGTGAGCAAATGAAGACCCTTTGAAGTCATATTGCATGGTACCCATTCCACGGGTTTCAACTACCCAGGTTTAAGGTATTCTTCCTTCAGCTAAAACATGCATGTGGAACCTAGAGTACGATCAACCATGTGATCGGGAAACGTGTTCAAATATGTCTCAGTTTTCATACCCTGGTACTCGGGTGCAACATTCCAGACGCTTTACTAACACCCTCCCGACTTGGAGAGTCAGTCCCTTTAACCTCCTGTTTGGCCCAGTTTGCAATTTCTGTGGAAGATGAACAGGAATAGCGAGAACCAATGAGAGACTAGCTGGAGGTGTCTGGACGGGCAAATTTAACTCTCATTTCCCACCAGGAAGAGGAATTAACCAAAGGCTCAGCGTGCCGTGCCGGAACCAGATTAGGGCCTGAAGCCATCCTGCGGTGTTGCGGCCAGCTCAAAAGAAAGCGAGTTGAAGAAAGGAGCTCAGGGGCACTGTAATTCACAAACCTGCAGAGTTATAAATGACAGCTATCGTCCAAAAATATACTGAAGTAAGGCTGCCAAGAGGACTTGAAAGCGGGGCAGAATTGCAGGAAACCGATTTCAGGAGGTAGACTGGAATTGCATTGAAAGCATAGGAAAAGAGGCAGAACGTCCACAATGATGCACTTGGCCAAAAAGGGCGTATGCGTTTTTTCCTGAATATATTCAGGAAAAAACGCATACGCCCTTTTTGGCCAACCAAGCAAGCTTGCAAAGGAAATCTGCACTACAATGAAGTCTCACTTCCCCCCGGTCAAAAGGGCCATCTGAAAAAAGTGTAAAATCCAGAAAGGCAGGACAGGCCATGGAGAACTGGGAGCCTTGTTATGCTGATGGGCGGGATGTAAATTGCCAACAGACACTCGGGAGAAGTGTATGGTGTTTCCTGAAACATCTAAAAAACAAAGCAACAGAGCCTAGGGCACTTCCACTTATGGTCCTATAGCTTAGGGAAATTAAAATCAAAAAGACACAGCCACCCCAAAGTTTGGGACGCCTCTGTTTACAAGAACCTCATTTACCGTACAAGTTCAATATCACAGAAAGTGAAAAATGGATAAAGAAGTTGTGGTACTTACGTACAATGCAGTATCACTCAACAATGAAATCTATGTCATCAGGCCCGTAGCAGCATAATGAGTGGATTCAGGTACGATGATTCTAACTGAAATAAGTCACATAGAAAAAGAAACATCATAAGATATCACTAATACACAGAATGTAAACTTGGCTACACAGGAACTGAATTCCAAAACAGAACAGGGTCTCAAATTTAGAAAACCAACTTATGCTTGCTTAAGGGGAAAGGTGAGTTGGGGTGCTGCATAAAACCAGAGATTGAAATGAGCACAGATAAAGTTCCTTAAGCCAAATATGGAATAGACAAGAGCTACTCCTTGCTCAACAAAATGGACTCAACACCCCATATTAAATGCCTAAGAATGTACCTGACTAGTAAGTATCTTAAAACCTATGGATTGCTATGTCTCCAAAAGAGAATCAAGCATCTGTACTGGGGGATAAACGCAGCAGTGATAGGATTGGAGAAGTTCGGTGAGCAAATGAAGACCCTTTGAAGTCATATTGCATGGTACCCATTACACGGGTCTCAACTCTCCAGGTTTAAGGTATTCTTCCTTCAGCTAAAACATGCATGTGGAACCCAGAGTATGATCAACCGTGTGAACGGGAGACGTGTTCAAATATGTCTCAGTTTTCCTCCCCTGGTACTCGGGTTCAACATTCCAGATGCTTTACTAACACCCTCCCGACTTGGAGAGTCAGTCCCTTTAACCTCCTGTTTGGCCCAGTTTGCAATTTCTGCGGAAGATGAACAGGAATAGCGAGAACCAATGAGAGACTAGCTGGAGGTGTCTGGACGGGCAAATTTAACTCTCATTTCCTACCAGGAAGAGGAATTAACCAAAGGCTCAGCTTGCCGTGCCGGAACCAGATTAGGGCCTGAAGCCATCCTGCGGTGTTGCGGCCAGCTCAAAAGAAAGCGAGTTGAAGAAAGGAGCTCAGGGGCACTGTAATTCACAAACCTGCAGACTTATAAATGACAGCTATCGTCCAAAAATATACTGAAGTAAGGCTGCCAAGAGGACTTGAAAGCGGGGCAGAATTGCAGGAAACCGATTTCAGGAGGTAGACTGGAATTGCATTGAAAGCATAGGAAAAGAGGCAGAACGTCCACAATGATGCACTTGGCCAAAAAGGGCGTATGCGTTTTTTCCTGAATATATTCAGGAAAAAACGCATACGCCCTTTTTGGCCAACCAAGCAAGCTTGCAAAGGAAATCTGCACTACAATGAAGTCTCACTTCCCCCCGGTCAAAAGGGCCATCTGAAAAAAGTGTAAAATCCAGAAAGGCAGGACAGGCCATGGAGAACTGGGAGCCTTGTTATGCTGATGGGCGGGATGTAAATTGCCAACAGCCACTCGGGAGAAGTGTATGGTGTTTCCTGAAACATCTAAAAAACAAAGCAACAGAGCCTAGGGCACTTCCACTTATGGTCCTATAGCTTAGGGAAATTAAAATCAAAAAGACACAGCCACCCCAAAGTTTGGGACGCCTCTGTTTACAAGAACCTCGTGTACAGTACAAGTTCAACATCGCAGAAAGTGAAAAATGGATAAAGAAGTTGTGGTATTTACTTACAAAGCAATATCACTCAGCAATGAAATCTATGTCATCAGGCCCTTAGCAGCACAATGAGTGGATTCAGGTATGATGATTCTAACTGATATAAGTCACACAGAAAAAGAAACATCATAAGATATCAGTAATACACGGAATGTAAACTTGGCTACACAGGAACTGAATTACAGAACAGAACAGGGTCTCAAATTTAGAAAACCAACTTATGCTTGCTTAAGGGTAAAGGTGAGTTGGGGTGCTGCATAAAACCAGAGATTGAAATGAGCACAGATAAAGTTCCTTAAGCCAAATATGGAATAGACAAGAGCTACTCCTTGCTCAACGAAATGGACTCAACACCGCATATTAAACGCCTAAGAATGTACCTGACTAGTAAGTATCTTAAAACCTATGGATTGCTATGTCTCCGAAAGAGAATCAAGCATGTGTACAGGGGCATAAACGCAGCAGTGATAGGATTGGAGAGGTTCGGTGAGCAAATGAAGACCCTTTGAAGTCATATTGCATGGTACCCATTCCACGGGTTTCAACTACCCAGGTTTAAGGTATTCTTCCTTCAGGTAAAACATGCATGTGGAACCTAGAGTACGATCAACCATGTGATCGGGAAACGTGTTCAAATATGTCTCAGTTTTCATACCCTGGTACTCGGGTGCAACATTCCAGACGCTTTACTAACACCCTCCCGACTTGGAGAGTCAGTCCCTTTAACCTCCTGTTTGGCCCAGTTTGCAATTTCTGTGGAAGATGAACAGGAATAGCGAGAACCAATGAGAGACTAGCTGGAGGTGTCTGGACGGGCAAATTTAACTCTCATTTCCCACCAGGAAGAGGAATTAACCAAAGGCTCAGCTTGCCGTGCCGGAACCAGATTAGGGCCTGAAGCCATCCTGCGGTGTTGCGGCCAGCTCAAAAGAAAGCGAGTTGAAGAAAGGAGCTCAGGGGCACTGTAATTCACAAACCTGCAGAGTTATAAATGACAGCTATTGTCCAAAAATATACTGAAGTAAGGCTGCCAAGAGGACTTGAAAGCGGGGCAGAATTGCAGGAAACCGATTTCAGGAGGTAGACTGGAATTGCATTGAAAGCATAGGAAAAGAGGCAGACCGTCCACAATGATGCACTTGGCCAAAAAGGGCGTATGTGTTTTTTCCTGAATATATTCAGGAAAAAACGCATACGCCCTTTTTGGCCAACCAAGCAAGCTTGCAAAGGAAATCTGCACTACAATGAAGTCTCACTTCCCCCCGGTCAAAAGGGCCATCTGAAAAAAGTGTAAAATCCAGAAAGGCAGGACAGGCCATGGAGAACTGGGAGCCTTGTTATGCTGATGGGCGGGATGTAAATTGCCAACAGACACTCGGGAGAAGTGTATGGTGTTTCCTGAAACATCTAAAAAACAAAGCAACAGAGCCTAGGGCACTTCCACTTATGGTCCTATAGCTTAGGGAAATTAAAATCAAAAAGACACAGCCACCCCAAAGTTTGGGACGCCTCTGTTTACAAGAACCTCGTTTACAGTACAAGTTCAACATCGCAGAAAGTGAAAAATGGATAAAGAAGTTGTGGTATTTACTTACAAAGCAATATCACTCAGCAATGAAATCTATGTCATCAGGCCCTTAGCAGCACAATGAGTGGATTCAGGTATGATGATTCTAACTGAAATAAGTCACACAGAAAAAGAAACATCATAAGATATCAGTAATACACGGAATGTAAACTTGGCTACACAGGAACTGAATTACAGAACAGAACAGGGACTCAAATTTAGAAAACCAACTTATGCTTGCTTAAGGGTAAAGGTGAGTTGGGGTGCTGCATAAAACCAGAGATTGAAATGAGCACAGATAAAGTTCCTTAAGCCAAATATGGAATAGACAAGAGCTACTCCTTGCTCAACGAAATGGACTCAACACCGCATATTAAACGCCTAAGAATGTACCTGACTAGTAAGTATCTTAAAACCTATGGATTGCTATGTCTCCAAAAGAGAATCAAGCGTCTGTACAGGGGGATAAATGCAGCAGTGATAGGATTGGAGAGGTTCGGTGAGCAAATGAAGACCCTTTGAAGTGATATTGCATGGTACCCATTACACGGGTCTCAACTCTCCAGGTTTAAGGTATTCTTCCTTCAGCTAAAACATGCATGTGGAACCCAGAGTATGATCAACCGTGTGAACGGGAGACGTGTTCAAATATGTCTCAGTTTTCCTCCCCTGGTACTCGGGTTCAACATTCCAGATGCTTTACTAACACCCTCCCGACTTGGAGAGTCAGTCCCTTTAACCTCCTGTTTGGCCCAGTTTGCAATTTCTGTGGAAGATGAACAGGAATAGCGAGAACCAATGAGAGACTAGCTGGAGGTGTCTGGACGGGCAAATTTAACTCTCATTTCCCACCAGGAAGAGGAATTAACCAAAGGCTCAGCTTGCCGTGCCGGAACCAGATTAGGGCCTGAAGCCATCCT
This sequence comes from Pseudorca crassidens, assembly GCF_039906515.1. Classification (NCBI taxonomy): domain Eukaryota; kingdom Metazoa; phylum Chordata; class Mammalia; order Artiodactyla; family Delphinidae; genus Pseudorca; species Pseudorca crassidens. The sequence goes on from NW_027136349.1 coordinate 166,051, forward strand.
GCGGTGTTGCGGCCAGCTCAAAAGAAAGCGAGTTGAAGAAAGGAGCTCAGGGGCACTGTAATTCACAAACCTGCAGACTTATAAATGACAGCTATCGTCCAAAAATATACTGAAGTAAGGCTGCCAAGAGGACTTGAAAGCGGGGCAGAATTGCAGGAAACCGATTTCAGGAGGTAGACTGGAATTGCATTGAAAGCATAGGAAAAGAGGCAGAACGTCCACAATGATGCACTTGGCCAAAAAGGGCGTATGCGTTTTTTCCTGAATATATTCAGGAAAAAACGCATACGCCCTTTTTGGCCAACCAAGCAAGCTTGCAAAGGAAATCTGCACTACAATGAAGTCTCACTTCCCCCCGGTCAAAAGGGCCATCTGAAAAAAGTGTAAAATCCAGAAAGGCAGGACAGGCCATGGAGAACTGGGAGCCTTGTTATGCTGATGGGCGGGATGTAAATTGCCAACAGCCACTCGGGAGAAGTGTATGGTGTTTCCTGAAACATCTAAAAAACAAAGCAACAGAGCCTAGGGCACTTCCACTTATGGTCCTATAGCTTAGGGAAATTAAAATCAAAAAGACACAGCCACCCCAAAGTTTGGGACGCCTCTGTTTACAAGAACCTCGTGTACAGTACAAGTTCAACATCGCAGAAAGTGAAAAATGGATAAAGAAGTTGTGGTATTTACTTACAAAGCAATATCACTCAGCAATGAAATCTATGTCATCAGGCCCTTAGCAGCACAATGAGTGGATTCAGGTATGATGATTCTAACTGATATAAGTCACACAGAAAAAGAAACATCATAAGATATCAGTAATACACGGAATGTAAACTTGGCTACACAGGAACTGAATTACAGAACAGAACAGGGTCTCAAATTTAGAAAACCAACTTATGCTTGCTTAAGGGTAAAGGTGAGTTGGGGTGCTGCATAAAACCAGAGATTGAAATGAGCACAGATAAAGTTCCTTAAGCCAAATATGGAATAGACAAGAGCTACTCCTTGCTCAACGAAATGGACTCAACACCGCATATTAAACGCCTAAGAATGTACCTGACTAGTAAGTATCTTAAAACCTATGGATTGCTATGTCTCCGAAAGAGAATCAAGCATGTGTACAGGGGCATAAACGCAGCAGTGATAGGATTGGAGAGGTTCGGTGAGCAAATGAAGACCCTTTGAAGTCATATTGCATGGTACCCATTCCACGGGTTTCAACTACCCAGGTTTAAGGTATTCTTCCTTCAGCTAAAACATGCATGTGGAACCTAGAGTACGATCAACCATGTGATCGGGAAACGTGTTCAAATATGTCTCAGTTTTCATACCCTGGTACTCGGGTGCAACATTCCAGACGCTTTACTAACACCCTCCCGACTTGGAGAGTCAGTCCCTTTAACCTCCTGTTTGGCCCAGTTTGCAATTTCTGTGGAAGATGAACAGGAATAGCGAGAACCAATGAGAGACTAGCTGGAGGTGTCTGGACGGGCAAATTTAACTCTCATTTCCCACCAGGAAGAGGAATTAACCAAAGGCTCAGCGTGCCGTGCCGGAACCAGATTAGGGCCTGAAGCCATCCTGCGGTGTTGCGGCCAGCTCAAAAGAAAGCGAGTTGAAGAAAGGAGCTCAGGGGCACTGTAATTCACAAACCTGCAGAGTTATAAATGACAGCTATCGTCCAAAAATATACTGAAGTAAGGCTGCCAAGAGGACTTGAAAGCGGGGCAGAATTGCAGGAAACCGATTTCAGGAGGTAGACTGGAATTGCATTGAAAGCATAGGAAAAGAGGCAGAACGTCCACAATGATGCACTTGGCCAAAAAGGGCGTATGCGTTTTTTCCTGAATATATTCAGGAAAAAACGCATACGCCCTTTTTGGCCAACCAAGCAAGCTTGCAAAGGAAATCTGCACTACAATGAAGTCTCACTTCCCCCCGGTCAAAAGGGCCATCTGAAAAAAGTGTAAAATCCAGAAAGGCAGGACAGGCCATGGAGAACTGGGAGCCTTGTTATGCTGATGGGCGGGATGTAAATTGCCAACAGACACTCGGGAGAAGTGTATGGTGTTTCCTGAAACATCTAAAAAACAAAGCAACAGAGCCTAGGGCACTTCCACTTATGGTCCTATAGCTTAGGGAAATTAAAATCAAAAAGACACAGCCACCCCAAAGTTTGGGACGCCTCTGTTTACAAGAACCTCGTTTACCGTACAAGTTCAATATCACAGAAAGTGAAAAATGGATAAAGAAGTTGTGGTACTTACGTACAATGCAGTATCACTCAACAATGAAATCTATGTCATCAGGCCCGTAGCAGCATAATGAGTGGATTCAGGTACGATGATTCTAACTGAAATAAGTCACATAGAAAAAGAAACATCATAAGATATCACTAATACACAGAATGTAAACTTGGCTACACAGGAACTGAATTCCAAAACAGAACAGGGTCTCAAATTTAGAAAACCAACTTATGCTTGCTTAAGGGGAAAGGTGAGTTGGGGTGCTGCATAAAACCAGAGATTGAAATGAGCACAGATAAAGTTCCTTAAGCCAAATATGGAATAGACAAGAGCTACTCCTTGCTCAACGAAATGGACTCAACACCCCATATTAAATGCCTAAGAATGTACCTGACTAGTAAGTATCTTAAAACCTATGGATTGCTATGTCTCCAAAAGAGAATCAAGCATCTGTACTGGGGGATAAACGCAGCAGTGATAGGATTGGAGAAGTTCGGTGAGCAAATGAAGACCCTTTGAAGTCATATTGCATGGTACCCATTACACGGGTCTCAACTCTCCAGGTTTAAGGTATTCTTCCTTCAGCTAAAACATGCATGTGGAACCCAGAGTATGATCAACCGTGTGAACGGGAGATGTGTTCAAATATGTCTCAGTTTTCCTCCCCTGGTAGTCGGGTGCAACATTCCAGACGCTTTACTAACACCCTCCCGACTTGGAGAGTCAGTCCCTTTAACCTCCTGTTTGGCCCAGTTTGCAATTTCTGTGGAAGATGAACAGGAATAGCGAGAACCAATGAGAGACTAGCTGGAGGTGTCTGGACGGGCAAATTTAACTCTCATTTCCCACCAGGAAGAGGAATTAACCAAAGGCTCAGCTTGCCGTGCCGGAACCAGATTAGGGCCTGAAGCCATCTTGCGGTGTTGCGGCCAGCTCAAAAGAAAGCGAGTTGAAGAAAGGAGCTCAGGGGCACTGTAATTCACAAACCTGCAGAGTTATAAATGACAGCTATCGTCCAAAAATATACTGAAGTAAGGCTGCCAAGAGGACTTGAAAGCGGGGCAGAATTGCAGGAAACCGATTTCAGGAGGTAGACTGGAATTGCATTGAAAGCATAGGAAAAGAGGTAGAACGTCCACAATGATGCACTTGGCCAAAAAGGGCGTATGCGTTTTTTCCTGAATATATTCAGGAAAAAACGCATACGCCCTTTTTGGCCAACCAAGCAAGCTTGCAAAGGAAATCTGCACTACAATGAAGTCTCACTTCCCCCCGGTCAAAAGGGCCATCTGAAAAAAGTGTAAAATCCAGAAAGGCAGGACAGGCCATGGAGAACTGGGAGCCTTTTTATGCTGATGGGAGGGATGTAAATTGCCAACAGACACTCGGGAGAAGTGTATGGTGTTTCCTGAAACATCTAAAAAACAAAGCAACAGAGCCTAGGGCACTTCCACTTATGGTCCTATAGATTAGGGAAATTAAAATCAAAAAGACACAGCCACCCCAAAGTTTGGGACGCCTCTGTTTACAAGAACCTCGTTTACAGTACAAGTTCAACATCGCAGAAAGTGAAAAATGGATAAAGAAGTTGTGGTATTTACTTACAAAGCAATATCACTCAGCAATGAAATCTATGTCATCAGGCCCTTAGCAGCACAATGAGTGGATTCAGGTATGATGATTCTAACTGAAATAAGTCACACAGAAAAAGAAACATCATAAGATATCAGTAATACACGGAATGTAAACTTGGCTACACAGGAACTGAATTACAGAACAGAACAGGGTCTCAAATTTAGAAAACCAACTTATGCTTGCTTAAGGGTAAAGGTGAGTTGGGGTGCTGCATAAAACCAGAGATTGAAATGAGCACAGATAAAGTTCCTTAAGCCAAATATGGAATAGACAAGAGCTACTCCTTGCTCAACGAAATGGACTCAACACCGCATATTAAACGCCTAAGAATATACCTGACTAGTAAGTATCTTAAAACCTATGGATTGCTATGTCTCCGAAAGAGAATCAAGCATGTGTACAGGGACATAAACGCAGCAGTGATAGGATTGGAGAGGTTCGGTGAGCAAATGAAGACCCTTTGAAGTCATATTGCATGGTACCCATTCCACGGGTTTCAACTACCCAGGTTTAAGGTATTCTACCTTCAGCTAAAACATGCATGTGGAAACTAGAGTATGATCAACCATGTGATCGGGAGACGTGTTCAAATATGTCTCAGTTTTCGTACCCTGGTACTCGGGTGCAACATTCCAGACGCTTTACTAACACCCTCCCGACTTGGAGAGTCAGTCCCTTTAACCTCCTGTTTGGCCCAGTTTGCAATTTCTGTGGAAGATGAACAGGAATAGCGAGAACCAATGAGAGACTAGCTGGAGGTGTCTGGACGGGCAAATTTAACTCTCATTTCCCACCAGGAAGAGGAATTAACCAAAGGCTCAGCTTGCCGTGCCGGAACCAGATTAGGGCCTGAAGCCATCCTGCGGTGTTGCGGCCAGCTCAAAAGAAAGCGAGTTGAAGAAAGGAGCTCAGGGGCACTGTAATTCACAAACCTGCAGAGTTATAAATGACAGCTATCGTCCAAAAATATACTGAAGTAAGGCTGCCAAGAGGACTTGAAAGCGGGGCAGAATTGCAGGAAACCGATTTCAGGAGGTAGACTGGAATTGCATTGAAAGCATAGGAAAAGAGGCAGAACGTCCACAATGATGCACTTGGCCAAAAAGGGCGTATGCGTTTTTTCCTGAATATATTCAGGAAAAAACGCATACGCCCTTTTTGGCCAACCAAGCAAGCTTGCAAAGGAAATCTGCACTACAATGAAGTCTCACTTCCCCCCGGTCAAAAGGGCCATCTGAAAAAAGTGTAAAATCCAGAAAGGCAGGACAGGCCATGGAGAACTGGGAGCCTTGTTATGCTGATGGGCGGCATGTAAATTGCCAACAGACACTCGGGAGAAGTGTATGGTGTTTCCTGAAACATCTAAAAAACAAAGCAACAGAGCCTAGGGCACTTCCACTTATGGTCCTATAGCTTAGGGAAATTAAAATCAAAAAGACACAGCCACCCCAAAGTTTGGGACGCCTCTGTTTACAAGAACCTCGTTTACAGTACAAGTTCAACATCGCAGAAAGTGAAAAATGGATAAAGAAGTTGTGGTATTTACTTACAAAGCAATATCACTCAGCAATGAAATCTATGTCATCAGGCCCTTAGCAGCACAATGAGTGGATTCAGGTATGATGATTCTAACTGAAATAAGTCACACAGAAAAAGAAACATCATAAGATATCAGTAATACACGGAATGTAAACTTGGCTACACAGGAACTGAATTACAGAACAGAACAGGGTCTCAAATTTAGAAAACCAACTTACGCTTGCTTAAGGGTAAAGGTGAGTTGGGGTGCTGCATAAAACCAGAGATTGAAATGAGCACAGATAAAGTTCCTTAAGCCAAATATGGAATAGACAAGAGCTACTCCTTGCTCAACGAAATGGACTCAACACCGCATATTAAACGCCTAAGAATGTACCTGACTAGTAAGTATCTTAAAACCTATGGATTGCTATGTCTCCGAAAGAGAATCAAGCATGTGTACAGGGGCATAAACGCAGCAGTGATAGGATTGGAGAGGTTCGGTGAGCAAATGAAGACCCTTTGAAGTCATATTGCATGGTACCCATTCCACGGGTTTCAACTACCCAGGTTTAAGGTATTCTACCTTCAGCTAAAACATGCATGTGGAAACTAGAGTATGATCAACCATGTGATCGGGAGACGTGTTCAAATATGTCTCAGTTTTCGTACCCTGGTACTCGGGTGCAACATTCCAGATGCTTTACTAACACCCTCCCGACTTGGAGAGTCAGTCCCTTTAACCTCCTGTTTGGCCCAGTTTGCAATTTCTGTGGAAGATGAACAGGAATAGCGAGAACCAATGAGAGACTAGCTGGAGGTGTCTGGACGGGCAAATTTAACTCTCATTTCCCACCAGGAAGAGGAATTAACCAAAGGCTCAGCTTGCCGTGCCGGAACCAGATTAGGGCCTGAAGCCATCCTGCGGTGTTGTGGCCAGCTCAAAAGAAAGCGAGTTGAAGAAAGGAGCTCAGGGGCACTGTAATTCACAAACCTGCAGAGTTATAAATGACAGCTATCGTCCAAAAATATACTGAAGTAAGGCTGCCAAGAGGACTTGAAAGCGGGGCAGAATTGCAGGAAACCGATTTCAGGAGGTAGACTGGAATTGCATTGAAAGCATAGGAAAAGAGGCAGAACGTCCACAATGATGCACTTGGCCAAAAAGGGCGTATGCGTTTTTTCCTGAATATATTCAGGAAAAAACGCATACGCCCTTTTTGGCCAACCAAGCAAGCTTGCAAAGGAAATCTGCACTACAATGAAGTCTCACTTCCCCCCGGTCAAAAGGGCCATCTGAAAAAAGTGTAAAATCCAGAAAGGCAGGACAGGCCATGGAGAACTGGGAGCCTTGTTATGCTGATGGGCGGGATGTAAATTGCCAACAGCCACTCGGGAGAAGTGTATGGTGTTTCCTGAAACATCTAAAAAACAAAGCAACAGAGCCTAGGGCACTTCCACTTATGGTCCTATAGCTTAGGGAAATTAAAATCAAAAAGACACAGCCACCCCAAAGTTTGGGACGCCTCTGTTTACAAGAACCTCATTTACCGTACAAGTTCAATATCACAGAAAGTGAAAAATGGATAAAGAAGTTGTGGTACTTACGTACAATGCAGTATCACTCAACAATGAAATCTATGTCATCAGGCCCGTAGCAGCATAATGAGTGGATTCAGGTACGATGATTCTAACTGAAATAAGTCACATAGAAAAAGAAACATCATAAGATATCACTAATACACAGAATGTAAACTTGGCTACACAGGAACTGAATTCCAAAACAGAACAGGGTCTCAAATTTAGAAAACCAACTTATGCTTGCTTAAGGGGAAAGGTGAGTTGGGGTGCTGCATAAAACCAGAGATTGAAATGAGCACAGATAAAGTTCCTTAAGCCAAATATGGAATAGACAAGAGCTACTCCTTGCTCAACGAAATGGACTCAACACCCCATATTAAATGCCTAAGAATGTACCTGACTAGTAAGTATCTTAAAACCTATGGATTGCTATGTCTCCAAAAGAGAATCAAGCATCTGTACTGGGGGATAAACGCAGCAGTGATAGGATTGGAGAAGTTCGGTGAGCAAATGAAGACCCTTTGAAGTCATATTGCATGGTACCCATTCCACGGGTCTCAACTCTCCAGGTTTAAGGTATTCTTCCTTCAGCTAAAACATGCATGTGGAACCCAGAGTATGATCAACCGTGTGAACGGGAGATGTGTTCAAATATGTCTCAGTTTTCCTCCCCTGGTACTCGGGTGCAACATTCCAGACGCTTTACTAACACCCTCCCGACTTGGAGAGTCAGTCCCTTTAACCTCCTGTTTGGCCCAGTTTGCAATTTCTGTGGAAGATGAACAGGAATAGCGAGAACCAATGAGAGACTAGCTGGAGGTGTCTGGACGGGCAAATTTAACTCTCATTTCCCACCAGGAAGAGGAATTAACCAAAGGCTCAGCTTGCCGTGCCGGAACCAGATTAGGGCCTGAAGCCATCCTGCGGTGTTGCGGCCAGCTCAAAAGAAAGCGAGTTGAAGAAAGGAGCTCAGGGGCACTGTAATTCACAAACCTGCAGAGTTATAAATGACAGCTATCGTCCAAAAATATACTGAAGTAAGGCTGCCAAGAGGACTTGAAAGCGGGGCAGAATTGCAGGAAACCGATTTCAGGAGGTAGACTGGAATTGCATTGAAAGCATAGGAAAAGAGGCAGAACGTCCACAATGATGCACTTGGCCAAAAAGGGCGTATGCGTTTTTTCCTGAATATATTCAGGAAAAAACGCATACGCCCTTTTTGGCCAACCAAGCAAGCTTGCAAAGGAAATCTGCACTACAATGAAGTCTCACTTCCCCCCGGTCAAAAGGGCCATCTGAAAAAAGTGTAAAATCCAGAAAGGCAGGACAGGCCATGGAGAACTGGGAGCCTTGTTATGCTGATGGGCGGGATGTAAATTGCCAACAGACACTCGGGAGAAGTGTATGGTGTTTCCTGAAACATCTAAAAAACAAAGCAACAGAGCCTAGGGCACTTCCACTTATGGTCCTATAGCTTAGGGAAATTAAAATCAAAAAGACACAGCCACCCCAAAGTTTGGGACGCCTCTGTTTACAAGAACCTCATTTACCGTACAAGTTCAATATCACAGAAAGTGAAAAATGGATAAAGAAGTTGTGGTACTTACGTACAATGCAGTATCACTCAACAATGAAATCTATGTCATCAGGCCCGTAGCAGCATAATGAGTGGATTCAGGTACGATGATTCTAACTGAAATAAGTCACATAGAAAAAGAAACATCATAAGATATCACTAATACACAGAATGTAAACTTGGCTACACAGGAACTGAATTCCAAAACAGAACAGGGTCTCAAATTTAGAAAACCAACTTATGCTTGCTTAAGGGTAAAGGTGAGTTGGGGTGCTGCATAAAACCAGAGATTGAAATGAGCACAGATAAAGTTCCTTAAGCCAAATATGGAATAGACAAGAGCTACTCCTTGCTCAACGAAATGGACTCAACACCGCATATTAAACGCCTAAGAATGTACCTGACTAGTAAGTATCTTAAAACCTATGGATTGCTATGTCTCCGAAAGAGAATCAAGCATGTGTACAGGGGCATAAACGCAGCAGTGATAGGATTGGAGAGGTTCGGTGAGCAAATGAAGACCCTTTGAAGTCATATTGCATGGTACCCATTCCACGGGTCTCAACTCTCCAGGTTTAAGGTATTCTTCCTTCAGCTAAAACATGCATGTGGAACCCAGAGTATGATCAACCGTGTGAACGGAGACGTGTTCAAATATGTCTCAGTTTTGGTCCCCTGGTACTCGGGTGCAACATTCCTGACACTTTACTAACACTCTCCCCACTTGGAGAGTCAGCGCCTTTAACCTCCTGTTTGGCCCAGTTTGCAATTTCTGCGGAAGATGAACAGGAATAGGGAGAACAAATGAGAGACTAGCTGGAGGTGTCTGGACGGGCAAATTTAACTCTCATTTCCCACCAGGAAGAGGAAATAACCAAAGGCTCAGCGTGCCGTGCCGGAACAAGATTAGGGCCTGAAGCCATCCTGCGGTGTTGCGGCCAGCTCAAAAGAAAGCGAGTTGAAGAAAGGAGCTCAGGGGCACTGTAATTCACAAACCTGCAGAGTTATAAATGCCAGCTATCGTCCAAAAATATACTGAAGTAAGGCTGCCAAGAGGACTTGAAAGCGGGGCAGAATTGCAGGAAACCGATTTCAGGAGGTAGACTGGAATTGCATTGAAAGCATAGGAAAAGAGGCAGAACGTCCACAATGATGCACTTGGCCAAAAAGGGCGTATGCGTTTTTTCCTGAATATATTCAGGAAAAAACGCATACGCCCTTTTTGGCCAACCAAGCAAACTTGCAAAGGAAATCTGCACTACAATGAAGTCTCACTTCCCCCGGTCAAAAGGGCCATCTGAAAAAAGTGTAAAATCCAGAAAGGCAGGACAGGCCATGGAGAACTGGGAGCCTTGTTATGCTGATGGGCGGGATGTAAATTGCCAACAGATACTCGGGAGAAGTGTATGGTGTTTCCTGAAACATCTAAAAAACAAAGCAACAGAGCCTAGGGCACTTCCACTTATGGTCCTATAGATTAGGGAAATTAAAATCAAAAAGACACAGCCACCCCAAAGTTTGGGACGCCTCTGTTTACAAGAACCTCGTTTACAGTACAAGTTCAACATCGCAGAAAGTGAAAAATGGATAAAGAAGTTGTGGTATTTACTTACAAAGCAATATCACTCAGCAATGAAATCTATGTCATCAGGCCCTTAGCAGCACAATGAGTGGATTCAGGTATGATGATTCTAACTGAAATAAGTCACACAGAAAAAGAAACATCATAAGATATCAGTAATACACGGAATGTAAACTTGGCTACACAGGAACTGAATTACAGAACAGAACAGGGTCTCAAATTTAGAAAACCAACTTATGCTTGCTTAAGGGTAAAGGTGAGTTGGGGTGCTGCATAAAACCAGAGATTGAAATGAGCACAGATAAAGTTCCTTAAGCCAAATATGGAATAGACAAGAGCTACTCCTTGCTCAACGAAATGGACTCAACACCGCATATTAAACGCCTAAGAATGTACCTGACTAGTAAGTATCTTAAAACCTATGGATTGCTATGTCTCCGAAAGAGAATCAAGCATGTGTACAGGGGCATAAATGCAGCAGTGATAGGATTGGAGAGGTTCGGTGAGCAAATGAAGACCCTTTGAAGTCATATTGCATGGTACCCATTCCACGGGTCTCAACTCTCCAGGTTTAAGGTATTCTTCCTTCAGCTAAAACATGCATGTGGAACCCAGAGTATGATCAACCGTGTGAACGGAGACGTGTTCAAATATGTCTCAGTTTTGGTCCCCTGGTACTCGGGTGCAACATTCCTGACACTTTACTAACACTCTCCCCACTTGGAGAGTCAGCGCCTTTAACCTCCTGTTTGGCCCAGTTTGCAATTTCTGCGGAAGATGAACAGGAATAGGGAGAACCAATGAGAGACTAGCTGGAGGTGTCTGGACGGGCAAATTTAACTCTCATTTCCCACCAGGAAGAGGAAATAACCAAAGGCTCAGCGTGCCGTGCCGGAACAAGATTAGGGCCTGAAGCCATCCTGCAGTGTTGCGGCCAGCTCAAAAGAAAGCGAGTTGAAGAAAGGAGCTCAGGGGCACTGTAATTCACAAACCTGCAGAGTTATAAATGACAGCTATCGTCCAAAAATATACTGAAGTAAGGCTGCCAAGAGGACTTGAAAGCGGGGCAGAATTGCAGGAAACCGATTTCAGGAGGTAGACTGGAATTGCATTGAAAGCATAGGAAAAGAGGCAGAACGTCCACAATGATGCACTTGGCCAAAAAGGGCGTATGCATTTTTTCCTGAATATATTCAGGAAAAAACGCATACACACTTTTTGGCCAACCAAGCAAACTTGCAAAGGAAATCTGCACTACAATGAAGTCTCACTTCCCCCCGGTCAAAAGGGCCATCTGAAAAAAGTGTAAAATCCAGAAAGGCAGGACAGGCCATGGAGAACTGGGAGCCTTGTTATGCTGATGGGCGGGATGTAAATTGCCAGCAGACACTCGGGAGAAGTGTATGGTGTTTCCTGAAACATCTAAAAAACAAAGCAACAGGGCCTAGGGCACTTCCACTTATGGTCCTATAGCTTAGGGAAATTAAAATCAAAAAGACACAGCCACCCCAAAGTTTGGGACGCCTCTGTTTACAAGAACCTCGTTTACCGTACAAGTTCAATATCGCAGAAAGTGAAAAATGGATAAAGAACTTGTGGTACTTACGTACAATGCAGTATCACTCAGCAATGAAATCTATGTCATTAGGCCCGTAGCAGCATAATGAGTGGATTCAGGTACGATGATTCTAACTGAAATAAGTCACACAGAAAAAGAAACATCATAAGATATCACTAATACACGGAATGTAAACTTGGCTACACAGGAACTGAATTCCAAAACAGAACAGGGTCTCAAATTTAGAAAACCAACTTATGCTTGCTTAAGGGGAAAGGTGAGTTGGGGTGCTGCATAAAACCAGAGATTGAAATGAGCACAGATAAAGTTCCTTAAGCCAAATATGGAATAGACAAGAGCTACTCCTTGCTCAATGAAATGGACTCAACACCCCATATTAAACGCCTAAGAATGTACCTGACTAGTAAGTATCTTAAAACCTATGGATTGCTATGTCTCCAAAAGAGAATCAAGCATGTGTACAGGGGCATAAACGCAGCAGTGATAGGATTGGAGAGGTTCGGTGAGCAAATGAAGACCCTTTGAAGTCATATTGCATGGTACCCCTTCCACGGGTCTCAACTCTCCAGGTTTAAGGTATTCTTCCTTCAGCTAAAACATGCATGTGGAACCCAGAGTATGATCAACCGTGTGAACGGGAGACGTGTTCAAATATGTCTCAGTTTTGGTCCCCTGGTACTCGGGTGCAACATTCCTGACGCTTTACTAACTCTCCCCACTTGGAGAGTCAGGGCCTTTAACCTCCTGTTTGGCCCAGTTTGCAATTTCTGCGGAAGATGAACAGGAATAGGGAGAACCAATGAGAGACTAGCTGGAGGTGTCTCGACGGGCAAATTTAACTCTCATTTCCCACCAGGAAGAGGAAATAACCAAAGGCTCAGCGTGCCGTGCCGGAACAAGATTAGGGCCTGAAGCCATCCTGTGGTGTTGCTGCCAGCTCAAAAGAAAGAGAGTTGAAGAAAGGAGCTCAGGGGCACTGTAATTCACAAACCTGCAGAGTTATAAATGACAGCTATCATCCAAAAATATACTGAAGTAAGGCTGCCAAGAGGACTTGAAAGCGGGGCAGAATTGCAGGAAACCGATTTCAGGAGGTAGACTGGAATTGCATTGAAAGCATAGGAAAAGAGGCAGAACGTCCACAATGATGCACTTGGCCAAAAAGGGCGTATGCGTTTTTTCCTGAATATATTCAGGAAAAAACGCATACGCCCTTTTTGGCCAACCAAGCAAGCTTGCAAAGGAAATCTGCACTACAATGAAGTCTCACTTCCCCCCGGTCAAAAGGGCCATCTGAAAAAAGTGTAAAATCCAGAAACGCAGGACAGGCCATGGAGAACTGGGAGCCTTTTTATGCTGATGGGAGGGATGTAAATTGCCAACAGCCACTCGGGAGAAGTGTATGGTGTTTCCTGAAACATCTAAAAAACAAAGCAACAGAGCCTAGGGCACTTCCACTTATGGTCCTATAGCTTAGGGAAATTAAAATCAAAAAGACACAGCCACCCCAAAGTTTGGGACGCCTCTGTTTACAAGAACCTCATTTACCGTACAAGTTCAATATCACAGAAAGTGAAAAATGGATAAAGAAGTTGTTGTACTTACGTACAATGCAGTATCACTCAACAATGAAATCTATGTCATCAGGCCCGTAGAAGCATAATGAGTGGATTCAGGTACGATGATTCTAACTGAAATAAGTCACACAGAAAAAGAAACATCATAAGATATCACTAATACACAGAATGTAAACTTGGCTACACAGGAACTGAATTCCAAAACAGAACAGGGTCTCAAATTTAGAAAACCAACTTATGCTTGCTTAAGGGGAAAGGTGAGTTGGGGTGCTGCATAAAACCAGAGATTGAAATGAGCACAGATAAAGTTCCTTAAGCCAAATATGGAATAGACAAGAGCTACTCCTTGCTCAACGAAATGGACTCAACACCCCATATTAAATGCCTAAGAATGTACCTGACTAGTAAGTATCTTAAAACCTATGGATTGCTATGTCTCCAAAAGAGAATCAAGCGTCTGTACTGGGGGATAAACGCAGCAGTGATAGGATTGGAGAAGTTCGGTGAGCAAATGAAGACCCTTTGAAATCATATTGCATGGTACCCATTACACGGGTCTCAACTCTCCAGGTTTAAGGTATTCTTCCTTCAGCTAAAACATGCATGTGGAACCCAGAGTATGATCAACCGTGTGAACGGGAGACGTGTTCAAATATGTCTCAGTTTTCCTCCCCTGGTACTCGGGTGCAACATTCCAGACGCTTTACTAACACCCTCCCGACTTGGAGAGTCAGTCCCTTTAACCTCCTGTTTGGCCCAGTTTGCAATTTCTGCGGAAGATGAACAGGAATAGCGAGAACCAATGAGAGACTAGCTGGAGGTGTCTGGACGGGCAAATTTAACTCTCATTTCCCACCAGGAAGAGGAATTAACCAAAGGCTCAGCTTGCCGTGCCGGAACCAGATTAGGGCCTGAAGCCATCCTGCGGTGTTGCGGCCAGCTCAAAAGAAAGCGAGTTGAAGAAAGGAGCTCAGGGGCACTGTAATTCACAAACCTGCAGAGTTATAAATGCCAGCTATCGTCCAAAAATATACTGAAGTAAGGCTGCCAAGAGGACTTGAAAGCGGGGCAGAATTGCAGGAAACCGATTTCAGGAGGTAGACTGGAATTGCATTGAAAGCATAGGAAAAGAGGCAGAACGTCCACAATGATGCACTTGGCCAAAAAGGGCGTATGCGTTTTTTCCTGAATATATTCAGGAAAAAACGCATACGCCCTTTTTGGCCAACCAAGCAAGCTTGCAAAGGAAATCTGCACTACAATGAAGTCTCACTTCCCCCCGGTCAAAAGGGCCATCTGAAAAAAGTGTAAAATCCAGAAAGGCAGGACAGGCCATGGAGAACTGGGAGCCTTGTTATGCTGATGGGCGGGATGTAAATTGCCAACAGACACTCGGGAGAAGTGTATGGTGTTTCCTGAAACATCTAAAAAACAAAGCAACAGAGCCTAGGGCACTTCCACTTATGGTCCTATAGCTTAGGGAAATTAAAATCAAAAAGACACAGCCACCCCAAAGTTTGGGATGCCTCTGTTTACAAGAACCTCGTTTACAGTACAAGTTCAACATCGCAGAAAGTGAAAAATGGATAAAGAAGTTGTGGTATTTACTTACAAAGCAATATCACTCAGCAATGGAATCTATGTCATCAGGCCCTTAGCAGCACAATGAGTGGATTCAGGTATGATGATTCTAACTGATATAAGTCACACAGAAAAAGAAACATCATAAGATATCAGTAATACACGGAATGTAAACTTGGCTACACAGGAACTGAATTACAGAACAGAACAGGGTCTCAAATTTAGAAAACCAACTTATGCTTGCTTAAGGGTAAAGGTGAGTTGGGGTGCTGCATAAAACCAGAGATTGAAATGAGCACAGATAAAGTTCCTTAAGCCAAATATGGAATAGACAAGAGCTACTCCTTGCTCAACGAAATGGACTCAACACCGCATATTAAACGCCTAAGAATGTACCTGACTAGTAAGTATCTTAAAACCTATGGATTGCTATGTCTCCGAAAGAGAATCAAGCATGTGTACAGGGGCATAAACGCAGCAGTGATAGGATTGGAGAGGTTCGGTGAGCAAATGAAGACCCTTTGAAGTCATATTGCATGGTACCCATTCCACGGGTTTCAACTACCCAGGTTTAAGGTATTCTACCTTCAGCTAAAACATGCATGTGGAAACTAGAGTATGATCAACCATGTGATCGGGAAACGTGTTCAAATATGTCTCAGTTTTCGTACCCTGGTACTCGGGTGCAACATTCCAGACGCTTTACTAACACCCTCCCGACTTGGAGAGTCAGTCCCTTTAACCTCTTGTTTGGCCCAGTTTGCAATTTCTGTGGAAGATGAACAGGAATAGCGAGAACCAATGAGAGACTAGCTGGAGGTGTCTGGACGGGCAAATTTAACTCTCATTTCCCACCAGGAAGAGGAATTAACCAAAGGCTCAGCTTGCCGTGCCGGAACCAGATTAGGGCCTGAAGCCATCCTGCGGTGTTGCGGCCAGCTCAAAAGAAAGCGAGTTGAAGAAAGGAGCTCAGGGGCACTGTAATTCACAAACCTGCAGAGTTATAAATGACAGCTATCGTCCAAAAATATACTGAAGTAAGGCTGCCAAGAGGACTTGAAAGCGGGGCAGAATTGCAGGAAACCGATTTCAGGAGGTAGACTGGAATTGCATTGAAAGCATAGGAAAAGAGGCAGAACGTCCACAATGATGCACTTGGCCAAAAAGGGCGTATGCGTTTTTTCCTGAATATATTCAGGAAAAAACGCATACGCCCTTTTTGGCCAACCAAGCAAGCTTGCAAAGGAAATCTGCACTACAATGAAGTCTCACTTCCCCCCGGTCAAAAGGGCCATCTGAAAAAAGTGTAAAATCCAGAAAGGCAGGACAGGCCATGGAGAACTGGGAGCCTTGTTATGCTGATGGGAGGGATGTAAATTGCCAACAGCCACTCGGGAGAAGTGTATGGTGTTTCCTGAAACATCTAAAAAACAAAGCAACAGAGCCTAGGGCACTTCCACTTATGGTCCTATAGCTTAGGGAAATTAAAATCAAAAAGACACAGCCACCCCAAAGTTTGGGACGCCTCTGTTTACAAGAACCTCATTTACCGTACAAGTTCAATATCACAGAAAGTGAAAAATGGATAAAGAAGTTGTGGTACTTACATACAATGCAGTATCACTCAACAATGAAATCTATGTCATCAGGCCCGTAGCAGCATAATGAGTGGATTCAGGTACGATGATTCTAACTGAAATAAGTCACACAGAAAAAGAAACATCATAAGATATCACTAATACACAGAATGTAAACTTGGCTACACAGGAACTGAATTCCAAAACAGAACAGGGTCTCAAATTTAGAAAACCAACTTATGCTTGCTTAAGGGGAAAGGTGAGTTGGGGTGCTGCATAAAACCAGAGATTGAAATGAGCACAGATAAAGTTCCTTAAGCCAAATATGGAATAGACAAGAGCTACTCCTTGCTCAACGAAATGGACTCAACACCCCATATTAAATGCCTAAGAATGTACCTGACTAGTAAGTATCTTAAAACCTATGGATTGCTATGTCTCCAAAAGAGAATCAAGCGTCTGTACAGGGTGATAAACGCAGCAGTGATAGGATTGGAGAAGTTCGGTGAGCAAATGAAGACCCTTTGAAGTCATATTGCATGGTACCCATTACACGGGTCTCAACTCTCCAGGTTTAAGGTATTCTTCCTTCAGCTAAAACATGCATGTGGAACCCAGAGTATGATCAACCGTGTGAACGGGAGATGTGTTCAAATATGTCTCAGTTTTCCTCCCCTGGTACTCGGGTGCAACATTCCAGACGCTTTACTAACACCCTCCCGACTTGGAGAGTCAGTCCCTTTAACCTCCTGTTTGGCCCAGTTTGCAATTTCTGCGGAAGATGAACAGGAATAGCGAGAACCAATGAGAGACTAGCTGGAGGTGTCTGGACGGGCAAATTTAACTCTCATTTCCCACCAGGAAGAGGAATTAACCAAAGGCTCAGCGTGCCGTGCCGGAACCAGATTAGGGCCTGAAGCCATCCTGCGGTGTTGCGGCCAGCTCAAAAGAAAGCGAGTTGAAGAAAGGAGCTCAGGGGCACTGTAATTCACAAACCTGAAGAGTTATAAATGACAGCTATCGTCCAAAAATATACTGAAGTAAGGCTGCCAAGAGGACTTGAAAGCGGTGCAGAATTGCAGGAAACCGATTTCAGGAGGTAGACTGGAATTGCATTGAAAGCATAGGAAAAGAGGCAGAACGTCCACAATGATGCACTTGGCCAAAAAGGGCGTATGCGTTTTTTCCTGAATATATTCAGGAAAAAACGCATACGCCCTTTTTGGCCAACCAAGCAAGCTTGCAAAGGAAATCTGCACTACAATGAAGTCTCACTTCCCCCCGGTCAAAAGGGCCATCTGAAAAAAGTGTAAAACCCAGAAAGGCAGGACAGGCCATGGAGAACTGGGAGCCTTGTTATGCTGATGGGCGGGATGTAAATTGCCAACAGACACTCAGGAGAAGTGTATGGTGTTTCCTGAAACATCTAAAAAACAAAGCAACAGAGCCTAGGGCACTTCCACTTATGGTCCTATAGCTTAGGGAAATTAAAATCAAAAAGACACAGCCACCCCAAAGTTTGGGACGCCTCTGTTTACAAGAACCTCGTTTACAGTACAAGTTCAACATCGCAGAAAGTGAAAAATGGATAAAGAAGTTGTGGTATTTACTTACAAAGCAATATCACTCAGCAATGAAATCTATGTCATCAGGCCCTTAGCAGCACAATGAGTGGATTCAGGTATGATGATTCTAACTGATATAAGTCACACAGAAAAAGAAACATCATAAGATATCAGTAATACACGGAATGTAAACTTGGCTACACAGGAACTGAATTACAGAACAGAACAGGGTCTCAAATTTAGAAAACCAACTTATGCTTGCTTAAGGGTAAAGGTGAGTTGGGGTGCTGCATAAAACCAGAGATTGAAATGAGCACAGATAAAGTTCCTTAAGCCAAATATGGAATAGACAAGAGCTACTCCTTGCTCAACGAAATGGACTCAACACCGCATATTAAACGCCTAAGAATGTACCTGACTAGTAAGTATCTTAAAACCTATGGATTGCTATGTCTCCGAAAGAGAATCAAGCATGTGTACAGGGGCATAAACGCAGCAGTGATAGGATTGGAGAGGTTCGGTGAGCAAATGAAGACCCTTTGAAGTCATATTGCATGGTACCCATTCCACGGGTTTCAACTACCCAGGTTTAAGGTATTCTACCTTCAGCTAAAACATGCATGTGGAAACTAGAGTATGATCAACCATGTGATCGGGAAACGTGTTCAAATATGTCTCAGTTTTCGTACCCTGGTACTCGGGTGCAACATTCCAGACGCTTTACTAACACCCTCCCGACTTGGAGAGTCAGTCCCTTTAACCTCCTGTTTGGCCCAGTTTGCAATTTCTGTGGAAGATGAACAGGAATAGCGAGAACCAATGAGAGACTAGCTGGAGGTGTCTGGACGGGCAAATTTAACTCTCATTTCCCACCAGGAAGAGGAATTAACCAAAGGCTCAGCGTGCCGTGCCGGAACCAGATTAAGGCCTGAAGCCATCTTGCGGTGCTGCGGCCAGCTCAAAAGAAAGCGAGTTGAAGAAAGGAGCTCAGGGGCACTGTAATTCACAAACCTGCAGAGTTATAAATGACAGCTATCGTCCAAAAATATACTGAAGTAAGGCTGCCAAGAGGACTTGAAAGCGGGGCAGAATTGCAGGAAACCGATTTCAGGAGGTAGACTGGAATTGCATTAAAGCATAGGAAAAGAGGCAGAACGTCCACAATGATGCACTTGGCCAAAAAGGGCGTATGCGTTTTTTCCTGAATATATTCAGGAAAAAACGCATACGCCCTTTTTGGCCAACCAAGCAAGCTTGCAAAGGAAATCTGCACTACAATGAAGTCTCACTTCCCCCCGGTCAAAAGGGCCATCTGAAAAAAGTGTAAAATCCAGAAAGGCAGGACAGGCCATGGAGAACTGGGAGCCTTGTTATGCTGATGGGCGGGATGTAAATTGCCAACAGACACTCGGGAGAAGTGTATGGTGTTTCCTGAAACATCTAAAAAACAAAGCAACAGAGCCTAGGGCACTTCCACTTATGGTCCTATAGCTTAGGGAAATTAAAATCAAAAAGACACAGCCACCCCAAAGTTTGGGACGCCTCTGTTTACAAGAACCTCATTTACAGTACAAGTTCAACATCGCAGAAAGTGAAAAATGGATAAAGAAGTTGTGGTACTTACGTACAATGCAGTATCACTCAACAATGAAATCTATGTCATCAGGCCCGTAGCAGCATAATGAGTGGATTCAGGTACGATGATTCTAACTGAAATAAGTCACACAGAAAAAGAAACATCATAAGATATCACTAATACACAGAATGTAAACTTGGCTACACAGGAACTGAATTCCAAAACAGAACAGGGTCTCAAATTTAGAAAACCAACTTATGCTTGCTTAAGGGGAAAGGTGAGTTGGGGTGCTGCATAAAACCAGAGATTGAAATGAGCACAGATAAAGTTCCTTAAGCCAAATATGGAATAGACAAGAGCTACTCCTTGCTCAACGAAATGGACTCAACACCCCATATTAAATGCCTAAGAATGTACCTGACTAGTAAGTATCTTAAAACCTATGGATTGCTATGTCTCCAAAAGAGAATCAAGCGTCTGTACAGGGGGATAAACGCAGCAGTGATAGGATTGGAGAAGTTCGGTGAGCAAATGAAGACCCTTTGAAGTCATATTGCATGGTACCCATTCCACGGGTCTCAACTCTCCAGGTTTAAGGTATTCTTCCTTCAGCTAAAACATGCATGTGGAACCCAGAGTATGATCAACCGTGTGAACAGGAGACGTGTTCAAATATGTCTCAGTATTCCTCCCCTGGTACTCGGGTGCAACATTCCAGATGCTTTACTAACACCCTCCCGACTTGGAGAGTCAGTCCCTTTAACCTCCTGTTTGGCCCAGTTTGCAATTTCTGCGGAAGATGAACAGGAATAGCGAGAACCAATGAGAGACTAGCTGGAGGTGTCTGGACGGGCAAATTTAACTCTCATTTCCCACCAGGAAGAGGAATTAACCAAAGGCTCAGCGTGCCGTGCCGGAACCAGATTAAGGCCTGAAGCCATCTTGCGGTGCTGCGGCCAGGTCACAAGAAAGCGAGTTGAAGAAAGGAGCTCAGGGGCACTGTAATTCACAAACCTGCAGAGTTATAAATGACAGCTATCGTCCAAAAATATACTGAAGTAAGGCTGCCAAGAGGACTTGAAAGCGGGGCAGAATTGCAGGAAACCGATTTCAGGAGGTAGACTGGAATTGCATTAAAGCATAGGAAAAGAGGCAGAACGTCCACAATGATGCACTTGGCCAAAAAGGGCGTATGCGTTTTTTCCTGAATATATTCAGGAAAAAACGCATACGCCCTTTTTGGCCAACCAAGCAAGCTTGCAAAGGAAATCTGCACTACAATGAAGTCTCACTTCCCCCCGGTCAAAAGGGCCATCTGAAAAAAGTGTAAAATCCAGAAAGGCAGGACAGGCCATGGAGAACTGGGAGCCTTGTTATGCTGATGGGCGGGATGTAAATTGCCAACAGACACTCGGGAGAAGTGTATGGTGTTTCCTGAAACATCTAAAAAACAAAGCAACAGAGCCTAGGGCACTTCCACTTATGGTCCTATAGCTTAGGGAAATTAAAATCAAAAAGACACAGCCACCCCAAAATTTGGGACGCCTCTGTTTACAAGAACCTCGTTAACCGTACAAGTTCAATATCACAGAAAGTGAAAAATGGATAAAGAACTTGTGGTACTTACGTACAATGCAGTATCACTCAGCAATGAAATCTATGTCATCAGGCCCGCAGCAGCATAATGAGTGGATTCAGGTACGATGATTCTAACTGAAATAAGACACACAGAAAAAGAAACATCATAAGATATCACTAATACACGGAATGTAAACTTGGCTACACAGGAACTGAATTACAGAACAGAACAGGGTCTCAAATTTAGAAAACCAACTTATGCTTGCTTAAGGGGAAAGGTGAGTTGGGGTGCTGCATAAAACCAGAGATTGAAATGAACACAGATAAAGTTCCTTAAGCCAAATATGGAATAGACAAGAGCTACTCCTTGCTCAACGAAATGGACTCAACACCGCATATTAAACGCCTAAGAATGTACCTGACTAGTAAGTATCTTAAAAACTATGGATTGCTATGTCTCCAAAAGAGAATCAAGCATGTCTACAGGGGCATAAACGCAGCAGTGATAGGATTGGAGAGGTTCAGTGAGCAAATGAAGACCCTTTGAAGTCATATTGCATGGTACCAATTCCACGGGTCTCAACTCTCCAGGTTTAAGGTATTCTTCCTTCAGCTAAAACATGCATGTGGAACCCAGAGTATGATCAACCATGTGAACGGGAGACATGTTCAAATATGTCTCAGTTTTCCTCCCCTGGTACTCGGGTGCAACATTCCAGACGCTTTACTAACACTCTCCCCACTTGGAGAGTCAGCGCCTTTAACCTCCTGTTTGGCCCAGTTTGCAATTTCTGCGGAAGATGAACAGAAATAGGGAGAACCAATGAGAGACTAGCTGGAGGTGTCTGGACGGGCAAATTTAACTCTCATTTCCCACCAGGAAGAGGAAATAACCAAAGGCTCAGCATGCCGTGCCGGAACCAGATTAGGGCCTGAAGCCATCCTGCGGTGTTGCGGCCAGCTCACAAGAAAGCGAGTTGAAGAAAGGAGCTCAGGGGCACTGTAATTCACAAACCTGCAGAGTTATAAATGACAGCTATCGTCCAAAAATATACTGAAGTAAGGCTGCCAAGAGGACTTGAAAGCGGGGCAGAATTGCAGGAAACCGATTTCAGGAGGTAGACTGGAATTGCATTGAAAGCATAGGAAAAGAGGCAGAACGTCCACAATGATGCACTTGGCCAAAAAGGGCGTATGCGTTTTTTCCTGAATATATTCAGGAAAAAACGCATACGCCCTTTTTGGCCAACCAAGCAAGCTTGCAAAGGAAATCTGCACTACAATGAAGTCTCACTTCCCCCCGGTCAAAAGGGCCATCTGAAAAAAGTGTAAAATCCAGAAAGGCAGGACAGGCCATGGAGAACTGGGAGCCTTGTTATGCTGATGGGCGGGATGTAAATTGCCAACAGACACTCGGGAGAAGTGTATGGTGTTTCCTGAAACATCTAAAAAACAAAGCAACAGAGCCTAGGGCACTTCCACTTATGGTCCTATAGCTTAGGGAAATTAAAATCAAAAAGACACAGCCACCCCAAAGTTTGGGACGCCTCTGTTTACAAGAACCTCGTTTACAGTACAAGTTCAACATCGCAGAAAGTGAAAAATGGATAAAGAAGTTGTGGTATTTACTTACAAAGCAATATCACTCAGCAATGAAATCTATGTCATCAGGCCCTTAGCAGCACAATGAGTGGATTCAGGTATGATGATTCTAACTGATATAAGTCACACAGAAAAAGAAACATCATAAGATATCAGTAATACACGGAATGTAAACTTGGCTACACAGGAACTGAATTACAGAACAGAACAGGGTCTCAAATTTAGAAAACCAACTTATGCTTGCTTAAGGGTAAAGGTGAGTTGGGGTGCTGCATAAAACCAGAGATTGAAATGAGCACAGATAAAGTTCTTTAAGCCAAATATGGAATAGACAAGAGCTACTCCTTGCTCAACGAAATGGACTCAACACCGCATATTAAACGCCTAAGAATGTACCTGACTAGTAAGTATCTTAAAACCTATGGATTGCTATGTCTCCGAAAGAGAATCAAGCATGTGTACAGGGGCATAAACGCAGCAGTGATAGGATTGGAGAGGTTCGGTGAGCAAATGAAGACCCTTTGAAGTCATATTGCATGGTACCCATTCCACGGTTTTCAACTACCCAGGTTTAAGGTATTCTTCCTTCAGCTAAAACATGCATGTGGAAACTAGAGTATGATCAACCATGTGATCGGGAAACGTGTTCAAATATGTCTCAGTTTTCGTACCCTGGTACTCGGGTGCAACATTCCAGACGCTTTACTAACACCCTCCCGACTTGGAGAGTCAGTCCCTTTAACCTCCTGTTTGGCCCAGTTTGCAATTTCTGTGGAAGATGAACAGGAATAGCGAGAACCAATGAGAGACTAGCTGGAGGTGTCTGGACGGGCAAATTTAACTCTCATTTCCCACCAGGAAGAGGAATTAACCAAAGGCTCAGCTTGCCGTGCCGGAACCAGATTAGGGCCTGAAGCCATCCTGCGGTGTTGCGGCCAGCTCAAAAGAAAGCGAGTTGAAGAAAGGAGCTCAGGGGCACTGTAATTCACAAACCTGCAGAGTTATAAATGACAGCTATTGTCCAAAAATATACTGAAGTAAGGCTGCCAAGAGGACTTGAAAGCGGGGCAGAATTGCAGGAAACCGATTTCAGGAGGTAGACTGGAATTGCATTGAAAGCATAGGAAAAGAGGCAGAACGTCCACAATGATGCACTTGGCCAAAAAGGGCGTATGCGTTTTTTCCTGAATATATTCAGGAAAAAACGCATACGCCCTTTTTGGCCAACCAAGCAAGCTTGCAAAGGAAATCTGCACTACAATGAAGTCTCACTTCCCCCCGGTCAAAAGGGCCATCTGAAAAAAGTGTAAAATCCAGAAAGGCAGGACAGGCCATGGAGAACTGGGAGCCTTGTTATGCTGATGGGCGGGATGTAAATTGCCAACAGACACTCGGGAGAAGTGTATGGTGTTTCCTGAAACATCTAAAAAACAAAGCAACAGAGCCTAGGGCACTTCCACTTATGGTCCTATAGCTTAGGGAAATTAAAATCAAAAAGACACAGCCACCCCAAAGTTTGGGACGCCTCTGTTTACAAGAACCTCGTTTACAGTACAAGTTCAACATCGCAGAAAGTGAAAAATGGATAAAGAAGTTGTGGTATTTACTTACAAAGCAATATCACTCAGCAATGAAATCTATGTCATCAGGCCCTTAGCAGCACAATGAGTGGATTCAGGTATGATGATTCTAACTGAAATAAGTCACACAGAAAAAGAAACATCATAAGATATCAGTAATACACGGAATGTAAACTTGGCTACACAGGAACTGAATTACAGAACAGAACAGGGTCTCAAATTTAGAAAACCAACTTATGCTTGCTTAAGGGTAAAGGTGAGTTGGGGTGCTGCATAAAACCAGAGATTGAAATGAGCACAGATAAAGTTCCTTAAGCCAAATATGGAATAGACAAGAGCTACTCCTTGCTCAACGAAATGGACTCAACACCGCATATTAAACGCCTAAGAATGTACCTGACTAGTAAGTATCTTAAAACCTATGGATTGCTATGTCTCCAAAAGAGAATCAAGCGTCTGTACAGGGGGATAAACGCAGCAGTGATAGGATTGGAGAAGTTCGGTGAGCAAATGAAGACCCTTTGAAGTCATATTGCATGGTACCCATTACACGGGTCTCAACTCTCCAGGTTTAAGGTATTCTTCCTTCAGCTAAAACATGCATGTGGAACCCAGAGTATGATCAACCGTGTGAACGGGAGACGTGTTCAAATATGTCTCAGTTTTCCTCCCCTGGTACTCGGGTTCAACATTCCAGATGCTTTACTAACACCCTCCCGACTTGGAGAGTCAGTCCCTTTAACCTCCTGTTTGGCCCAGTTTGCAATTTCTGCGGAAGATGAACAGGAATAGCGAGAACCAATGAGAGACTAGCTGGAGGTGTCTGGACGGGCAAATTTAACTCTCATTTCCCACCAGGAAGAGGAATTAACCAAAGGCTCAGCTTGCCGTGCCGGAACCAGATTAGGGCCTGAAGCCATCCTGCGGTGTTGCGGCCAGCTCAAAAGAAAGCGAGTTGAAGAAAGGAGCTCAGGGGCACTGTAATTCACAAACCTGCAGAGTTATAAATGACAGCTATCGTCCAAAAATATACTGAAGTAAGGCTGCCAAGAGGACTTGAAAGCGGGGCAGAATTGCAGGAAACCGATTTCAGGAGGTAGACTGGAATTGCATTGAAAGCATAGGAAAAGAGGCAGAACGTCCACAATGATGCACTTGGCCAAAAAGGGCGTATGCGTTTTTTCCTGAATATATTCAGGAAAAAACGCATACGCCCTTTTTGGCCAACCAAGCAAGCTTGCAAAGGAAATCTGCACTACAATGAAGTCTCACTTCCCCCCGGTCAAAAGGGCCATCTGAAAAAAGTGTAAAATCCAGAAAGGCAGGACAGGCCATGGAGAACTGGGAGCCTTGTTATGCTGATGGGCGGGATGTAAATTGCCAACAGCCACTCGGGAGAAGTGTATGGTGTTTCCTGAAACATCTAAAAAACAAAGCAACAGAGCCTAGGGCACTTCCACTTATGGTCCTATAGCTTAGGGAAATTAAAATCAAAAAGACACAGCCACCCCAAAGTTTGGGACGCCTCTGTTTACAAGAACCTCGTGTACAGTACAAGTTCAACATCGCAGAAAGTGAAAAATGGATAAAGAAGTTGTGGTATTTACTTACAAAGCAATATCACTCAGCAATGAAATCTATGTCATCAGGCCCTTAGCAGCACAATGAGTGGATTCAGGTATGATGATTCTAACTGAAATAAGTCACACAGAAAAAGAAACATCATAAGATATCAGTAATACACGGAATGTAAACTTGGCTACACAGGAACTGAATTACAGAACAGAACAGGGTCTCAAATTTAGAAAACCAACTTATGCTTGCTTAAGGGTAAAGGTGAGTTGGGGTGCTGCATAAAACCAGAGATTGAAATGAGCACAGATAAAGTTCCTTAAGCCAAATATGGAATAGACAAGAGCTACTCCTTGCTCAAAGAAATGGACTCAACACCGCATATTAAACGCCTAAGAATGTACCTGACTAGTAAGTATCTTAAAACCTATGGATTGCTATGTCTCCAAAAGAGAATCAAGCATGTGTACAGGGGCATAAACGCAGCAGTGATAGGATTGGAGAGGTTCGGTGAGCAAATGAAGACCCTTTGAAGTCATATTGCATGGTACCCATTCCACGGGTTTCAACTACCCAGGTTTAAGGTATTCTTCCTTCAGCTAAAACATGCATGTGGAACCTAGAGTACGATCAACCATGTGATCGGGAAACGTGTTCAAATATGTCTCAGTTTTCATACCCTGGTACTCGGGTGCAACATTCCAGACGCTTTACTAACACCCTCCCGACTTGGAGAGTCAGTCCCTTTAACCTCCTGTTTGGCCCAGTTTGCAATTTCTGTGGAAGATGAACAGGAATAGCGAGAACCAATGAGAGACTAGCTGGAGGTGTCTGGACGGGCAAATTTAACTCTCATTTCCCACCAGGAAGAGGAATTAACCAAAGGCTCAGCGTGCCGTGCCGGAACCAGATTAGGGCCTGAAGCCATCCTGCGGTGTTGCGGCCAGCTCAAAAGAAAGCGAGTTGAAGAAAGGAGCTCAGGGGCACTGTAATTCACAAACCTGCAGAGTTATAAATGACAGCTATCGTCCAAAAATATACTGAAGTAAGGCTGCCAAGAGGACTTG
Organism: Pseudorca crassidens; assembly: GCF_039906515.1. Classification (NCBI taxonomy): domain Eukaryota; kingdom Metazoa; phylum Chordata; class Mammalia; order Artiodactyla; family Delphinidae; genus Pseudorca; species Pseudorca crassidens. Next base: position 193,040 of record NW_027136349.1, read on the forward strand.
AAAGCGGGGCAGAATTGCAGGAAACCGATTTCAGGAGGTAGACTGGAATTGCATTGAAAGCATAGGAAAAGAGGCAGAACGTCCACAATGATGCACTTGGCCAAAAAGGGCGTATGCGTTTTTTCCTGAATATATTCAGGAAAAAACGCATACGCCCTTTTTGGCCAACCAAGCAAGCTTGCAAAGGAAATCTGCACTACAATGAAGTCTCACTTCCCCCCGGTCAAAAGGGCCATCTGAAAAAAGTGTAAAATCCAGAAAGGCAGGACAGGCCATGGAGAACTGGGAGCCTTGTTATGCTGATGGGCGGGATGTAAATTGCCAACAGACACTCGGGAGAAGTGTATGGTGTTTCCTGAAACATCTAAAAAACAAAGCAACAGAGCCTAGGGCACTTCCACTTATGGTCCTATAGCTTAGGGAAATTAAAATCAAAAAGACACAGCCACCCCAAAGTTTGGGACGCCTCTGTTTACAAGAACCTCATTTACCGTACAAGTTCAATATCACAGAAAGTGAAAAATGGATAAAGAAGTTGTGGTACTTACGTACAATGCAGTATCACTCAACAATGAAATCTATGTCATCAGGCCCGTAGCAGCATAATGAGTGGATTCAGGTACGATGATTCTAACTGAAATAAGTCACATAGAAAAAGAAACATCATAAGATATCACTAATACACAGAATGTAAACTTGGCTACACAGGAACTGAATTCCAAAACAGAACAGGGTCTCAAATTTAGAAAACCAACTTATGCTTGCTTAAGGGTAAAGGTGAGTTGGGGTGCTGCATAAAACCAGAGATTGAAATGAGCACAGATAAAGTTCCTTAAGCCAAATATGGAATAGACAAGAGCTACTCCTTGCTCAACGAAATGGACTCAACACCGCATATTAAATGCCTAAGAATGTACCTGACTAGTAAGTATCTTAAAACCTATGGATTGCTATGTCTCCAAAAGAGAATCAAGCATCTGTACTGGGGGATAAACGCAGCAGTGATAGGATTGGAGAAGTTCGGTGAGCAAATGAAGACCCTTTGAAGTCATATTGCATGGTACCCATTACACGGGTCTCAACTCTCCAGGTTTAAGGTATTCTTCCTTCAGCTAAAACATGCATGTGGAACCCAGAGTATGATCAACCGTGTGAACGGGAGATGTGTTCAAATATGTCTCAGTTTTCCTCCCCTGGTACTCGGGTGCAACATTCCAGACGCTTTACTAACACCCTCCCGACTTGGAGAGTCAGTCCCTTTAACCTCCTGTTTGGCCCAGTTTGCAATTTCTGTGGAAGATGAACAGGAATAGCGAGAACCAATGAGAGACTAGCTGGAGGTGTCTGGACGGGCAAATTTAACTCTCATTTCCCACCAGGAAGAGGAATTAACCAAAGGCTCAGCTTGCCGTGCCGGAACCAGATTAGGGCCTGAAGCCATCCTGCGGTGTTGCGGCCAGCTCAAAAGAAAGCGAGTTGAAGAAAGGAGCTCAGGGGCACTGTAATTCACAAACCTGCAGAGTTATAAATGACAGCTATCGTCCAAAAATATACTGAAGTAAGGCTGCCAAGAGGACTTGAAAGCGGGGCAGAATTGCAGGAAACCGATTTCAGGAGGTAGACTGGAATTGCATTGAAAGCATAGGAAAAGAGGTAGAACGTCCACAATGATGCACTTGGCCAAAAAGGGCGTATGCGTTTTTTCCTGAATATATTCAGGAAAAAACGCATACGCCCTTTTTGGCCAACCAAGCAAGCTTGCAAAGGAAATCTGCACTACAATGAAGTCTCACTTCCCCCCGGTCAAAAGGGCCATCTGAAAAAAGTGTAAAATCCAGAAAGGCAGGACAGGCCATGGAGAACTGGGAGCCTTTTTATGCTGATGGGAGGGATGTAAATTGCCAACAGACACTCGGGAGAAGTGTATGGTGTTTCCTGAAACATCTAAAAAACAAAGCAACAGAGCCTAGGGCACTTCCACTTATGGTCCTATAGATTAGGGAAATTAAAATCAAAAAGACACAGCCACCCCAAAGTTTGGGACGCCTCTGTTTACAAGAACCTCGTTTACAGTACAAGTTCAACATCGCAGAAAGTGAAAAATGGATAAAGAAGTTGTGGTATTTACTTACAAAGCAATATCACTCAGCAATGAAATCTATGTCATCAGGCCCTTAGCAGCACAATGAGTGGATTCAGGTATGATGATTCTAACTGAAATAAGTCACACAGAAAAAGAAACATCATAAGATATCAGTAATACACGGAATGTAAACTTGGCTACACAGGAACTGAATTACAGAACAGAACAGGGTCTCAAATTTAGAAAACCAACTTATGCTTGCTTAAGGGTAAAGGTGAGTTGGGGTGCTGCATAAAACCAGAGATTGAAATGAGCACAGATAAAGTTCCTTAAGCCAAATATGGAATAGACAAGAGCTACTCCTTGCTCAACGAAATGGACTCAACACCGCATATTAAACGCCTAAGAATGTACCTGACTAGTAAATATCCTAAAACCTATGGATTGCTATGTCTCCGAAAGAGAATCAAGCATGTGTACAGGGACATAAACGCAGCAGTGATAGGATTGGAGAGGTTCGGTGAGCAAATGAAGACCCTTTGAAGTCATATTGCATGGTACCCATTCCACGGGTTTCAACTACCCAGGTTTAAGGTATTCTTCCTTCAGCTAAAACATGCATGTGGAAACTAGAGTATGATCAACCATGTGATCGGGAGACGTGTTCAAATATGTCTCAGTTTTCGTACCCTGGTACTCGGGTGCAACATTCCAGACGCTTTACTAACACCCTCCCGACTTGGAGAGTCAGTCCCTTTAACCTCCTGTTTGGCCCAGTTTGCAATTTCTGTGGAAGATGAACAGGAATAGTGAGAACCAATGAGAGACTAGCTGGAGGTGTCTGGACGGGCAAATTTAACTCTCATTTCCCACCAGGAAGAGGAATTAACCAAAGGCTCAGCGTGCCGTGCCGGAACCAGATTAGGGCCTGAAGCCATCCTGCGGTGTTGCGGCCAGCTCAAAAGAAAGCGAGTTGAAGAAAGGAGCTCAGGGGCACTGTAATTCACAAACCTGCAGAGTTATAAATGACAGCTATCGTCCAAAAATATACTGAAGTAAGGCTGCCAAGAGGACTTGAAAGCGGGGCAGAATTGCAGGAAACCGATTTCAGGAGGTAGACTGGAATTGCATTGAAAGCATAGGAAAAGAGGCAGAACGTCCACAATGATGCACTTGGCCAAAAAGGGCGTATGCGTTTTTTCCTGAATATATTCAGGAAAAAACGCATACGCCCTTTTTGGCCAACCAAGCAAGCTTGCAAAGGAAATCTGCACTACAATGAAGTCTCACTTCCCCCCGGTCAAAAGGGCCATCTGAAAAAAGTGTAAAATCCAGAAAGGCAGGACAGGCCATGGAGAACTGGGAGCCTTGTTATGCTGATGGGCGGGATGTAAATTGCCAACAGACACTCGGGAGAAGTGTATGGTGTTTCCTGAAACATCTAAAAAACAAAGCAACAGAGCCTAGGGCACTTCCACTTATGGTCCTATAGCTTAGGGAAATTAAAATCAAAAAGACACAGCCACCCCAAAGTTTGGGACGCCTCTGTTTACAAGAACCTCATTTACCGTACAAGTTCAATATCACAGAAAGTGAAAAATGGATAAAGAAGTTGTGGTACTTACGTACAATGCAGTATCACTCAACAATGAAATCTATGTCATCAGGCCCGTAGCAGCATAATGAGTGGATTCAGGTACGATGATTCTAACTGAAATAAGTCACATAGAAAAAGAAACATCATAAGATATCACTAATACACAGAATGTAAACTTGGCTACACAGGAACTGAATTCCAAAACAGAACAGGGTCTCAAATTTAGAAAACCAACTTATGCTTGCTTAAGGGGAAAGGTGAGTTGGGGTGCTGCATAAAACCAGAGATTGAAATGAGCACAGATAAAGTTCCTTAAGCCAAATATGGAATAGACAAGAGCTACTCCTTGCTCAACGAAATGGACTCAACACCCCATATTAAATGCCTAAGAATGTACCTGACTAGTAAGTATCTTAAAACCTATGGATTGCTATGTCTCCAAAAGAGAATCAAGCATCTGTACTGGGGGATAAACGCAGCAGTGATAGGATTGGAGAAGTTCGGTGAGCAAATGAAGACCCTTTGAAGTCATATTGCATGGTACCCATTACACGGGTCTCAACTCTCCAGGTTTAAGGTATTCTTCCTTCAGCTAAAACATGCATGTGGAACCCAGAGTATGATCAACCGTGTGAACGGGAGATGTGTTCAAATATGTCTCAGTTTTCCTCCCCTGGTACTCGGGTGCAACATTCCAGACGCTTTACTAACACCCTCCCGACTTGGAGAGTCAGTCCCTTTAACCTCCTGTTTGGCCCAGTTTGCAATTTCTGTGGAAGATGAACAGGAATAGCGAGAACCAATGAGAGACTAGCTGGAGGTGTCTGGACGGGCAAATTTAACTCTCATTTCCCACCAGGAAGAGGAATTAACCAAAGGCTCAGCTTGCCGTGCCGGAACCAGATTAGGGCCTGAAGCCATCCTGCGGTGTTGCGGCCAGCTCAAAAGAAAGCGAGTTGAAGAAAGGAGCTCAGGGGCACTGTAATTCACAAACCTGCAGAGTTATAAATGACAGCTATCGTCCAAAAATATACTGAAGTAAGGCTACCAAGAGGACTTGAAAGCGGGGCAGAATTGCAGGAAACCGATTTCAGGAGGTAGACTGGAATTGCATTGAAAGCATAGGAAAAGAGGTAGAACGTCCACAATGATGCACTTGGCCAAAAAGGGCGTATGCGTTTTTTCCTGAATATATTCAGGAAAAAACGCATACGCCCTTTTTGGCCAACCAAGCAAGCTTGCAAAGGAAATCTGCACTACAATGAAGTCTCACTTCCCCCCGGTCAAAAGGGCCATCTGAAAAAAGTGTAAAATCCAGAAAGGCAGGACAGGCCATGGAGAACTGGGAGCCTTTTTATGCTGATGGGAGGGATGTAAATTGCCAACAGACACTCGGGAGAAGTGTATGGTGTTTCCTGAAACATCTAAAAAACAAAGCAACAGAGCCTAGGGCACTTCCACTTATGGTCCTATAGATTAGGGAAATTAAAATCAAAAAGACACAGCCACCCCAAAGTTTGGGACGCCTCTGTTTACAAGAACCTCGTTTACAGTACAAGTTCAACATCGCAGAAAGTGAAAAATGGATAAAGAAGTTGTGGTATTTACTTACAAAGCAATATCACTCAGCAATGAAATCTATGTCATCAGGCCCTTAGCAGCACAATGAGTGGATTCAGGTATGATGATTCTAACTGAAATAAGTCACACAGAAAAAGAAACATCATAAGATATCAGTAATACACGGAATGTAAACTTGGCTACACAGGAACTGAATTACAGAACAGAACAGGGTCTCAAATTTAGAAAACCAACTTATGCTTGCTTAAGGGTAAAGGTGAGTTGGGGTGCTGCATAAAACCAGAGATTGAAATGAGCACAGATAAAGTTCCTTAAGCCAAATATGGAATAGACAAGAGCTACTCCTTGCTCAACGAAATGGACTCAACACCGCATATTAAACGCCTAAGAATGTACCTGACTAGTAAATATCTTAAAACCTATGGATTGCTATGTCTCCGAAAGAGAATCAAGCATGTGTACAGGGACATAAACGCAGCAGTGATAGGATTGGAGAGGTTCGGTGAGCAAATGAAGACCCTTTGAAGTCATATTGCATGGTACCCATTCCACGGGTTTCAACTACCCAGGTTTAAGGTATTCTTCCTTCAGCTAAAACATGCATGTGGAAACTAGAGTATGATCAACCATGTGATCGGGAGACGTGTTCAAATATGTCTCAGTTTTCCTCCCCTGGTACTCGGGTTCAACATTCCAGATGCTTTACTAACACCCTCCCGACTTGGAGAGTCAGTCCCTTTAACCTCCTGTTTGGCCCAGTTTGCAATTTCTGCGGAAGATGAACAGGAATAGCGAGAAACAATGAGAGACTAGCTGGAGGTGTCTGGACGGGCAAATTTAACTCTCATTTCCCACCAGGAAGAGGAATTAACCAAAGGCTCAGCTTGCCGTGCCGGAACCAGATTAGGGCCTGAAGCCATCCTGCGGTGTTGCGGCCAGCTCAAAAGAAAGCGAGTTGAAGAAAGGAGCTCAGGGGCACTGTAATTCACAAACCTGCAGAGTTATAAATGACAGCTATCGTCCAAAAATATACTGAAGTAAGGCTGCCAAGAGGACTTGAAAGCGGGGCAGAATTGCAGGAAACCGATTTCAGGAGGTAGACTGGAATTGCATTGAAAGCATAGGAAAAGAGGCAGAACGTCCACAATGATGCACTTGGCCAAAAAGGGCGTATGCGTTTTTTCCTGAATATATTCAGGAAAAAACGCATACGCCCTTTTTGGCCAACCAAGCAAGCTTGCAAAGGAAATCTGCACTACAATGAAGTCTCACTTCCCCCCGGTCAAAAGGGCCATCTGAAAAAAGTGTAAAATCCAGAAAGGCAGGACAGGCCATGGAGAACTGGGAGCCTTGTTATGCTGATGGGCGGGATGTAAATTGCCAACAGCCACTCGGGAGAAGTGTATGGTGTTTCCTGAAACATCTAAAAAACAAAGCAACAGAGCCTAGGGCACTTCCACTTATGGTCCTATAGCTTAGGGAAATTAAAATCAAAAAGACACAGCCACCCCAAAGTTTGGGACGCCTCTGTTTACAAGAACCTCGTGTACAGTACAAGTTCAACATCGCAGAAAGTGAAAAATTGATAAAGAAGTTGTGGTATTTACTTACAAAGCAATATCACTCAGCAATGAAATCTATGTCATCAGGCCCTTAGCAGCACAATGAGTGGATTCAGGTATGATGATTCTAACTGATATAAGTCACACAGAAAAAGAAACATCATAAGATATCAGTAATACACGGAATGTAAACTTGGCTACACAGGAACTGAATTACAGAACAGAACAGGGTCTCAAATTTAGAAAACCAACTTATGCTTGCTTAAGGGTAAAGGTGAGTTGGGGTGCTGCATAAAACCAGAGATTGAAATGAGCACAGATAAAGTTCCTTAAGCCAAATATGGAATAGACAAGAGCTACTCCTTGCTCAAAGAAATGGACTCAACACCGCATATTAAACGCCTAAGAATGTACCTGACTAGTAAGTATCTTAAAACCTATGGATTGCTATGTCTCCAAAAGAGAATCAAGCATGTGTACAGGGGCATAAACGCAGCAGTGATAGGATTGGAGAGGTTCGGTGAGCAAATGAAGACCCTTTGAAGTCATATTGCATGGTACCCATTCCACGGGTTTCAACTACCCAGGTTTAAGGTATTCTTCCTTCAGCTAAAACATGCATGTGGAACCTAGAGTACGATCAACCATGTGATCGGGAAACGTGTTCAAATATGTCTCAGTTTTCATACCCTGGTACTCGGGTGCAACATTCCAGACGCTTTACTAACACCCTCCCGACTTGGAGAGTCAGTCCCTTTAACCTCCTGTTTGGCCCAGTTTGCAATTTCTGTGGAAGATGAACAGGAATAGCGAGAACCAATGAGAGACTAGCTGGAGGTGTCTGGACGGGCAAATTTAACTCTCATTTCCCACCAGGAAGAGGAATTAACCAAAGGCTCAGCGTGCCGTGCCGGAACCAGATTAGGGCCTGAAGCCATCCTGCGGTGTTGCGGCCAGCTCAAAAGAAAGCGAGTTGAAGAAAGGAGCTCAGGGGCACTGTAATTCACAAACCTGCAGAGTTATAAATGACAGCTATCGTCCAAAAATATACTGAAGTAAGGCTGCCAAGAGGACTTGAAAGCGGGGCAGAATTGCAGGAAACCGATTTCAGGAGGTAGACTGGAATTGCATTGAAAGCATAGGAAAAGAGGCAGAACGTCCACAATGATGCACTTGGCCAAAAAGTGCGTATGCGTATTTTCCTGAATATATTCAGGAAAAAACGCATACGCCCTTTTTGGCCAACCAAGCAAGCTTGCAAAGGAAATCTGCACTACAATGAAGTCTCACTTCCCCCCGGTCAAAAGGGCCATCTGAAAAAAGTGTAAAATCCAGAAAGGCAGGACAGGCCATGGAGAACTGGGAGCCTTGTTATGCTGATGGGAGGGATGTAAATTGCCAACAGACACTCGGGAGAAGTGTATGGTGTTTCCTGAAACATCTAAAAAACAAAGCAACAGAGCCTAGGGCACTTCCACTTATGGTCCTATAGATTAGGGAAATTAAAATCAAAAAGACACAGCCACCCCAAAGTTTGGGACGCCTCTGTTTACAAGAACCTCGTTTACAGTACAAGTTCAACATCGCAGAAAGTGAAAAATGGATAAAGTAGTTGTGGTATTTACTTACAAAGCAATATCACTCAGCAATGAAATCTATGTCATCAGGCCCTTAGCAGCACAATGAGTGGATTCAGGTATGATGATTCTAACTGAAATAAGTCACACAGAAAAAGAAACATCATAAGATATCAGTAATACATGGAATGTAAACTTGGCTACACAGGAACTGAATTACAGAACAGAACAGGGTCTCAAATTTAGAAAACCAACTTATGCTTGCTTAAGGGTAAAGGTGAGTTGGGGTGCTGCATAAAACCAGAGATTGAAATGAGCACAGATAAAGTTCCTTAAGCCAAATATGGAATAGACAAGAGCTACTCCTTGCTCAAAGAAATGGACTCAACACCGCATATTAAACGCCTAAGAATGTACCTGACTAGTAAGTATCTTAAAACCTATGGATTGCTATGTCTCCAAAAGAGAATCAAGCATGTGTACAGGGGCATAAACGCAGCAGTGATAGGATTGGAGAGGTTCGGTGAGCAAATGAAGACCCTTTGAAGTCATATTGCATGGTACCCATTCCACGGGTTTCAACTACCCAGGTTTAAGGTATTCTACCTTCAGCTAAAACATGCATGTGGAAACTAGAGTATGATCAACCATGTGATCGGGAAACGTGTTCAAATATGTCTCAGTTTTCGTACCCTGGTACTCGGGTGCAACATTCCACACGCTTTACTAACATCCTCCCGACTTGGAGAGTCAGTCCCTTTAACCTCCTGTTTGGCCCAGTTTGCAATTTCTGCGGAAGATGAACAGGAATAGCGAGAACCAATGAGAGACTAGCTGGAGGTGTCTGGACGGGCAAATTTAACTCTCATTTCCCACCAGGAAGAGGAATTAACCAAAGGCTCAGCTTGCCGTGCCGGAACCAGATTAGGGCCTGAAGCCATCCTGCGGTGTTGCGGCCAGCTCAAAAGAAAGCGAGTTGAAGAAAGGAGCTCAGGGGCACTGTAATTCACAAACCTGCAGAGTTATAAATGACAGCTATCGTCCAAAAATATACTGAAGTAAGGCTGCCAAGAGGACTTGAAAGCGGGGCAGAATTGCAGGAAACCGATTTCAGGAGGTAGACTGGAATTGCATTGAAAGCATAGGAAAAGAGGCAGAACGTCCACAATGATGCACTTGGCCAAAAAGGGCGTATGCGTTTTTTCCTGAATATATTCAGGAAAAAACGCATACGCCCTTTTTGGCCAACCAAGCAAGCTTGCAAAGGAAATCTGCACTACAATGAAGTCTCACTTCCCCCCGGTCAAAAGGGCCATCTGAAAAAAGTGTAAAATCCAGAAAGGCAGGACAGGCCATGGAGAACTGGGAGCCTTGTTATGCTGATGGGCGGGATGTAAATTGCCAACAGACACTCGGGAGAAGTGTATGGTGTTTCCTGAAACATCTAAAAAACAAAGCAACAGAGCCTAGGGCACTTCCACTTATGGTCCTATAGCTTAGGGAAATTAAAATCAAAAAGACACAGCCACCCCAAAGTTTGGGACGCCTCTGTTTACAAGAACCTCATTTACCGTACAAGTTCAATATCACAGAAAGTGAAAAATGGATAAAGAAGTTGTGGTACTTACGTACAATGCAGTATCACTCAACAATGAAATCTATGTCATCAGGCCCGTAGCAGCATAATGAGTGGATTCAGGTACGATGATTCTAACTGAAATAAGTCACATAGAAAAAGAAACATCATAAGATATCACTAATACACAGAATGTAAACTTGGCTACACAGGAACTGAATTCCAAAACAGAACAGGGTCTCAAATTTAGAAAACCAACTTATGCTTGCTTAAGGGGAAAGGTGAGTTGGGGTGCTGCATAAAACCAGAGATTGAAATGAGCACAGATAAAGTTCCTTAAGCCAAATATGGAATAGACAAGAGCTACTCCTTGCTCAACGAAATGGACTCAACACCCCATATTAAATGCCTAAGAATGTACCTGACTAGTAAGTATCTTAAAACCTATGGATTGCTATGTCTCCAAAAGAGAATCAAGCATCTGTACTGGGGGATAAACGCAGCAGTGATAGGATTGGAGAAGTTCGGTGAGCAAATGAAGACCCTTTGAAGTCATATTGCATGGTACCCATTACACGGGTCTCAACTCTCCAGGTTTAAGGTATTCTTCCTTCAGCTAAAACATGCATGTGGAACCCAGAGTATGATCAACCGTGTGAACGGGAGACGTGTTCAAATATGTCTCAGTTTTCCTCCCCTGGTACTCGGGTGCAACATTCCAGACGCTTTACTAACACCCTCCCGACTTGGAGAGTCAGTCCCTTTAACCTCCTGTTTGGCCCAGTTTGCAATTTCTGTGGAAGATGAACAGGAATAGCGAGAACCAATGAGAGACTAGCTGGAGGTGTCTGGACGGGCAAATTTAACTCTCATTTCCCACCAGGAAGAGGAATTAACCAAAGGCTCAGCTTGCCGTGCCGGAACCAGATTAGGGCCTGAAGCCATCCTGCGGTGTTGCGGCCAGCTCAAAAGAAAGCGAGTTGAAGAAAGGAGCTCAGGGGCACTGTAATTCACAAACCTGCAGAGTTATAAATGACAGCTATCGTCCAAATATATACTGAAGTAAGGCTGCCAAGAGGACTTGAAAGCGGGGCAGAATTGCAGGAAACCGATTTCAGGAGGTAGACTGGAATTGCATTGAAAGCATAGGAAAAGACGCAGAACGTCCACAATGATGCACTTGGCCAAAAAGGGCATATGCGTTTTTTCCTGAATATATTGAGGAAAAAACGCATACGCCCTTTTTGGCCAACCAAGCAAGCTTGCAAAGGAAATCTGCACTACAATGAAGTCTCACTTCCCCCCGGTCAAAAGGGCCATCTGAAAAAAGTGTAAAATCCAGAAAGGCAGGACAGGCCATGGAGAACTGGGAGCCTTGTTATGCTGATGGGCGGGATGTAAATTGCCAACAGACACTCGGGAGAAGTGTATGGTGTTTCCTGAAACATCTAAAAAACAAAGCAACAGAGCCTAGGGCACTTCCACTTATGGTCCTATAGCTTAGGGAAATTAAAATCAAAAAGACACAGCCACCCCAAAGTTTGGGACGCCTCTGTTTACAAGAACCTCGTTTACAGTACAAGTTCAACATCGCAGAAAGTGAAAAATGGATAAAGAAGTTGTGGTATTTACTTACAAAGCAATATCACTCAGCAATGAAATCTATGTCATCAGGCCCTTAGCAGCACAATGAGTGGATTCAGGTACGATGATTCTAACTGAAATAAGTCACACAGAAAAAGAAACATCATAAGATATCAGTAATACACGGAATGTAAACTTGGCTACACAGGAACTGAATTACAGAACAGAACAGGGTCTCAAATTTAGAAAACCAACTTATGCTTGCTTAAGCGGAAAGGTGAGTTGGGGTGCTGCATAAAACCAGAACTTGAAATGAGCACAGATAAAGTTCCTTAAGCCAAATATGGAATAGATAAGAGCTACTCCTTGCTCAACGAAATGGACTCAACACCCCATATTAAATGCCTAAGAATGTACCTAACTAGTAAGTATCTTAAAACCTATGGATTGCTATGTCTCCAAAAGAGAATCAAGCGTCTGTACAGGGGGATAAACGCAGCAGTGATAGGATTGGAGAAGTTCGGTGAGCAAATGAAGACCCTTTGAAGTCATATTGCATGGTACCCATTACACGGGTCTCAACTCTCCAGGTTTAAGGTATTCTTCCTTCAGCTAAAACATGCATGTGGAACCCAGAGTATGATCAACCGTGTGAACGGGAGACGTGTTCAAATATGTCTCAGTTTTCCTTCCCTGGTACTCGGGTGCAACATTCCAGACGCTTTACTAACACCCTCCCGACTTGGAGAGTCAGTCCCTTTAACCTCCTGTTTGGCCCAGTTTGCAATTTCTGTGGAAGATGAACAGGAATAGCGAGAACCAATGAGAGACTAGCTGGAGGTGTCTGGACGGGCAAATTTAACTCTCATTTCCCACCAGGAAGAGGAATTAACCAAAGGCTCAGCGTGCCGTGCCAGAACCAGATTAGGGCCTGAAGCCATCCTGCGGTGTTGCGGCCAGCTCAAAAGAAAGCGAGTTGAAGAAAGGAGCTCAGGGGCACTGTAATTCACAAACCTGCAGAGTTATAAATGACAGCTATCGTCCAAAAATATACTGAAGTAAGGCTGCCAAGAGGACTTGAAAGCGGGGCAGAATTGCAGGAAACCGATTTCAGGAGGTAGACTGGAATTGCATTGAAAGCATAGGAAAAGAGGCAGAACGTCCACAATGATGCACTTGGCCAAAAAGGGCGTATGCGTTTTTTCCTGAATATATTCAGGAAAAAACGCATACGCCCTTTTTGGCCAACCAAACAAAGTTGCAAAGGAAATCTGCACTACAATGAAGTCTCACTTCCCCCCGGTCAAAAGGGCCATCTGAAAAAAGTGTAAAATCCAGAAAGGCAGGACAGGCCATGGAGAACTGGGAGCCTTGTTATGCTGATGGGCGGCATGTAAATTGCCAACAGACACTCGGGAGAAGTGTATGGTGTTTCCTGAAACATCTAAAAAACAAAGCAACAGAGCCTAGGGCACTTCCACTTATGGTCCTATAGCTTAGGGAAATTAAAATCAAAAAGACACAGCCACCCCAAAGTTTGGGACGCCTCTGTTTACAAGAACCTCGTTTACCGTACAAGTTCAATATCACAGAAAGTGAAAAATGGATAAAGAACTTGTGGTACTTACGTACAATGCAGTATCACTCAACAATGAAATCTATGTAATCAGGCCCGTAGCAGCATAATGAGTGGATTCAGGTACGATGATTCTAACTGAAATAAGACACACAGAAAAAGAAACATCATAAGATATCACTAATACATGGAATGTAAACATTGCTACACAGGAACTGAATTCCAAAACAGAAAAGGGTCTCAAAATTAGAAAACCAACTTATGCTTGCTTAAGGGGAAAGTTGAGTTGGGGTGCTGCATAAAACCAGAGATTGAAATGAGCACAGATAAAGTTCCTTAAGCCAAATATGGAATAGCAAGAGCTACTCCTTGCTCAATGAAATGGACTCAACACCCCATATTAAACGCCTAAGAATGTACCTGACTAGTAAGTATCTTAAAACCTATGGATTGCTATGTCTCCAAAAGAGAATCAAGCATGTGTACAGGGGCATAAACGCAGCAGTGATAGGATTGGAGAGGTTCGGTGAGCAAATGAAGACCCTTTGAAGTCATATTGCATGGTACCCATTCCACGGGTTTCAACTACCCAGGTTTAAGGTATTCTTCCTTCAGCTAAAACATGCATGTGGAACCTAGAGTATGATCAACCATGTGATCGGGAGATGTGTTCAAATATGTCTCACTTTCCGTACCCTGGTACTCGGGTGCAACATTCCAGACGCTTTACTAACACCCTCCCGACTTGGAGAGTCAGTCCCTTTAACCTCCTGTTTGGCCCAGTTTGCAATTTCTGCGGAAGATGAACAGGAATAGCGAGAACCAATGAGAGACTAGCTGGAGGTGTCTGGACGGGCAAATTTAACCCTCATTTCCCACCAGGAAGAGGAATTAACCAAAGGCTCATCGTGCCGTGCCGGAACCAGATTAGGGCCTGAAGCCATCCTGCGGTGTTGCGGCCAGCTCAAAAGAAAGCGAGTTGAAGAAAGGAGCTCAGGGGCACTGTAATTCACAAACCTGCAGAGTTATAAATGACAGCTATCGTCCAAAAATATACTGAAGTAAGGCTGCCAAGAGGACTTGAAAGCGGGGCAGAATTGCAGGAAACCGATTTCAGGAGGTAGACTGGAATTGCATTGAAAGCATAGGAAAAGAGGCAGAACGTCCACAATGATGCACTTGGCCAAAAAGGGCGTATGCGTTTTTTCCTGAATATATTCAGGAAAAAACGCATACGCCCTTTTTGGCCAACCAAGCAAGCTTGCAAAGGAAATCTGCACTACAATGAAGTCTCACTTCCCCCCGGTCAAAAGGGCCATCTGAAAAAAGTGTAAAATCCAGAAAGGCAGGACAGGCCATGGAGAACTGGGAGCCTTGTTATGCTGATGGGCGGCATGTAAATTGCCAACAGACACTCGGGAGAAGTGTATGGTGTTTCCTGAAACATCTAAAAAACAAAGCAACAGAGCCTAGGGCACTTCCACTTATGGTCCTATAGCTTAGGGAAATTAAAATCAAAAAGACACAGCCACCCCAAAGTTTGGGACGCCTCTGTTTACAAGAACCTCGTTTACAGTACAAGTTCAACATCGCAGAAAGTGAAAAATGGATAAAGAAGTTGTGGTATTTACTTACAAAGCAATATCACTCAGCAATGAAATCTATGTCATCAGGCCCTTAGCAGCACAATGAGTGGATTCAGGTATGATGATTCTAACTGAAATAAATCACACAGAAAAAGAAACATCATAAGATATCAGTAATACACGGAATGTAAACTTGGCTACACAGGAACTGAATTACAGAACAGAACAGGGTCTCAAATTTAGAAAACCAACTTATGCTTGCTTAAGGGTAAAGGTGAGTTGGGGTGCTGCATAAAACCAGAGATTGAAATGAGCACAGATAAAGTTCCTTAAGCCAAATATGGAATAGACAAGAGCTACTCCTTGCTCAACGAAATGGACTCAACACCGCATATTAAATGCCTAAGAATGTACCTGACTAGTAAGTATCTTAAAACCTATGGATTGCTATGTCTCCGAAAGAGAATCAAGCATGTGTACAGGGGCATAAACGCAGCAGTGATAGGATTGGAGAGGTTCGGTGAGCAAATGAAGACCCTTTGAAGTCATATTGCATCGTACCCATTCCACGGGTTTCAACTACCCAGGTTTAAGGTATTCTTCCTTCAGCTAAAACATGCATGTGGAACCTAGAGTATGATCAGCCATGTGATCGGGAGACGTGTTCAAATATGTCTCAGTTTTCGTACCCTGGTACTCGGGTGCAACATTCCAGACGCTTTACTAACACCCTCCCGACTTGGAGAGTCAGTCCCTTTAACCTCCTGTTTGGCCCAGTTTGCAATTTCTGCGGAAGATGAACAGGAATAGCGAGAACCAATGAGAGACTAGCTGGAGGTGTCTGGATGGGCAAATTTAACTCTCATTTCCCACCAGGAAGAGGAATTAACCAAAGGCTCAGCGTGCCGTGCCAGAACCAGATTAGGGCCTGAAGCCATCCTGCGGTGTTGCGGCCAGCTCAAAAGAAAGCGAGTTGAAGAAAGGAGCTCAGGGGCACTGTAATTCACAAACCTGCAGAGTTATAAATGACAGCTATCGTCCAAAAATATACTGAAGTAAGGCTGCCAAGAGGACTTGAAAGCGGGGCAGAATTGCAGGAAACCGATTTCAGGAGGTAGACTGGAATTGCATTGAAAGCATAGGAAAAGAGGCAGAACGTCCACAATGATGCACTTGGCCAAAAAGGGCGTATGCGTTTTTTCCTGAATATATTCAGGAAAAAACGCATACGCCCTTTTTGGCCAACCAAGCAAGCTTGCAAAGGAAATCTGCACTACAATGAAGTCTCACTTCCCCCCGGTCAAAAGGGCCATCTGAAAAAAGTGTAAAATCCAGAAAGGCAGGACAGGCCATGGAGAACTGGGAGCCTTGTTATGCTGATGGGCGGGATGTAAATTGCCAACAGACACTCGGGAGAAGTGTATGGTGTTTCCTGAAACATCTAAAAAACAAAGCAACAGAGCCTAGGGCACTTCCACTTATGGTCCTATAGATTAGGGAAATTAAAATCAAAAAGACACAGCCACCCCAAAGTTTGGGACGCCTCTCTTTACAAGAACCTCGATTACAGTACAAGTTCAACATCGCAGAAAGTGAAAAATGGATAAAGAAGTTGTGGTATTTACTTACAAAGCAATATCACTCTGCAATGAAATCTATGTCATCAGGCCCTTAGCAGCACAATGAGTGGATTCAGGTATGATGATTCTAACTGAAATAAGTCACACAGAAAAAGAAACATCATAAGATATCAGTAATACACGGAATGTAAACTTGGCTACACAGGAACTGAATTACAGAACAGAACAGGGTCTCAAATTTAGAAAACCAACTTATGCTTGCTTAAGGGTAAAGGTGAGTTGGGGTGCTGCATAAAACCAGAGATTGAAATGAGCACAGATAAAGTTCCTTAAGCCAAATATGGAATAGACAAGAGCTACTCCTTGCTCAACGAAATGGACACAACACCGCATATTAAACGCCTAAGAATGTACCTGACTAGTAAGTATCTTAAAACCTATGGATTGCTATGTCTCCGAAAGAGAATCAAGCATGTGTACAGGGGCATAAACACAGCAGTGATAGGATTGGAGAGGTTTGGTGAGCAAATGAAGACCCTCTGAAGTCATATTGCATGGTACCCATTCCACGGGTTTCAACTACCTAGGTTTAAGGTATTCTTCCTTCAGCTAAAACATGCATGTGGAACCTAGAGTATGATCAACCATGTGATCGGGAGACGTGTTCAAATATGTCTCAGTTTTCGTACCCTGGTACTCGGGTGCAACATTCCAGACGCTTTACTAACACCCTCCCAACTTGGAGAGTCAGTCCCTTTAACCTCCTGTTTGGCCCAGTTTGCAATTTCTGCGGAAGATGAACAGGAATAGCGAGAACCAATGAGAGACTAGCTGGAGGTGTCTGGACGGGCAAATTTAACTCTCATTTCCCACCAGGAAGAGGAATTAACCAAAGGCTCAGCGTGCCGTTCCGGAACCAGATTAGGGCCTGAAGCCATCCTGCGGTGTTGCGGCCAGCTCAAAAGAAAGCGAGTTGAAGAAAGGAGCTCAGGGGCACTGTAATTCACAAACCTGCAGAGTTATAAATGACAGCTATCGTCCAAAAATATACTGAAGTAAGGCTGCCAAGAGGACTTGAAAGCGGGGCAGAATTGCAGGAAACCGATTTCAGGAGGTAGACTGGAATTGCATTGAAAGCATAGGAAAAGAGGCAGAACGTCCACAATGATGCACTTGGCCAAAAAGGGCGTATGCGTTTTTTCCTGAATATATTCAGGAAAAAACGCATACGCCCTTTTTGGCCAACCAAGCAAGCTTGCAAAGGAAATCTGCACTACAATGAAGTCTCACTTCCCCCCGGTCAAAAGGGCCATCTGAAAAAAGTGTAAAATCCAGAAAGGCAGGACAGGCCATGGAGAACTGGGAGCCTTGTTATGCTGATGGGCGGGATGTAAATTGCCAACAGACACTCGGGAGAAGTGTATGGTGTTTCCTGAAACATCTAAAAAACAAAGCAACAGAGCCTAGGGCACTTCCACTTATGGTCCTATAGCTTAGGGAAATTAAAATCAAAAAGACACAGCCACCCCAAAGTTTGGGACGCCTCTGTTTACAAGAACCTCGTTTACAGTACAAGTTCAACATCGCAGAAAGTGAAAAATGGATAAAGAAGTTGTGGTATTTACTTACAAAGCAATATCACTCAGCAATGAAATCTATGTCATCAGGCCCTTAGCAGCACAATGAGTGGATTCAGGTACGATGATTCTAACTGAAATAAGTCACACAGAAAAAGAAACATCATAAGATATCAGTAATACACGGAATGTAAACTTGGCTACACAGGAACTGAATTACAGAACAGAACAGGGTCTCAAATTTAGAAAACCAACTTATGCTTGCTTAAGGGTAAAGGTGAGTTGGGGTGCTGCATAAAACCAGAGATTGAAATGAGCACAGATAAAGTTCCTTAAGACAAATATGCAATAGACAAGAGCTACTCCTTGCTCAACGAAATGGACTCAACACCGCATATTAAACGCCTAAGAATGTACCTGACTAGTAAGTATCTTAAAACCTATGGATTGCTATGTCTCCGAAAGAGAATCAAGCATGTGTACAGGGGCATAAACGCAGCAGTGATAGGATTGGAGAGGTTCGGTGAGCAAATGAAGACCCTTTGAAGTCATATTGCATGGTACCCATTCCACGGGTCTCAACTCTCCAGGTTTAAGGTATTCTTCCTTCAGCTAAAACATGCATGTGGAACCCAGAGTATGATCAACCGTGTGAACGGAGACGTGTTCAAATATGTCTCAGTTTTGCACCCCTGGTACTCGGGTGCAACATTCCAGACGCTTTACTAACACCCTCCCGACTTGGAGAGTCAGTCCCTTTAACCTCCTGTTTGGCCCAGTTTGCAATTTCTGTGGAAGATGAACAGGAATAGCGAGAACCAATGAGAGACTAGCTGGAGGTGTCTGGACGGGCAAATTTAACTCTCATTTCCCACCAGGAAGAGGAAATAACCAAAGGCTCAGCGTGCCGTGCCGGAACAAGATTAGGGCCTGAAGCCATCCTGCGGTGTTGCGGCCAGCTCAAAAGAAAGCGAGTTGAAGAAAGGAGCTCAGGGGCACTGTAATTCACAAACCTGCAGAGTTATAAATGACAGCTATCGTCCAAAAATATACTGAAGTAAGGCTGCCAAGAGGACTTGAAAGCGGGGCAGAATTGCAGGAAACCGATTTCAGGAGGTAGACTGGAATTGCATTGAAAGCATAGGAAAAGAGGCAGAACGTCCACAATGATGCACTTGGCCAAAAAGGGCGTATGCGTTTTTTCCTGAATATATTCAGGAAAAAACGCATACACCCTTTTTGGCCAACCAAGCAAACTTGCAAAGGAAATCTGCACTACAATGAAGTCTCACTTCCCCCCGGTCAAAAGGGCCATCTGAAAAAAGTGTAAAATCCAGAAACGCAGGACAGGCCATGGAGAACTGGGAGCCTTTTTATGCTGATGGGAGGGATGTAAATTGCCAACAGCCACTCGGGAGAAGTGTATGGTGTTTCCTGAAACATCTAAAAAACAAAGCAACAGAGCCTAGGGCACTTCCACTTATGGTCCTATAGCTTAGGGAAA
Source organism: Pseudorca crassidens (assembly GCF_039906515.1). Lineage (NCBI taxonomy): Eukaryota > Metazoa > Chordata > Mammalia > Artiodactyla > Delphinidae > Pseudorca > Pseudorca crassidens. Next base: position 212,423 of record NW_027136349.1, read on the forward strand.
TTAAAATCAAAAAGACACAGCCACCCCAAAGTTTGGGACGCCTCTGTTTACAAGAACCTCATTTACCGTACAAGTTCAATATCACAGAAAGTGAAAAATGGATAAAGAAGTTGTGGTATTTACTTACAAAGCAATATCACTCAGCAATGAAATCTATGTCATCAGGCCCTTAGCAGCACAATGAGTGGATTCAGGTATGATGATTCTAACTGAAATAAGTCACACAGAAAAAGAAACATCATAAGATATCAGTAATACACGGAATGTAAACTTGGCTACACAGGAACTGAATTACAGAACAGAACAGGGTCTCAAATTTAGAAAACCAACTTATGCTTGCTTAAGCGGAAAGGTGAGTTGGGGTGCTGCATAAAACCAGAACTTGAAATGAGCACAGATAAAGTTCCTTAAGCCAAATATGGAATAGATAAGAGCTACTCCTTGCTCAACGAAATGGACTCAACACCCCATATTAAATGCCTAAGAATGTACCTAACTAGTAAGTATCTTAAAACCTATGGATTGCTATGTCTCCAAAAGAGAATCAAGCGTCTGTACAGGGGGATAAACGCAGCAGTGATAGGATTGGAGAAGTTCGGTGAGCAAATGAAGACCCTTTGAAGTCATATTGCATGGTACCCATTACACGGGTCTCAACTCTCCAGGTTTAAGGTATTCTTCCTTCAGCTAAAACATGCATGTGGAACCCAGAGTATGATCAACCGTGTGAACGGGAGACGTGTTCAAATATGTCTCAGTTTTCCTTCCCTGGTACTCGGGTGCAACATTCCAGACGCTTTACTAACACCCTCCCGACTTGGAGAGTCAGTCCCTTTAACCTCCTGTTTGGCCCAGTTTGCAATTTCTGTGGAAGATGAACAGGAATAGCGAGAACCAATGAGAGACTAGCTGGAGGTGTCTGGACGGGCAAATTTAACTCTCATTTCCCACCAGGAAGAGGAATTAACCAAAGGCTCAGCGTGCCGTGCCAGAACCAGATTAGGGCCTGAAGCCATCCTGCGGTGTTGCGGCCAGCTCAACAGAAAGCGAGTTGAAGAAAGGAGCTCAGGGGCACTGTAATTCACAAACCTGCAGAGTTATAAATGACAGCTATCGTCCAAAAATATACTGAAGTAAGGCTGCCAAGAGGACTTGAAAGCGGGGCAGAATTGCAGGAAACCGATTTCAGGAGGTAGACTGGAATTGCATTGAAAGCATAGGAAAAGAGGCAGAACGTCCACAATGATGCACTTGGCCAAAAAGGGCGTATGCGTTTTTTCCTGAATATATTCAGGAAAAAACGCATACGCCCTTTTTGGCCAACCAAACAAAGTTGCAAAGGAAATCTGCACTACAATGAAGTCTCACTTCCCCCCAGTCAAAAGGGCCATCTGAAAAAAGTGTAAAATCCAGAAAGGCAGGACAGGCCATGGAGAACTGGGAGCCTTGTTATGCTGATGGGCGGCATGTAAATTGCCAACAGACACTCGGGAGAAGTGTATGGTGTTTCCTGAAACATCTAAAAAACAAAGCAACAGAGCCTAGGGCACTTCCACTTATGGTCCTATAGCTTAGGGAAATTAAAATCAAAAAGACACAGCCACCCCAAAGTTTGGGACGCCTCTGTTTACAAGAACCTCGTTTACCGTACAAGTTCAATATCACAGAAAGTGAAAAATGGATAAAGAACTTGTGGTACTTACGTACAATGCAGTATCACTCAACAATGAAATCTATGTAATCAGGCCCGTAGCAGCATAATGAGTGGATTCAGGTACGATGATTCTAACTGAAATAAGACACACAGAAAAAGAAACATCATAAGATATCACTAATACATGGAATGTAAACATTGCTACACAGGAACTGAATTCCAAAACAGAAAAGGGTCTCAAAATTAGAAAACCAACTTATGCTTGCTTAAGGGGAAAGTTGAGTTGGGGTGCTGCATAAAACCAGAGATTGAAATGAGCACAGATAAAGTTCCTTAAGCCAAATATGGAATAGCAAGAGCTACTCCTTGCTCAATGAAATGGACTCAACACCCCATATTAAACGCCTAAGAATGTACCTGACTAGTAAGTATCTTAAAACCTATGGATTGCTATGTCTCCAAAAGAGAATCAAGCATGTGTACAGGGGCATAAACGCAGCAGTGATAGGATTGGAGAGGTTCGGTGAGCAAATGAAGACCCTTTGAAGTCATATTGCATGGTACCCATTCCACGGGTTTCAACTACCCAGGTTTAAGGTATTCTTCCTTCAGCTAAAACATGCATGTGGAACCTAGAGTATGATCAACCATGTGATCGGGAGATGTGTTCAAATATGTCTCACTTTCCGTACCCTGGTACTCGGGTGCAACATTCCAGACGCTTTACTAACACCCTCCCGACTTGGAGAGTCAGTCCCTTTAACCTCCTGTTTGGCCCAGTTTGCAATTTCTGCGGAAGATGAACAGGAATAGCGAGAACCAATGAGAGACTAGCTGGAGGTGTCTGGACGGGCAAATTTAACCCTCATTTCCCACCAGGAAGAGGAATTAACCAAAGGCTCATCGTGCCGTGCCGGAACCAGATTAGGGCCTGAAGCCATCCTGCGGTGTTGCGGCCAGCTCAAAAGAAAGCGAGTTGAAGAAAGGAGCTCAGGGGCACTGTAATTCACAAACCTGCAGAGTTATAAATGACAGCTATCGTCCAAAAATATACTGAAGTAAGGCTGCCAAGAGGACTTGAAAGCGGGGCAGAATTGCAGGAAACCGATTTCAGGAGGTAGACTGGAATTGCATTGAAAGCATAGGAAAAGAGGCAGAACGTCCACAATGATGCACTTGGCCAAAAAGGGCGTATGCGTTTTTTCCTGAATATATTCAGGAAAAAACGCATACGCCCTTTTTGGCCAACCAAGCAAGCTTGCAAAGGAAATCTGCACTACAATGAAGTCTCACTTCCCCCCGGTCAAAAGGGCCATCTGAAAAAAGTGTAAAATCCAGAAAGGCAGGACAGGCCATGGAGAACTGGGAGCCTTGTTATGCTGATGGGCGGCATGTAAATTGCCAACAGACACTCGGGAGAAGTGTATGGTGTTTCCTGAAACATCTAAAAAACAAAGCAACAGAGCCTAGGGCACTTCCACTTATGGTCCTATAGCTTAGGGAAATTAAAATCAAAAAGACACAGCCACCCCAAAGTTTGGGACGCCTCTGTTTACAAGAACCTCGTTTACAGTACAAGTTCAACATCGCAGAAAGTGAAAAATGGATAAAGAAGTTGTGGTATTTACTTACAAAGCAATATCACTCAGCAATGAAATCTATGTCATCAGGCCCTTAGCAGCACAATGAGTGGATTCGGGTATGATGATTCTAACTGAAATAAATCACACAGAAAAAGAAACATCATAAGATATCAGTAATACACGGAATGTAAACTTGGCTACACAGGAACTGAATTACAGAACAGAACAGGGTCTCAAATTTAGAAAACCAACTTATGCTTGCTTAAGGGTAAAGGTGAGTTGGGGTGCTGCATAAAACCAGAGATTGAAATGAGCACAGATAAAGTTCCTTAAGCCAAATATGGAATAGACAAGAGCTACTCCTTGCTCAACGAAATGGACTCAACACCGCATATTAAATGCCTAAGAATGTACCTGACTAGTAAGTATCTTAAAACCTATGGATTGCTATGTCTCCGAAAGAGAATCAAGCATGTGTACAGGGGCATAAACGCAGCAGTGATAGGATTGGAGAGGTTCGGTGAGCAAATGAAGACCCTTTGAAGTCATATTGCATCGTACCCATTCCACGGGTTTCAACTACCCAGGTTTAAGGTATTCTTCCTTCAGCTAAAACATGCATGTGGAACCTAGAGTATGATCAGCCATGTGATCGGGAGACGTGTTCAAATATGTCTCAGTTTTCGTACCCTGGTACTCGGGTGCAACATTCCAGACGCTTTACTAACACCCTCCCGACTTGGAGAGTCAGTCCCTTTAACCTCCTGTTTGGCCCAGTTTGCAATTTCTGCGGAAGATGAACAGGAATAGCGAGAACCAATGAGAGACTAGCTGGAGGTGTCTGGATGGGCAAATTTAACTCTCATTTCCCACCAGGAAGAGGAATTAACCAAAGGCTCAGCGTGCCGTGCCAGAACCAGATTAGGGCCTGAAGCCATCCTGCGGTGTTGCGGCCAGCTCAAAAGAAAGCGAGTTGAAGAAAGGAGCTCAGGGGCACTGTAATTCACAAACCTGCAGAGTTATAAATGACAGCTATCGTCCAAAAATATACTGAAGTAAGGCTGCCAAGAGGACTTGAAAGCGGGGCAGAATTGCAGGAAACCGATTTCAGGAGGTAGACTGGAATTGCATTGAAAGCATAGGAAAAGAGGCAGAACGTCCACAATGATGCACTTGGCCAAAAAGGGCGTATGCGTTTTTTCCTGAATATATTCAGGAAAAAACGCATACGCCCTTTTTGGCCAACCAAGCAAGCTTGCAAAGGAAATCTGCACTACAATGAAGTCTCACTTCCCCCCGGTCAAAAGGGCCATCTGAAAAAAGTGTAAAATCCAGAAAGGCAGGACAGGCCATGGAGAACTGGGAGCCTTGTTATGCTGATGGGCGGGATGTAAATTGCCAACAGACACTCGGGAGAAGTGTATGGTGTTTCCTGAAACATCTAAAAAACAAAGCAACAGAGCCTAGGGCACTTCCACTTATGGTCCTATAGATTAGGGAAATTAAAATCAAAAAGACACAGCCACCCCAAAGTTTGGGACGCCTCTCTTTACAAGAACCTCGATTACAGTACAAGTTCAACATCGCAGAAAGTGAAAAATGGATAAAGAAGTTGTGGTATTTACTTACAAAGCAATATCACTCTGCAATGAAATCTATGTCATCAGGCCCTTAGCAGCACAATGAGTGGATTCAGGTATGATGATTCTAACTGAAATAAGTCACACAGAAAAAGAAACATCATAAGATATCAGTAATACACGGAATGTAAACTTGGCTACACAGGAACTGAATTACAGAACAGAACAGGGTCTCAAATTTAGAAAACCAACTTATGCTTGCTTAAGGGTAAAGGTGAGTTGGGGTGCTGCATAAAACCAGAGATTGAAATGAGCACAGATAAAGTTCCTTAAGCCAAATATGGAATAGACAAGAGCTACTCCTTGCTCAACGAAATGGACACAACACCGCATATTAAACGCCTAAGAATGTACCTGACTAGTAAGTATCTTAAAACCTATGGATTGCTATGTCTCCGAAAGAGAATCAAGCATGTGTACAGGGGCATAAACACAGCAGTGATAGGATTGGAGAGGTTTGGTGAGCAAATGAAGACCCTCTGAAGTCATATTGCATGGTACCCATTCCACGGGTTTCAACTACCTAGGTTTAAGGTATTCTTCCTTCAGCTAAAACATGCATGTGGAACCTAGAGTATGATCAACCATGTGATCGGGAGACGTGTTCAAATATGTCTCAGTTTTCGTACCCTGGTACTCGGGTGCAACATTCCAGACGCTTTACTAACACCCTCCCAACTTGGAGAGTCAGTCCCTTTAACCTCCTGTTTGGCCCAGTTTGCAATTTCTGCGGAAGATGAACAGGAATAGCGAGAACCAATGAGAGACTAGCTGGAGGTGTCTGGACGGGCAAATTTAACTCTCATTTCCCACCAGGAAGAGGAATTAACCAAAGGCTCAGCGTGCCGTTCCGGAACCAGATTAGGGCCTGAAGCCATCCTGCGGTGTTGCGGCCAGCTCAAAAGAAAGCGAGTTGAAGAAAGGAGCTCAGGGGCACTGTAATTCACAAACCTGCAGAGTTATAAATGACAGCTATCGTCCAAAAATATACTGAAGTAAGGCTGCCAAGAGGACTTGAAAGCGGGGCAGAATTGCAGGAAACCGATTTCAGGAGGTAGACTGGAATTGCATTGAAAGCATAGGAAAAGAGGCAGAACGTCCACAATGATGCACTTGGCCAAAAAGGGCGTATGCGTTTTTTCCTGAATATATTCAGGAAAAAACGCATACGCCCTTTTTGGCCAACCAAGCAAGCTTGCAAAGGAAATCTGCACTACAATGAAGTCTCACTTCCCCCCGGTCAAAAGGGCCATCTGAAAAAAGTGTAAAATCCAGAAAGGCAGGACAGGCCATGGAGAACTGGGAGCCTTGTTATGCTGATGGGCGGGATGTAAATTGCCAACAGACACTCGGGAGAAGTGTATGGTGTTTCCTGAAACATCTAAAAAACAAAGCAACAGAGCCTAGGGCACTTCCACTTATGGTCCTATAGCTTAGGGAAATTAAAATCAAAAAGACACAGCCACCCCAAAGTTTGGGACGCCTCTGTTTACAAGAACCTCGTTTACAGTACAAGTTCAACATCGCAGAAAGTGAAAAATGGATAAAGAAGTTGTGGTATTTACTTACAAAGCAATATCACTCAGCAATGAAATCTATGTCATCAGGCCCTTAGCAGCACAATGAGTGGATTCAGGTATGATGATTCTAACTGAAATAAGTCACACAGAAAAAGAAACATCATAAGATATCAGTAATACACGGAATGTAAACTTGGCTACACAGGAACTGAATTACAGAACAGAACAGGGTCTCAAATTTAGAAAACCAACTTATGCTTGCTTAAGGGTAAAGGTGAGTTGGGGTGCTGCATAAAACCAGAGATTGAAATGAGCACAGATAAAGTTCCTTAAGCCAAATATGGAATAGACAAGAGCTACTCCTTGCTCAACGAAATGGACTCAACACCGCATATTAAACGCCTAAGAATGTACCTGACTAGTAAGTATCTTAAAACCTATGGATTGCTATGTCTCCGAAAGAGAATCAAGCATGTGTACAGGGGCATAAACGCAGCAGTGATAGGATTGGAGAGGTTCGGTGAGCAAATGAAGACCCTTTGAAGTCATATTGCATGGTACCCATTCCACGGGTTTCAACTACCCAGGTTTAAGGTATTCTACCTTCAGCTAAAACATGCATGTGGAAACTAGAGTATGATCAACCATGTGATCGGGAAACGTGTTCAAATATGTCTCAGTTTTCGTACCCTGGTACTCGGGTGCAACATTCCAGACGCTTTACTAACACCCTCCCGACTTGGAGAGTCAGTCCCTTTAACCTCCTGTTTGGCCCAGTTTGCAATTTCTGTGGAAGATGAACAGGAATAGCGAGAACCAATGAGAGACTAGCTGGAGGTGTCTGGACGGGCAAATTTAACTCTCATTTCCCACCAGGAAGAGGAATTAACCAAAGGCTCAGCTTGCCGTGCCGGAACAAGATTAGGGCCTGAAGCCATCCTGCGGTGTTGCGGCCAGCTCAAAAGAAAGCGAGTTGAAGAAAGGAGCTCAGGGGCACTGTAATTCACAAACCTGCAGACTTATAAATGACAGCTATCGTCCAAAAATATAACTGAAGTAAGGCTGCCAAGAGGACTTGAAAGCGGGGCAGAATTGCAGGAAACCGATTTCAGGAGGTAGACTGGAATTGCATTGAAAGCATAGGAAAAGAGGCAGAACGTCCACAATGATGCACTTGGCCAAAAAGGGCGTATGCGTTTTTTCCTGAATATATTCAGGAAAAAACGCATACGCCCTTTTTGGCCAACCAAGCAAGCTTGCAAAGGAAATCTGCACTACAATGAAGTCTCACTTCCCCCCGGTCAAAAGGGCCATCTGAAAAAAGTGTAAAATCCAGAAAGGCAGGGCAGGCCATGGAGAACTGGGAGCCTTGTTATGCTGATGGGCGGGATGTAAATTGCCAACAGCCACTCGGGAGAAGTGTATGGTGTTTCCTGAAACATCTAAAAAACAAAGCAACAGAGCCTAGGGCACTTCCACTTATGGTCCTATAGCTTAGGGAAATTAAAATCAAAAAGACACAGCCACCCCAAAGTTTGGGACGCCTCTGTTTACAAGAACCTCATTTACCGTACAAGTTCAATATCACAGAAAGTGAAAAATGGATAAAGAAGTTGTGGTACTTATGTACAATGCAGTATCACTCAACAATGAAATCTATGTCATCAGGCCCGTAGCAGCATAATGAGTGGATTCAGGTACGATGATTCTAACTGAAATAAGTCACACAGAAAAAGAAACATCATAAGATATCACTAATACACAGAATGTAAACTTGGCTACACAGGAACTGAATTCCAAAACAGAACAGGGTCTCAAATTTAGAAAACCAACTTATGCTTGCTTAAGGGGAAAGGTGAGTTGGGGTGCTGCATAAAACCAGAGATTGAAATGAGCACAGATAAAGTTCCTTAAGCCAAATATGGAATAGACAAGAGCTACTCCCTGCTCAACGAAATGGACTCAACACCCCATATTAAATGCCTAAGAATGTACCTGACTAGTAAGTATCTTAAAACCTATGGATTGCTATGTCTCCAAAAGAGAATCAAGCGTCTGTACAGGGTGATAAACGCAGCAGTGATAGGATTGGAGAAGTTCGGTGAGCAAATGAAGACCCTTTGAAGTCATATTGCATGGTACCCATTCCACGGGTCTCAACTCTCCAGGTTTAAGGTATTCTTCCTTCAGCTAAAACATGCATGTGGAACCCAGAGTATGATCAACCGTGTGAACGGGAGACGTGTTCAAATATGTCTCAGTTTTGGTCCCCTGGTACTCGGGTGCAACATTCCTGACACTTTACTAACACTCTCCCCACTTGGAGAGTCAGCGCCTTTAACCTCCTGTTTGGCCCAGTTTGCAATTTCTGCGGAAGATGAACAGGAATAGGGAGAACCAATGAGAGACTAGCTGGAGGTGTCTGGACGGGCAAATTTAACTCTCATTTCCCACCAGGAAGAGGAAATAACCAAAGGCTCAGCGTGCCGTGCCGGAACAAGATTAGGGCCTGAAGCCATCCTGCGGTGTTGCGGCCAGCTCAAAAGAAAGCGAGTTGAAGAAAGGAGCTCAGGGGCACTGTAATTCACAAACCTGCAGAGTTATAAATGACAGCTATCGTCCAAAAATATACTGAAGTAAGGCTGCCAAGAGGACTTGAAAGCGGGGCAGAATTGCAGGAAACCGATTTCAGGAGGTAGACTGGAATTGCATTGAAAGCATAGGAAAAGAGGCAGAACGTCCACAATGATGCACTTGGCCAAAAAGGGCGTATGCGTTTTTTCCGGAATATATTCAGGAAAAAACGCATACGCCCTTTTTGGCCAACCAAACAAAGTTGCAAAGGAAATCTGCACTACAATGAAGTCTCACTTCCCCCCGGTCAAAAGGGCCATCTGAAAAAAGTGTAAAATCCAGAAAGGCAGGACAGGCCATGGAGAACTGGGAGCCTTGTTATGCTGATGGGCGGCATGTAAATTGCCAACAGCCACTCCGGAGAAGTGTATGGTGTTTCCTGAAACAGCTAAAAAACAAAGCAACAGAGCCTAGGGCACTTCCACTTATGGTCCTATAGCTTAGGGAAATTAAAATCAAAAAGACACAGCCACCCCAAAGTTTGGGACGCCTCTCTTTACAAGAACCTCGATTACAGTACAAGTTCAACATCGCAGAAAGTGAAAAATGGATAAAGAAGTTGTGGTATTTACTTACAAAGCAATATCACTCTGCAATGAAATCTATGTCATCAGGCCCTTAGCAGCACAATGAGTGGATTCAGGTATGATGATTCTAACTGAAATAAGTCACACAGAAAAAGAAACATCATAAGATATCAGTAATACACGGAATGTAAACTTGGCTACACAGGAACTGTATTACAGAAGAGAACAGGGTCTCAAATTTAGAAAACCAACTTATGCTTGCTTAAGGGTAAAGGTGAGTTGGGGTGCTGCATAAAACCAGAGATTGAAATGAGCACAGATAAAGTTCCTTAAGCCAAATATGGAATAGACAAGAGCTACTCCTTGCTCAACGAAATGGACTCAACACCGCATATTAAACGCCTAAGAATGTACCTGACTAGTAAGTATCTTAAAACCTATGGATTGCTATGTCTCCGAAAGAGAATCAAGCATGTGTACAGGGGCATAAACACAGCAGTGATAGGATTGGAGAGGTTCGGTGAGCAAATGAAGACCCTTTGAAGTCATATTGCATGGTACCCATTCCACGGGTTTCAACTACCCAGGTTTAAGGTATTCTTCCTTCAGGTAAAACATGCATGTGGAACCTAGAGTCTGATCAACCATGTGATCGGGAGACGTGTTCAAATATGTCTCAGTTTTCGTACCCTGGTACTCGGGTGCAACATTCCAGACGCTTTACTAACACCCTCCCGACTTGGAGAGTCAGTCCCTTTAACCTCCTGTTTGGCCCAGTTTGCAATTTCTGCGGAAGATGAACAGGAATAGCGAGAACCAATGAGAGACTAGCTGGAGGTGTCTGGACGGGCAAATTTAACTCTCATTTCCCACCAGGAAGAGGAATTAACCAAAGGCTCAGCGTGCCGTGCCGGAACCAGATTAGGGCCTGAAGCCATCCTGCGGTGTTGCGGCCAGCTCAAAAGAAAGCGAGTTGAAGAAAGGAGCTCAGGGGCACTGTAATTCACAAACCTGCAGAGTTATAAATGACAGCTATCGTCCAAAAATATACTGAAGTAAGGCTGCCAAGAGGACTTGAAAGCGGGGCAGAATTGCAGGAAACCGATTTCAGGAGGTAGACTGGAATTGCATTGAAAGCATAGGAAAAGAGGCAGAACGTCCACAATGATGCACTTGGCCAAAAAGGGCGTATGCGTTTTTTCCTGAATATATTCAGGAAAAAACGCATACGCCCTTTTTGGCCAACCAAGCAAGCTTGCAAAGGAAATCTGCACTACAATGAAGTCTCACTTCCCCCCGGTCAAAAGGGCCATCTGAAAAAAGTGTAAAATCCAGAAAGGCAGGACAGGCCATGGAGAACTGGGAGCCTTGTTATGCTGATGGGCGGGATGTAAATTGCCAACAGACACTCGGGAGAAGTGTATGGTGTTTCCTGAAACATCTAAAAAACAAAGCAACAGAGCCTAGGGCACTTCCACTTATGGTCCTATAGCTTAGGGAAATTAAAATCAAAAAGACACAGCCACCCCAAAGTTTGGGACGCCTCTCTTTACAAGAACCTCGATTACAGTACAAGTTCAACATCGCAGAAAGTGAAAAATGGATAAAGAAGTTGTGGTATTTACTTACAAAGCAATATCACTCTGCAATGAAATCTATGTCATCAGGCAATTAGCAGCACAATGAGTGGATTCAGGTATGATGATTCTAACTGAAATAAGTCACACAGAAAAAGAAACATCATAAGATATCAGTAATACACGGAATGTAAACTTGGCTACACAGGAACTGTATTACAGAACAGAACAGGGTCTCAAATTTAGAAAACCAACTTATGCTTGCTTAAGGGTAAAGGTGAGTTGGGGTGCTGCATAAAACCAGAGATTGAAATGAGCACAGATAAAGTTCCTTAAGCCAAATATGGAATAGACAAGAGCTACTCCTTGCTCAACGAAATGGACTCAACACCGCATATTAAACGCCTAAGAATGTACCTGACTAGTAAGTATCTTAAAACCTATGGATTGCTATGTCTCCGAAAGAGAATCAAGCATGTGTACAGGGGCATAAACACAGCAGTGATAGGATTGGAGAGGTTCGGTGAGCAAATGAAGACCCTTTGAAGTCATATTGCATGGTACCCATTCCACGGGTTTCAACTACCCAGGTTTAAGGTATTCTTCCTTCAGGTAAAACATGCATGTGGAACCTAGAGTCTGATCAACCATGTGATCGGGAGACGTGTTCAAATATGTCTCAGTTTTCGTACCCTGGTACTCGGGTGCAACATTCCAGACGCTTTACTAACACCCTCCCGACTTGGAGAGTCAGTCCCTTTAACCTCCTGTTTGGCCCAGTTTGCAATTTCTGCGGAAGATGAACAGGAATAGCGAGAACCAATGAGAGACTAGCTGGAGGTGTCTGGACGGGCAAATTTAACTCTCATTTCCCACCAGGAAGAGGAATTAACCAAAGGCTCAGCGTGCCGTGCCGGAACCAGATTAGGGCCTGAAGCCATCCTGCGGTGTTGCGGCCAGCTCAAAAGAAAGCGAGTTGAAGAAAGGAGCTCAGGGGCACTGTAATTCACAAACCTGCAGAGTTATAAATGACAGCTATCGTCCAAAAATATACTGAAGTAAGGCTGCCAAGAGGACTTGAAAGCGGGGCAGAATTGCAGGAAACCGATTTCAGGAGGTAGACTGGAATTGCATTGAAAGCATAGGAAAAGAGGCAGAACGTCCACAATGATGCACTTGGCCAAAAAGGGCGTATGCGTTTTTTCCTGAATATATTCAGGAAAAAACGCATACGCCCTTTTTGGCCAACCAAGCAAGCTTGCAAAGGAAATCTGCACTACAATGAAGTCTCACTTCCCCCCGGTCAAAAGGGCCATCTGAAAAAAGTGTAAAATCCAGAAAGGCAGGACAGGCCATGGAGAACTGGGAGCCTTGTTATGCTGATGGGCGGGATGTAAATTGCCAACAGACACTCGGGAGAAGTGTATGGTGTTTCCTGAAACATCTAAAAAACAAAGCAACAGAGCCTAGGGCACTTCCACTTATGGTCCTATAGCTTAGGGAAATTAAAATCAAAAAGACACAGCCACCCCAAACATTGGGACGCCTCTGTTTACAAGAACCTCGTTTACAGTACAAGTTCAACATCGCAGAAAGTGAAAAATGGATAAAGAAGTTGTGGTATTTACTTACAAAGCAATATCACTCAGCAATGAAATCTATGTCATCAGGCCCTTAGCAGCACAATGAGTGGATTCAGGTATGATGATTCTAACTGAAATAAGTCACACAGAAAAAGAAACATCATAAGAGATCAGTAATACACGGAATGTAAACTTGGCTACACAGGAACTGAATTACAGAACAGAACAGGGTCTCAAATTTAGAAAACCAACTTATGCTTGCTTAAGGGGAAAGGTGAGTTGGGGTGCTGCATAAAACCAGAGATTGAAATGAGCACAGATAAAGTTCCTTAAGCCAAATATGGAATAGACAAGAGCTACTCCTTGCTCAAAGAAATGGACTCAACACCGCATATTAAACGCCTAAGAATGTACCTGACTAGTAAGTATCTTAAAACCTATGGATTGCTATGTCTCCGAAAGAGAATCAAGCATGTGTACAGGGGCATAAACACAGCAGTGATAGGATTGGAGAGGTTCGGTGAGCAAATGAAGACCCTTTGAAGTCATATTGCATGGTACCCATTCCACGGGTTTCAACTACCCAGGTTTAAGGTATTTTTCCTTCAGCTAAAACATGCATGTGGAACCTAGAGTATGATCAGCCATGTGATCGGGAGACGTGTTCAAATATGTCTCAGTTTTCGTACCCTGGTACTCGGGTGCAACATTCCAGACGCTTTACTAACACCCTCCCGACTTGGAGAGTCAGTCCCTTTAACCTCCTGTTTGGCCCAGTTTGCAATTTCTGTGGAAGATGAACAGGAATAGCGAGAACCAATGAGAGACTAGCTGGAGGTGTCTGGATGGGCAAATTTAACCCTCATTTCCCACCAGGAAGAGGAATTAACCAAAGGCTCAGCGTGCCGTGCCAGAACCAGATTAGGGCCTGAAGCCATCCTGCGGTGTTGCGGCCAGCTCAAAAGAAAGCGAGTTGAAGAAAGGAGCTCAGGGGCACTGTAATTCACAAACCTGCAGACTTATAAATGACAGCTATCGTCCAAAAATATACTGAAGTAAGGCTGCCAAGAGGACTTGAAAGCGGGGCAGAATTGCAGGAAACCGATTTCAGGAGGTAGACTGGAATTGCATTGAAAGCATAGGAAAAGAGGCAGAACGTCCACAATGATGCACTTGGCCAAAAAGGGCGTATGCGTTTTTTCCTGAATATATTCAGGAAAAAACGCATACGCCCTTTTTGGCCAACCAAGCAAGCTTGCAAAGGAAATCTGCACTACAATGAAGTCTCACTTCCCCCCGGTCAAAAGGGCCATCTGAAAAAAGTGTAAAATCCAGAAAGGCAGGACAGGCCATGGAGAACTGGGAGCCTTGTTATGCTGATGGGCGGGATGTAAATTGCCAACAGACACTCGGGAGAAGTGTATGGTGTTTCCTGAAACATCTAAAAAACAAAGCAACAGAGCCTAGGGCACTTCCACTTATGGTCCTATAGATTAGGGAAATTAAAATCAAAAAGACACAGCCACCCCAAAGTTTGGGATGCCTCTGTTTACAAGAACCTCGATTACAGTACAAGTTCAACATCGCAGAAAGTGAAAAATGGATAAAGAAGTTGTGGTATTTACTTACAAAGCAATATCACTCTGCAATGAAATCTATGTCATCAGGCCCTTAGCAGCACAATGAGTGGATTCAGGTATGATGATTCTAACTGAAATAAGTCACACAGAAAAAGAAACATCATAAGATATCAGTAATACACGGAATGTAAACTTGGCTACACAGGAACTGAATTACAGAACAGAACAGGGTCTCAAATTTAGAAAACCAACTTATGCTTGCTTAAGCGGAAAGGTGAGTTGGGGTGCTGCATAAAACCAGAGATTGAAATGAGCACAGATAAAGTTCCTTAAGCCAAATATGGAATAGACAAGAGCTACTCCTTGCTCAACGAAATGGACACAACACCGCATATTAAACGCCTAAGAATGTACCTGACTAGTAAGTATCTTAAAACCTATGGATTGCTATGTCTCCGAAAGAGAATCAAGCATGTGTACAGGGGCATAAACACAGCAGTGATAGGATTGGAGAGGTTCGGTGAGCAAATGAAGACCCTTTGAAGTCATATTGCATCGTACCCATTCCACGGGTTTCAACTACCCAGGTTTAAGGTATTCTTCCTTCAGCTAAAACATGCATGTGGAACCTAGAGTATGATCAGCCATGTGATCGGGAGACGTGTTCAAATATGTCTCAGTTTTCGTACCCTGGTACTCGGGTGCAACATTCCAGACGCTTTACTAACACCCTCCCGACTTGGAGAGTCAGTCCCTTTAACCTCCTGTTTGGCCCAGTTTGCAATTTCTGTGGAAGATGAACAGGAATAGCGAGAACCAATGAGAGACTAGCTGGAGGTGTCTGGATGGGCAAATTTAACCCTCATTTCCCACCAGGAAGAGGAATTAACCAAAGGCTCAGCGTGCCGTGCCAGAACCAGATTAGGGCCTGAAGCCATCCTGCGGTGTTGCGGCCAGCTCAAAAGAAAGCGAGTTGAAGAAAGGAGCTCAGGGGCACTGTAATTCACAAACCTGCAGAGTTATAAATGACAGCTATCGTCCAAAAATATACTGAAGTAAGGCTGCCAAGAGGACTTGAAAGCGGGGCAGAATTGCAGGAAACCGATTTCAGGAGGTAGACTGGAATTGCATTGAAAGCATAGGAAAAGAGGCAGAACGTCCACAATGATGCACTTGGCCAAAAAGGGCGTATGCGTTTTTTCCTGAATATATTCAGGAAAAAACGCATACGCCCTTTTTGGCCAACCAAGCAAGCTTGCAAAGGCAATCTGCACTACAATGAAGTCTCACTTCCCCCCGGTCAAAAGGGCCATCTGAAAAAAGTGTAAAATCCAGAAAGGCAGGACAGGCCATGGAGAACTGGGAGCCTTGTTATGCTGATGGGCGGGATGTAAATTGCCAACAGACACTCGGGAGAAGTGTATGGTGTTTCCTGAAACATCTAAAAAACAAAGCAACAGAGCCTAGGGCACTTCCACTTATGGTCCTATAGCTTAGGGAAATTAAAATCAAAAAGACACAGCCACCCCAAAGTTTGGGACGCCTCTCTTTACAAGAACCTCGATTACAGTACAAGTTCAACGTCGCAGAAAGTGAAAAATGGATAAAGAAGTTGTGGTATTTACTTACAAAGCAATATCACTCTGCAATGAAATCTATGTCATCAGGCCCTTAGCAGCACAATGAGTGGATTCAGGTATGATGATTCTAACTGAAATAAGTCACACAGAAAAAGAAACATCATAAGATATCAGTAATACACGGAATGTAAACTTGGCTACACAGGAACTGTATTACAGAACAGAACAGGGTCTCAAATTTAGAAAACCAACTTATGCTCGCTTAAGGGTAAAGGTGAGTTGGGGTGCTGCATAAAACCAGAGATTGAAATGAGCACAGATAAAGTTCCTTAAGCCAAATATGGAATAGACAAGAGCTACTCCTTGCTCAACGAAATGGACACAACACCGCATATTAAACGCCTAAGAATGTACCTGACTAGTAAGTATCTTAAAACCTATGGATTGCTATGTCTCCGAAAGAGAATCAAGCATGTGTACAGGGGCATAAACACAGCAGTGATAGGATTGGAGAGGTTTGGTGAGCAAATGAAGACCCTCTGAAGTCATATTGCATGGTACCCATTCCACGGGTTTCAACTACCTAGGTTTAAGTTATTCTTCCTTCGGGTAAAACATGCATGTGGAACCTAGAGTCTGATCAACCATGTGATCGGGAGACGTGTTCAAATATGTCTCAGTTTTCGTACCCTGGTACTCGGGTGCAACATTCCAGACGCTTTACTAACACCCTCCCGACTTGGAGAGTCAGTCCCTTTAACCTCCTGTTTGGCCCAGTTTGCAATTTCTGCGGAAGATGAACAGGAATAGCGAGAACCAATGAGAGACTAGCTGGAGGTGTCTGGACGGGCAAATTTAACTCTCATTTCCCACCAGGAAGAGGAATTAACCAAAGGCTCAGCGTGCCGTGCCGGAACCAGATTAGGGCCTGAAGCCATCCTGCGGTGTTGCGGCCAGCTCAAAAGAAAGCGAGTTGAAGAAAGGAGCTCAGGGGCACTGTAATTCACAAACCTGCAGACTTATAAATGACAGCTATCGTCCAAAAATATAACTGAAGTAAGGCTGCCAAGAGGACTTGAAAGCGGGGCAGAATTGCAGGAAACCGATTTCAGGAGGTAGACTGGAATTGCATTGAAAGCATAGGAAAAGAGGCAGAACGTCCACAATGATGCACTTGGCCAAAAAGGGCGTATGCGTTTTTTCCTGAATATATTCAGGAAAAAACGCATACGCCCTTTTTGGCCAACCAAGCAAGCTTGCAAAGGAAATCTGCACTACAATGAAGTCTCACTTCCCCCCGGTCAAAAGGGCCATCTGAAAAAAGTGTAAAATCCAGAAAGGCAGGGCAGGCCATGGAGAACTGGGAGCCTTGTTATGCTGATGGGCGGGATGTAAATTGCCAACAGCCACTCGGGAGAAGTGTATGGTGTTTCCTGAAACATCTAAAAAACAAAGCAACAGAGCCTAGGGCACTTCCACTTATGGTCCTATAGCTTAGGGAAATTAAAATCAAAAAGACACAGCCACCCCAAAGTTTGGGACGCCTCTGTTTACAAGAACCTCATTTACCGTACAAGTTCAATATCACAGAAAGTGAAAAATGGATAAAGAAGTTGTGGTACTTATGTACAATGCAGTATCACTCAACAATGAAATCTATGTCATCAGGCCCGTAGCAGCATAATGAGTGGATTCAGGTACGATGATTCTAACTGAAATAAGTCACACAGAAAAAGAAACATCATAAGATATCACTAATACACAGAATGTAAACTTGGCTACACAGGAACTGAATTCCAAAACAGAACAGGGTCTCAAATTTAGAAAACCAACTTATGCTTGCTTAAGGGGAAAGGTGAGTTGGGGTGCTGCATAAAACCAGAGATTGAAATGAGCACAGATAAAGTTCCTTAAGCCAAATATGGAATAGACAAGAGCTACTCCCTGCTCAACGAAATGGACTCAACACCCCATATTAAATGCCTAAGAATGTACCTGACTAGTAAGTATCTTAAAACCTATGGATTGCTATGTCTCCAAAAGAGAATCAAGCGTCTGTACAGGGTGATAAACGCAGCAGTGATAGGATTGGAGAAGTTCGGTGAGCAAATGAAGACCCTTTGAAGTCATATTGCATGGTACCCATTCCACGGGTCTCAACTCTCCAGGTTTAAGGTATTCTTCCTTCAGCTAAAACATGCATGTGGAACCCAGAGTATGATCAACCGTGTGAACGGGAGACGTGTTCAAATATGTCTCAGTTTTGGTCCCCTGGTACTCGGGTGCAACATTCCTGACACTTTACTAACACTCTCCCCACTTGGAGAGTCAGCGCCTTTAACCTCCTGTTTGGCCCAGTTTGCAATTTCTGCGGAAGATGAACAGGAATAGGGAGAACCAATGAGAGACTAGCTGGAGGTGTCTGGACGGGCAAATTTAACTCTCATTTCCCACCAGGAAGAGGAAATAACCAAAGGCTCAGCGTGCCGTGCCGGAACAAGATTAGGGCCTGAAGCCATCCTGCGGTGTTGCGGCCAGCTCAAAAGAAAGCGAGTTGAAGAAAGGAGCTCAGGGGCACTGTAATTCACAAACCTGCAGAGTTATAAATGACAGCTATCGTCCAAAAATATACTGAAGTAAGGCTGCCAAGAGGACTTGAAAGCGGGGCAGAATTGCAGGAAACCGATTTCAGGAGGTAGACTGGAATTGCATTGAAAGCATAGGAAAAGAGGCAGAACGTCCACAATGATGCACTTGGCCAAAAAGGGCGTATGTGTTTTTTCCGGAATATATTCAGGAAAAAACGCATACGCCCTTTTTGGCCAACCAAACAAAGTTGCAAAGGAAATCTGCACTACAATGAAGTCTCACTTCCCCCCGGTCAAAAGGGCCATCTGAAAAAAGTGTAAAATCCAGAAAGGCAGGACAGGCCATGGAGAACTGGGAGCCTTGTTATGCTGATGGGCGGCATGTAAATTGCCAACAGACACTCGGGAGAAGTGTATGGTGTTTCCTGAAACATCTAAAAAACAAAGCAACAGAGCCTAGGGCACTTCCACTTATGGTCCTATAGCTTAGGGAAATTAAAATCAAAAAGACACAGCCACCCCAAAGTTTGGGACGCCTCTGTTTACAAGAACCTCGTTTACAGTACAAGTTCAACATCGCAGAAAGTGAAAAATGGATAAAGAAGTTGTGGTATTTACTTACAAAGCAATATCACTCAGCAATGAAATCTATGTCATCAGGCCCTTAGCAGCACAATGAGTGGATTCAGGTATGATGATTCTAACTGAAATAAATCACACAGAAAAAGAAACATCATAAGAGATCAGTAATACACGGAATGTAAACTTGGCTACACAGGAACTGAATTACAGAACAGAACAGGGTCTCAAATTTAGAAAACCAACTTATGCTTGCTTAAGGGTAAAGGTGAGTTGGGGTGCTGCATAAAACCAGAGATTGAAATGAGCACAGATAAAGTTCCTTAAGCCAAATATGGAATAGACAAGAGCTACTCCTTGCTCAACGAAATGGACTCAACACCGCATATTAAATGCCTAAGAATGTACCTGACTAGTAAGTATCTTAAAACCTATGGATTGCTATGTCTCCGAAAGAGAATCAAGCATGTGTACAGGGGCATAAACGCAGCAGTGATAGGATTGGAGAGGTTCGGTGAGCAAATGAAGACCCTTTGAAGTCATATTGCATCGTACCCATTCCACGGGTTTCAACTACCCAGGTTTAAGGTATTCTTCCTTCAGCTAAAACATGCATGTGGAACCTAGAGTATGATCAGCCATGTGATCGGGAGACGTGTTCAAATATGTCTCAGTTTTCGTACCCTGGTACTCGGGTGCAACATTCCAGACGCTTTACTAACACCCTCCCGACTTGGAGAGTCAGTCCCTTTAACCTCCTGTTTGGCCCAGTTTGCAATTTCTGCGGAAGATGAACAGGAATAGCGAGAACCAATGAGAGACTAGCTGGAGGTGTCTGGATGGGCAAATTTAACTCTCATTTCCCACCAGGAAGAGGAATTAACCAAAGGCTCAGCGTGCCGTGCCAGAACAAGATTAGGGCCTGAAGCCATCCTGCGGTGTTGCGGCCAGCTCAAAAGAAAGCGAGTTGAAGAAAGGAGCTCAGGGGCACTGTAATTCACAAACCTGCAGAGTTATAAATGACAGCTATCGTCCAAAAATATACTGAAGTAAGGCTGCCAAGAGGACTTGAAAGCGGGGCAGAATTGCAGGAAACCGATTTCAGGAGGTAGACTGGAATTGCATTGAAAGCATAGGAAAAGAGGCAGAACGTCCACAATGATGCACTTGGCCAAAAAGGGCGTATGCGTTTTTTCCTGAATATATTCAGGAAAAAACGCATACGCCCTTTTTGGCCAACCAAGCAAGCTTGCAAAGGAAATCTGCACTACAATGAAGTCTCACTTCCCCCCGGTCAAAAGGGCCATCTGAAAAAAGTGTAAAATCCAGAAAGGCAGGACAGGCCATGGAGAACTGGGAGCCTTGTTATGCTGATGGGCGGGATGTAAATTGCCAACAGACACTCGGGAGAAGTGTATGGTGTTTCCTGAAACATCTAAAAAACAAAGCAACAGAGCCTAGGGCACTTCCACTTATGGTCCTATAGATTAGGGAAATTAAAATCAAAAAGACACAGCCACCCCAAAGTTTGGGACGCCTCTCTTTACAAGAACCTCGATTACAGTACAAGTTCAACATCGCAGAAAGTGAAAAATGGATAAAGAAGTTGTGGTATTTACTTACAAAGCAATATCACTCTGCAATGAAATCTATGTCATCAGGCCCTTAGCAGCACAATGAGTGGATTCAGGTATGATGATTCTAACTGAAATAAGTCACACAGAAAAAGAAACATCATAAGATATCAGTAATACACGGAATGTAAACTTGGCTACACAGGAACTGAATTACAGAACAGAACAGGGTCTCAAATTTAGAAAACCAACTTATGCTTGCTTAAGGGTAAAGGTGAGTTGGGGTGCTGCATAAAACCAGAGATTGAAATGAGCACAGATAAAGTTCCTTAAGCCAAATATGGAATAGACAAGAGCTACTCCTTGCTGAACGAAATGGACACAACACCGCATATTAAACGCCTAAGAATGTACCTGACTAGTAAGTATCTTAAAACCTATGGATTGCTATGTCTCCGAAAGAGAATCAAGCATGTGTACAGGGGCATAAACACAGCAGTGATAGGATTGGAGAGGTTTGGTGAGCAAATGAAGACCCTCTGAAGTCATATTGCATGGTACCCATTCCACGGGTTTCAACTACCTAGGTTTAAGGTATTCTTCCTTCAGGTAAAACATGCATGTGGAACCTAGAGTCTGATCAACCATGTGATCGGGAGACGTGTTCAAATATGTCTCAGTTTTCGTACCCTGGTACTCGGGTGCAACATTCCAGACGCTTTACTAACACCCTCCCAACTTGGAGAGTCAGTCCCTTTAACCTCCTGTTTGGCCCAGTTTGCAATTTCTGCGGAAGATGAACAGGAATAGCGAGAACCAATGAGAGACTAGCTGGAGGTGTCTGGACGGGCAAATTTAACTCTCATTTCCCACCAGGAAGAGGAATTAACCAAAGGCTCAGCGTGCCGTTCCGGAACAAGATTAGGGCCTGAAGCCATCCTGCGGTGTTGCGGCCAGCTCAAAAGAAAGCGAGTTGAAGAAAGGAGCTCAGGGGCACTGTAATTCACAAACCTGCAGAGTTATAAATGACAGCTATCGTCCAAAAATATACTGAAGTAAGGCTGCCAAGAGGACTTGAAAGTGGGGCAGAATTGCAGGAAACCGATTTCAGGAGGTAGACTGGAATTGCATTGAAAGCATAGGAAAAGAGGCAGAACGTCCACAGTGATACACTTGGCCAAAAAGGGCGTATGCGTTTTTTCCTGAATATATTCAGGAAAAAACTCATACGCACTTTTTGGCCAACCAAGCAAGCTTGCAAAGGCAATCTGCACTACAATGAAGTCTCACTTCCCCCCGGTCAAAAGGGCCATCTGAAAAAAGTGTAAAATCCAGAAAGGCAGGACAGGCCATGGAGAACTGGGAGCCTTGTTATGCTGATGGGCGGGATGTAAATTGCCAACAGCCACTCCGGAGAAGTGTATGGTGTTTCCTGAAACAGCTAAAAAACAAAGCAACAGAGCCTAGGGCACTTCCACTTATGGTCCTATAGCTTAGGGAAATTAAAATCAAAAAGACACAGCCACCCCAAAGTTTGGGACGCCTCTCTTTACAAGAACCTCGATTACAGTACAAGTTCAACATCGCAGAAAGTGAAAAATGGATAAAGAAGTTGTGGTATTTACTTACAAAGCAATATCACTCTGCAATGAAATCTATGTCATCAGGCCCTTAGCAGCACAATGAGTGGATTCAGGTATGATGATTCTAACTGAAATAAGTCACACAGAAAAAGAAACATCATAAGATATCAGTAATACACGGAATGTAAACTTGGCTACACAGGAACTGTATTACAGAAGAGAACAGGGTCTCAAATTTAGAAAACCAACTTATGCTTGCTTAAGGGTAAAGGTGAGTTGGGGTGCTGCATAAAACCAGAGATTGAAATGAGCACAGATAAAGTTCCTTAAGCCAAATATGGAATAGACAAGAGCTACTCCTTGCTCAACGAAATGGACTCAACACCGCATATTAAACGCCTAAGAATGTACCTGACTAGTAAGTATCTTAAAACCTATGGATTGCTATGTCTCCGAAAGAGAATCAAGCATGTGTACAGGGGCATAAACACAGCAGTGATAGGATTGGAGAGGTTCGGTGAGCAAATGAAGACCCTTTGAAGTCATATTGCATGGTACCCATTCCACGGGTTTCAACTACCCAGGTTTAAGGTATTCTTCCTTCAGGTAAAACATGCATGTGGAACCTAGAGTCTGATCAACCATGTGATCGGGAGACGTGTTCAAATATGTCTCAGTTTTCGTACCCTGGTACTCGGGTGCAACATTCCAGACGCTTTACTAACACCCTCCCGACTTGGAGAGTCAGTCCCTTTAACCTCCTGTTTGGCCCAGTTTGCAATTTCTGCGGAAGATGAACAGGAATAGCGAGAACCAATGAGAGACTAGCTGGAGGTGTCTGGACGGGCAAATTTAA
Source organism: Pseudorca crassidens (assembly GCF_039906515.1). Classification (NCBI taxonomy): domain Eukaryota; kingdom Metazoa; phylum Chordata; class Mammalia; order Artiodactyla; family Delphinidae; genus Pseudorca; species Pseudorca crassidens. Next base: position 235,481 of record NW_027136349.1, read on the forward strand.
CTCTCATTTCCCACCAGGAAGAGGAATTAACCAAAGGCTCAGCGTGCCGTGCCGGAACCAGATTAGGGCCTGAAGCCATCCTGCGGTGTTGCGGCCAGCTCAAAAGAAAGCGAGTTGAAGAAAGGAGCTCAGGGGCACTGTAATTCACAAACCTGCAGAGTTATAAATGACAGCTATCGTCCAAAAATATACTGAAGTAAGGCTGCCAAGAGGACTTGAAAGCGGGGCAGAATTGCAGGAAACCGATTTCAGGAGGTAGACTGGAATTGCATTGAAAGCATAGGAAAAGAGGCAGAACGTCCACAATGATGCACTTGGCCAAAAAGGGCGTATGCGTTTTTTCCTGAATATATTCAGGAAAAAACGCATACGCCCTTTTTGGCCAACCAAGCAAGCTTGCAAAGGAAATCTGCACTACAATGAAGTCTCACTTCCCCCCGGTCAAAAGGGCCATCTGAAAAAAGTGTAAAATCCAGAAAGGCAGGACAGGCCATGGAGAACTGGGAGCCTTGTTATGCTGATGGGCGGGATGTAAATTGCCAACAGACACTCGGGAGAAGTGTATGGTGTTTCCTGAAACATCTAAAAAACAAAGCAACAGAGCCTAGGGCACTTCCACTTATGGTCCTATAGCTTAGGGAAACTAAAATCAAAAAGACACAGCCACCCCAAAGTTTGGGACGCCTCTCTTTACAAGAACCTCGATTACAGTACAAGTTCAACATCGCAGAAAGTGAAAAATGGATAAAGAAGTTGTGGTATTTACTTACAAAGCAATATCACTCTGCAATGAAATCTATGTCATCAGGCAATTAGCAGCACAATGAGTGGATTCAGGTATGATGATTCTAACTGAAATAAGTCACACAGAAAAAGAAACATCATAAGATATCAGTAATACACGGAATGTAAACTTGGCTACACAGGAACTGTATTACAGAACAGAACAGGGTCTCAAATTTAGAAAACCAACTTATGCTTGCTTAAGGGTAAAGGTGAGTTGGGGTGCTGCATAAAACCAGAGATTGAAATGAGCACAGATAAAGTTCCTTAAGCCAAATATGGAATAGACAAGAGCTACTCCTTGCTCAACGAAATGGACTCAACACCGCATATTAAACGCCTAAGAATGTACCTGACTAGTAAGTATCTTAAAACCTATGGATTGCTATGTCTCCGAAAGAGAATCAAGCATGTGTACAGGGGCATAAACACAGCAGTGATAGGATTGGAGAGGTTCGGTGAGCAAATGAAGACCCTTTGAAGTCATATTGCATGGTACCCATTCCACGGGTTTCAACTACCCAGGTTTAAGGTATTCTTCCTTCAGGTAAAACATGCATGTGGAACCTAGAGTCTGATCAACCATGTGATCGGGAGACGTGTTCAAATATGTCTCAGTTTTCGTACCCTGGTACTCGGGTGCAACATTCCAGACGCTTTACTAACACCCTCCCGACTTGGAGAGTCAGTCCCTTTAACCTCCTGTTTGGCCCAGTTTGCAATTTCTGCGGAAGATGAACAGGAATAGCGAGAACCAATGAGAGACTAGCTGGAGGTGTCTGGACGGGCAAATTTAACTCTCATTTCCCACCAGGAAGAGGAATTAACCAAAGGCTCAGCGTGCCGTGCCGGAACCAGATTAGGGCCTGAAGCCATCCTGCGGTGTTGCGGCCAGCTCAAAAGAAAGCGAGTTGAAGAAAGGAGCTCAGGGGCACTGTAATTCACAAACCTGCAGAGTTATAAATGACAGCTATCGTCCAAAAATATACTGAAGTAAGGCTGCCAAGAGGACTTGAAAGCGGGGCAGAATTGCAGGAAACCGATTTCAGGAGGTAGACTGGAATTGCATTGAAAGCATAGGAAAAGAGGCAGAACGTCCACAATGATGCACTTGGCCAAAAAGGGCGTATGCGTTTTTTCCTGAATATATTCAGGAAAAAACGCATACGCCCTTTTTGGCCAACCAAGCAAGCTTGCAAAGGAAATCTGCACTACAATGAAGTCTCACTTCCCCCCGGTCAAAAGGGCCATCTGAAAAAAGTGTAAAATCCAGAAAGGCAGGACAGGCCATGGAGAACTGGGAGCCTTGTTATGCTGATGGGCGGGATGTAAATTGCCAACAGACACTCGGGAGAAGTGTATGGTGTTTCCTGAAACATCTAAAAAACAAAGCAACAGAGCCTAGGGCACTTCCACTTATGGTCCTATAGCTTAGGGAAATTAAAATCAAAAAGACACAGCCACCCCAAACATTGGGACGCCTCTGTTTACAAGAACCTCGTTTACAGTACAAGTTCAACATCGCAGAAAGTGAAAAATGGATAAAGAAGTTGTGGTATTTACTTACAAAGCAATATCACTCAGCAATGAAATCTATGTCATCAGGCCCTTAGCAGCACAATGAGTGGATTCAGGTATGATGATTCTAACTGAAATAAGTCACACAGAAAAAGAAACATCATAAGAGATCAGTAATACACGGAATGTAAACTTGGCTACACAGGAACTGAATTACAGAACAGAACAGGGTCTCAAATTTAGAAAACCAACTTATGCTTGCTTAAGGGTAAAGGTGAGTTGGGGTGCTGCATAAAACCAGAGATTGAAATGAGCACAGATAAAGTTCCTTAAGCCAAATATGGAATAGACAAGAGCTACTCCTTGCTCAAAGAAATGGACTCAACACCGCATATTAAACGCCTAAGAATGTACCTGACTAGTAAGTATCTTAAAACCTATGGATTGCTATGTCTCCGAAAGAGAATCAAGCATGTGTACAGGGGCATAAACACAGCAGTGATAGGATTGGAGAGGTTCGGTGAGCAAATGAAGACCCTTTGAAGTCATATTGCATCGTACCCATTCCACGGGTTTCAACTACCCAGGTTTAAGGTATTCTTCCTTCAGCTAAAACATGCATGTGGAACCTAGAGTATGATCAGCCATGTGATCGGGAGACGTGTTCAAATATGTCTCAGTTTTCGTACCCTGGTACTCGGGTGCAACATTCCAGACGCTTTACTAACACCCTCCCGACTTGGAGAGTCAGTCCCTTTAACCTCCTGTTTGGCCCAGTTTGCAATTTCTGTGGAAGATGAACAGGAATAGCGAGAACCAATGAGAGACTAGCTGGAGGTGTCTGGATGGGCAAATTTAACCCTCATTTCCCACCAGGAAGAGGAATTAACCAAAGGCTCAGCGTGCCGTGCCAGAACCAGATTAGGGCCTGAAGCCATCCTGCGGTGTTGCGGCCAGCTCAAAAGAAAGCGAGTTGAAGAAAGGAGCTCAGGGGCACTGTAATTCACAAACCTGCAGACTTATAAATGACAGCTATCGTCCAAAAATATACTGAAGTAAGGCTGCCAAGAGGACTTGAAAGCGGGGCAGAATTGCAGGAAACCGATTTCAGGAGGTAGACTGGAATTGCATTGAAAGCATAGGAAAAGAGGCAGAACGTCCACAATGATGCACTTGGCCAAAAAGGGCGTATGCGTTTTTTCCTGAATATATTCAGGAAAAAACGCATACGCCCTTTTTGGCCAACCAAGCAAGCTTGCAAAGGAAATCTGCACTACAATGAAGTCTCACTTCCCCCCGGTCAAAAGGGCCATCTGAAAAAAGTGTAAAATCCAGAAAGGCAGGACAGGCCATGGAGAACTGGGAGCCTTGTTATGCTGATGGGCGGGATGTAAATTGCCAACAGACACTTGGGAGAAGTGTATGGTGTTTCCTGAAACATCTAAAAAACAAAGCAACAGAGCCTAGGGCACTTCCACTTATGGTCCTATAGATTAGGGAAATTAAAATCAAAAAGACACAGCCACCCCAAAGTTTGGGATGCCTCTGTTTACAAGAACCTCGATTACAGTACAAGTTCAACATCGCAGAAAGTGAAAAATGGATAAAGAAGTTGTGGTATTTACTTACAAAGCAATATCACTCTGCAATGAAATCTATGTCATCAGGCCCTTAGCAGCACAATGAGTGGATTCAGGTATGATGATTCTAACTGAAATAAGTCACACAGAAAAAGAAACATCATAAGATATCAGTAATACACGGAATGTAAACTTGGCTACACAGGAACTGAATTACAGAACAGAACAGGGTCTCAAATTTAGAAAACCAACTTATGCTTGCTTAAGCGGAAAGGTGAGTTGGGGTGCTGCATAAAACCAGAGATTGAAATGAGCACAGATAAAGTTCCTTAAGCCAAATATGGAATAGACAAGAGCTACTCCTTGCTCAACGAAATGGACACAACACCGCATATTAAACGCCTAAGAATGTACCTGACTAGTAAGTATCTTAAAACCTATGGATTGCTATGTCTCCGAAAGAGAATCAAGCATGTGTACAGGGGCATAAACACAGCAGTGATAGGATTGGAGAGGTTCGGTGAGCAAATGAAGACCCTTTGAAGTCATATTGCATCGTACCCATTCCACGGGTTTCAACTACCCAGGTTTAAGGTATTCTTCCTTCAGCTAAAACATGCATGTGGAACCTAGAGTATGATCAGCCATGTGATCGGGAGACGTGTTCAAATATGTCTCAGTTTTCGTACCCTGGTACTCGGGTGCAACATTCCAGACGCTTTACTAACACCCTCCCGACTTGGAGAGTCAGTCCCTTTAACCTCCTGTTTGGCCCAGTTTGCAATTTCTGTGGAAGATGAACAGGAATAGCGAGAACCAATGAGAGACTAGCTGGAGGTGTCTGGATGGGCAAATTTAACCCTCATTTCCCACCAGGAAGAGGAATTAACCAAAGGCTCAGCGTGCCGTGCCAGAACCAGATTAGGGCCTGAAGCCATCCTGCGGTGTTGCGGCCAGCTCAAAAGAAAGCGAGTTGAAGAAAGGAGCTCAGGGGCACTGTAATTCACAAACCTGCAGACTTATAAATGACAGCTATCGTCCAAAAATATACTGAAGTAAGGCTGCCAAGAGGACTTGAAAGCGGGGCAGAATTGCAGGAAACCGATTTCAGGAGGTAGACTGGAATTGCATTGAAAGCATAGGAAAAGAGGCAGAACGTCCACAATGATGCACTTGGCCAAAAAGGGCGTATGCGTTTTTTCCTGAATATATTCAGGAAAAAACGCATACGCCCTTTTTGGCCAACCAAGCAAGCTTGCAAAGGAAATCTGCACTACAATGAAGTCTCACTTCCCCCCGGTCAAAAGGGCCATCTGAAAAAAGTGTAAAATCCAGAAAGGCAGGACAGGCCATGGAGAACTGGGAGCCTTGTTATGCTGATGGGCGGGATGTAAATTGCCAACAGACACTCGGGAGAAGTGTATGGTGTTTCCTGAAACATCTAAAAAACAAAGCAACAGAGCCTAGGGCACTTCCACTTATGGTCCTATAGATTAGGGAAATTAAAATCAAAAAGACACAGCCACCCCAAAGTTTGGGATGCCTCTGTTTACAAGAACCTCGATTACAGTACAAGTTCAACATCGCAGAAAGTGAAAAATGGATAAAGAAGTTGTGGTATTTACTTACAAAGCAATATCACTCTGCAATGAAATCTATGTCATCAGGCCCTTAGCAGCACAATGAGTGGATTCAGGTATGATGATTCTAACTGAAATAAGTCACACAGAAAAAGAAACATCATAAGATATCAGTAATACACGGAATGTAAACTTGGCTACACAGGAACTGAATTACAGAACAGAACAGGGTCTCAAATTTAGAAAACCAACTTATGCTTGCTTAAGCGGAAAGGTGAGTTGGGGTGCTGCATAAAACCAGAGATTGAAATGAGCACAGATAAAGTTCCTTAAGCCAAATATGGAATAGACAAGAGCTACTCCTTGCTCAACGAAATGGACACAACACCGCATATTAAACGCCTAAGAATGTACCTGACTAGTAAGTATCTTAAAACCTATGGATTGCTATGTCTCCGAAAGAGAATCAAGCATGTGTACAGGGGCATAAACACAGCAGTGATAGGATTGGAGAGGTTCGGTGAGCAAATGAAGACCCTTTGAAGTCATATTGCATCGTACCCATTCCACGGGTTTCAACTACCCAGGTTTAAGGTATTCTTCCTTCAGCTAAAACATGCATGTGGAACCTAGAGTATGATCAGCCATGTGATCGGGAGACGTGTTCAAATATGTCTCAGTTTTCGTACCCTGGTACTCGGGTGCAACATTCCAGACGCTTTACTAACACCCTCCCGACTTGGAGAGTCAGTCCCTTTAACCTCCTGTTTGGCCCAGTTTGCAATTTCTGTGGAAGATGAACAGGAATAGCGAGAACCAATGAGAGACTAGCTGGAGGTGTCTGGATGGGCAAATTTAACCCTCATTTCCCACCAGGAAGAGGAATTAACCAAAGGCTCAGCGTGCCGTGCCAGAACCAGATTAGGGCCTGAAGCCATCCTGCGGTGTTGCGGCCAGCTCAAAAGAAAGCGAGTTGAAGAAAGGAGCTCAGGGGCACTGTAATTCACAAACCTGCAGAGTTATAAATGACAGCTATCGTCCAAAAATATACTGAAGTAAGGCTGCCAAGAGGACTTGAAAGCGGGGCAGAATTGCAGGAAACCGATTTCAGGAGGTAGACTGGAATTGCATTGAAAGCATAGGAAAAGAGGCAGAACGTCCACAATGATGCACTTGGCCAAAAAGGGCGTATGCGTTTTTTCCTGAATATATTCAGGAAAAAACGCATACGCCCTTTTTGGCCAACCAAGCAAGCTTGCAAAGGCAATCTGCACTACAATGAAGTCTCACTTCCCCCCGGTCAAAAGGGCCATCTGAAAAAAGTGTAAAATCCAGAAAGGCAGGACAGGCCATGGAGAACTGGGAGCCTTGTTATGCTGATGGGCGGGATGTAAATTGCCAACAGACACTCGGGAGAAGTGTATGGTGTTTCCTGAAACATCTAAAAAACAAAGCAACAGAGCCTAGGGCACTTCCACTTATGGTCCTATAGCTTAGGGAAATTAAAATCAAAAAGACACAGCCACCCCAAAGTTTGGGACGCCTCTCTTTACAAGAACCTCGATTACAGTACAAGTTCAACGTCGCAGAAATTGAAAAATGGATAAAGAAGTTGTGGTATTTACTTACAAAGCAATATCACTCTGCAATGAAATCTATGTCATCAGGCCCTTAGCAGCACAATGAGTGGATTCAGGTATGATGATTCTAACTGAAATAAGTCACACAGAAAAAGAAACATCATAAGATATCAGTAATACACGGAATGTAAACTTGGCTACACAGGAACTGTATTACAGAACAGAACAGGGTCTCAAATTTAGAAAACCAACTTATGCTCGCTTAAGGGTAAAGGTGAGTTGGGGTGCTGCATAAAACCAGAGATTGAAATGAGCACAGATAAAGTTCCTTAAGCCAAATATGGAATAGACAAGAGCTACTCCTTGCTCAACGAAATGGACACAACACCGCATATTAAACGCCTAAGAATGTACCTGACTAGTAAGTATCTTAAAACCTATGGATTGCTATGTCTCCGAAAGAGAATCAAGCATGTGTACAGGGGCATAAACACAGCAGTGATAGGATTGGAGAGGTTTGGTGAGCAAATGAAGACCCTCTGAAGTCATATTGCATGGTACCCATTCCACGGGTTTCAACTACCTAGGTTTAAGTTATTCTTCCTTCGGGTAAAACATGCATGTGGAACCTAGAGTCTGATCAACCATGTGATCGGGAGACGTGTTCAAATATGTCTCAGTTTTCGTACCCTGGTACTCGGGTGCAACATTCCAGACGCTTTACTAACACCCTCCCGACTTGGAGAGTCAGTCCCTTTAACCTCCTGTTTGGCCCAGTTTGCAATTTCTGCGGAAGATGAACAGGAATAGCGAGAACCAATGAGAGACTAGCTGGAGGTGTCTGGACGGGCAAATTTAACTCTCATTTCCCACCAGGAAGAGGAATTAACCAAAGGCTCAGCGTGCCGTGCCGGAACCAGATTAGGGCCTGAAGCCATCCTGCGGTGTTGCGGCCAGCTCACAAGAAAGCGAGTTGAAGAAAGGAGCTCAGGGGCACTGTAATTCACAAACCTGCAGAGTTATAAATGACAGCTATCGTCCAAAAATATACTGAAGTAAGGCTGCCAAGAGGACTTGAAAGCGGGGCAGAATTGCAGGAAACCGATTTCAGGAGGTAGACTGGAATTGCATTGAAAGCATAGGAAAAGAGGCAGAACGTCCACAATGATGCACTTGGCCAAAAAGGGCGTATGCGTTTTTTCCTGAATATATTCAGGAAAAAACGCATACGCCCTTTTTGGCCAACCAAGCAAGCTTGCAAAGGCAATCTGCACTACAATGAAGTCTCACTTCCCCCCGGTCAAAAGGGCCATCTGAAAAAAGTGTAAAATCCAGAAAGGCAGGACAGGCCATGGAGAACTGGGAGCCTTGTTATGCTGATGGGCGGGATGTAAATTGCCAACAGACACTCGGGAGAAGTGTATGGTGTTTCCTGAAACATCTAAAAAACAAAGCAACAGAGCCTAGGGCACTTCCACTTATGGTCCTATAGCTTAGGGAAATTAAAATCAAAAAGACACAGCCACCCCAAAGTTTGGGACGCCTCTGTTTACAAGAACCTCGTTTACAGTACAAGTTCAACATCGCAGAAAGTGAAAAATGGATAAAGAAGTTGTGGTATTTACTTACAAAGCAATATCACTCAGCAATGAAATCTATGTCATCAGGCCCTTAGCAGCACAATGAGTGGATTCAGGTATGATGATTCTAACTGAAATAAGTCACACAGAAAAAGAAACATCATAAGATATCAGTAATACACGGAATGTAAACTTGGCTACACAGGAACTGTATTACAGAACAGAACAGGGTCTCAAATTTAGAAAACCAACTTATGCTTGCTTAAGGGGAAAGGTGAGTTGGGGTGCTGCATAAAACCAGAGATTGAAATGAGCACAGATAAAGTTCCTTAAGCCAAATATGGAATAGACAAGAGCTACTCCTTGCTCAACGAAATGGACTCAACACCGCATATTAAACGCCTAAGAATGTACCTGACTAGTAAGTATCTTAAAACCTATGGATTTCTATGTCTCCAAAAGAGAATCAAGCGTGTGTAGAGGGGCATAAACGCAGCAGTGATAGGATTGGAGAGGTTCGGTGAGCAAATGAAGACCCTTTGAAGTCATATTGCATGGTACCCATTCCACGGGTTTCAACTACCCAGGTTTAAGGTATTCTTCCTTCAGGTAAAACATGCATGTGGAACCTAGAGTCTGATCAACCATGTGATCGGGAGACGTGTTCAAATATGTCTCAGATTTCGTACCCTGGTACTCGGGTGCAACATTCCAGACGCTTTACTAACACCCTCCCGACTTGGAGAGTCAGTCCCTTTAACCTCCTGTTTGGCCCAGTTTGCAATTTCTGCGGAAGATGAACAGGAATAGCGAGAACCAATGAGAGACTAGCTGGAGGTGTCTGGACGGGCAAATTTAACTCTCATTTCCCACCAGGAAGAGGAATTAACCAAAGGCTCAGCGTGCCGTGCCGGAACCAGATTAGGGCCTGAAGCCATCCTGCGGTGTTGCGGCCAGCTCAAAAGAAAGCGAGTTGAAGAAAGGAGCTCAGGGGCACTGTAATTCACAAACCTGCAGAGTTATAAATGACAGCTATCGTCCAAAAATATACTGAAGTAAGGCTGCCAAGAGGACTTGAAAGCGGGGCAGAATTGCAGGAAACCGATTTCAGGAGGTAGACAGGAATTGCATTGAAAGCATAGGAAAAGAGGCAGAACGTCCACAATGATGCACTTGGCCAAAAAGGGCGTATGCGTTTTTTCCTGAATATATTCAGGAAAAAACGCATACGCCCTTTTTGGCCATCCAAGCAAGCTTGCAAAGGAAATCTGCACTACAATGAAGTCTCACTTCCCCCCGGTCAAAAGGGCCATCTGAAAAAAGTGTAAAATCCAGAAACGCAGGACAGGCCATGGAGAACTGGGAGCCTTGTTATGCTGATGGGCGGGATGTAAATTGCCAACAGACACTCGGGAGAAGTGTATGGTGTTTCCTGAAACATCTAAAAAACAAAGCAACAGAGCCTAGGGCACTTCCACTTATGGTCCTATAGCTTAGGGAAATTAAAATCAAAAAGACACAGCCACCCCAAAGTTTGGGACACCTCTGTTTACAAGAACCTCGTTTACAGTACAAGTTCAACATCGCAGAAAGTGAAAAATGGATAAAGAAGTTGTGGTATTTACTTACAAAGCAATATCACTCAGCAATGAAATATATGTCATCAGGCCCGTAGCAGCATAATGAGTGGATTCAGGTACGATGATTCTAACTGAAATAAGTCACACAGAAAAAGAAACATCATAAGATATCAGTAATACACGGAATGTAAACTTGGCTACACAGGAACTGAATTACAGAACAGAACAGGGTCTCAAATTTAGAAAACCAACTTATGCTTGCTTAAGGGTAAAGGTGAGTTGGGGTGCTGCATAAAACCAGAGATTGAAATGAGCACAGATAAAGTTCCTTAAGCCAAATATGGAATAGACAAGAGCTACTCCTTGCTCAACGAAATGGACTCAACACCGCATATTAAACGCCTAAGAATGTACCTGACTAGTAAGTATCTTAAAACCTATGGATTGCTATGTCTCCAAAAGAGAATCAAGCGTGTGTACAGGGGCATAAACGCAGCAATGATAGGATTGGAGAGGTTCGGTGAGCAAATGAAGACCCTTTGAAGTCATATTGCATGGTACCCATTACACGGGTCTCAACTCTCCAGGTTTAAGGTATTCTTCCTTAAGCTAAAACATGCATGTGGAACCCAGAGTATGATCAACCGTGTGAATGGGAGACGTGTTCAAATATGTCTCAGTTTTCCTCCCCTGGTACTCGGGTGCAACATTCCAGACGCTTTACTAACACCCTCCCGACTTGGAGAGTCAGTCCCTTCAACCTCCTGTTTGGCCCAGTTTGCAATTTCTGCGGAAGATGAACAGGAATAGCGAGAACCAATGAGAGACTAGCTGGAGGTGTCTGGACGGGCAAATTTAACTCTCATTTCCCACGAGGAAGAGGAATTAACCAAAGGCTCAGCGTGCCGTGCCGGAACCAGATTAGGGCCTGAAGCCATCCTGCGGTGTTGCGGCCAGCTCAAAAGAAAGCGAGTTGAAGAAAGGAGCTCAGGGGCACTGTAATTCACAAACCTGCAGAGTTATAAATGACAGCTATCGTCCAAAAATATACTGAAGTAAGGCTGCCAAGAGGACTTGAAAGCGGGGCAGAATTGCAGGAAACCGATTTCAGGAGGTAGACTGGAATTGCATTGAAAGCATAGGAAAAGAGGCAGAACGTCCACAATGATGCACTTGGCCAAAAAGGGCGTATGCGTTTTTTCCTGAATATATTCAGGAAAAAACGCATACGCCCTTTTTGGCCAACCAAGCAAGCTTGCAAAGGAAATCTGCACTACAATGAAGTCTCACTTCCCCCCGGTCAAAAGGGCCATCTGAAAAAAGTGTAAAATCCAGAAAGGCAGGACAGGCCATGGAGAACTGGGAGCCTTGTTATGCTGATGGGCGGGATGTAAATTGCCAACAGACACTCGGGAGAAGTGTATGGTGTTTCCTGAAACATCTAAAAAACAAAGCAACAGAGCCTAGGGCACTTCCACTTATGGTCCTATAGATTAGGGAAATTAAAATCAAAAAGACACAGCCACCCCAAAGTTTGGGACGCCTCTCTTTACAAGAACCTCGATTACAGTACAAGTTCAACATCGCAGAAAGTGAAAAATGGATAAAGAAGTTGTGGTATTTACTTACAAAGCAATATCACTCTGCAATGAAATCTATGTCATCAGGCCCTTAGCAGCACAATGAGTGGATTCAGGTATGATGATTCTAACTGAAATAAGTCACACAGAAAAAGAAACATCATAAGATATCAGTAATACACGGAATGTAAACTTGGCTACACAGGAACTGAATTACAGAACAGAACAGGGTCTCAAATTTAGAAAACCAACTTATGCTTGCTTAAGGGGAAAGGTGAGTTGGGGTGCTGCATAAAACCAGAGATTGAAATGAGCACAGATAAAGTTCCTTAAGCCAAATATGGAATAGACAAGAGCTACTCCTTGCTCAAAGAAATGGACTCAACACCGCATATTAAACGCCTAAGAATGTACCTGACTAGTAAGTATCTTAAAACCTATGGATTGCTATGTCTCCGAAAGAGAATCAAGCATGTGTACAGGGGCATAAACACAGCAGTGATAGGATTGGAGAGGTTCGGTGAGCAAATGAAGACCCTTTGAAGTCATATTGCATGGTACCCATTCCACGGGTTTCAACTACCCAGGTTTAAGGTATTCTTCCTTCAGGTAAAACATGCATGTGGAACCTAGAGTCTGATCAACCATGTGATCGGGAGACGTGTTCAAATATGTCTCAGTTTTCGTACCCTGGTACTCGGGTGCAACATTCCAGACGCTTTACTAACACCCTCCCGACTTGGAGAGTCAGTCCCTTTAACCTCCTGTTTGGCCCAGTTTGCAATTTCTGTGGAAGATGAACAGGAATAGCGAGAACCAATGAGAGACTAGCTGGAGGTGTCTGGACGGGCAAATTTAACTCTCATTTCCCACCAGGAAGAGGAATTAACCAAAGGCTCAGCTTGCCGTGCCGGAACCAGATTAGGGCCTGAAGCCATCCTGCGGTGTTGCGGCCAGCTCAAAAGAAAGCGAGTTGAAGAAAGGAGCTCAGGGGCACTGTAATTCACAAACCTGCAGAGTTATAAATGACAGCTATCGTCCAAATATATACTGAAGTAAGGCTGCCAAGAGGACTTGAAAGCGGGGCAGAATTGCAGGAAACCGATTTCAGGAGGTAGACTGGAATTGCATTGAAAGCATAGGAAAAGACGCAGAACGTCCACAATGATGCACTTGGCCAAAAAGGGCATATGCGTTTTTTCCTGAATATATTGAGGAAAAAACGCATACGCCCTTTTTGGCCAACCAAGCAAGCTTGCAAAGGAAATCTGCACTACAATGAAGTCTCACTTCCCCCCGGTCAAAAGGGCCATCTGAAAAAAGTGTAAAATCCAGAAAGGCAGGACAGGCCATGGAGAACTGGGAGCCTTGTTATGCTGATGGGCGGGATGTAAATTGCCAACAGACACTCGGGAGAAGTGTATGGTGTTTCCTGAAACATCTAAAAAACAAAGCAACAGAGCCTAGGGCACTTCCACTTATGGTCCTATAGCTTAGGGAAATTAAAATCAAAAAGACACAGCCACCCCAAAGTTTGGGACGCCTCTGTTTACAAGAACCTCGTTTACAGTACAAGTTCAACATCGCAGAAAGTGAAAAATGGATAAAGAAGTTGTGGTATTTACTTACAAAGCAATATCACTCAGCAATGAAATCTATGTCATCAGGCCCTTAGCAGCACAATGAGTGGATTCAGGTACGATGATTCTAACTGAAATAAGTCACACAGAAAAAGAAACATCATAAGATATCAGTAATACACGGAATGTAAACTTGGCTACACAGGAACTGAATTACAGAACAGAACAGGGTCTCAAATTTAGAAAACCAACTTATGCTTGCTTAAGGGTAAAGGTGAGTTGGGGTGCTGCATAAAACCAGAGATTGAAATGAGCACAGATAAAGTTCCTTAAGACAAATATGCAATAGACAAGAGCTACTCCTTGCTCAACGAAATGGACTCAACACCGCATATTAAACGCCTAAGAATGTACCTGACTAGTAAGTATCTTAAAACCTATGGATTGCTATGTCTCCGAAAGAGAATCAAGCATGTGTACAGGGGCATAAACGCAGCAGTGATAGGATTGGAGAGGTTCGGTGAGCAAATGAAGACCCTTTGAAGTCATATTGCATGGTACCCATTCCACGGGTCTCAACTCTCCAGGTTTAAGGTATTCTTCCTTCAGCTAAAACATGCATGTGGAACCCAGAGTATGATCAACCGTGTGAACGGAGACGTGTTCAAATATGTCTCAGTTTTGCACCCCTGGTACTCGGGTGCAACATTCCAGACGCTTTACTAACACCCTCCCGACTTGGAGAGTCAGTCCCTTTAACCTCCTGTTTGGCCCAGTTTGCAATTTCTGTGGAAGATGAACAGGAATAGCGAGAACCAATGAGAGACTAGCTGGAGGTGTCTGGACGGGCAAATTTAACTCTCATTTCCCACCAGGAAGAGGAAATAACCAAAGGCTCAGCGTGCCGTGCCGGAACAAGATTAGGGCCTGAAGCCATCCTGCGGTGTTGCGGCCAGCTCAAAAGAAAGCGAGTTGAAGAAAGGAGCTCAGGGGCACTGTAATTCACAAACCTGCAGAGTTATAAATGACAGCTATCGTCCAAAAATATACTGAAGTAAGGCTGCCAAGAGGACTTGAAAGCGGGGCAGAATTGCAGGAAACCGATTTCAGGAGGTAGACTGGAATTGCATTGAAAGCATAGGAAAAGAGGCAGAACGTCCACAATGATGCACTTGGCCAAAAAGGGCGTATGCGTTTTTTCCTGAATATATTCAGGAAAAAACGCATACACACTTTTTGGCCAACCAAGCAAGCTTGCAAAGGAAATCTGCACTACAATGAAGTCTCACTTCCCCCCGGTCAAAAGGGCCATCTGAAAAAAGTGTAAAATCCAGAAACGCAGGACAGGCCATGGAGAACTGGGAGCCTTTTTATGCTGATGGGAGGGATGTAAATTGCCAACAGCCACTCGGGAGAAGTGTATGGTGTTTCCTGAAACATCTAAAAAACAAAGCAACAGAGCCTAGGGCACTTCCACTTATGGTCCTATAGCTTAGGGAAATTAAAATCAAAAAGACACAGCCACCCCAAAGTTTGGGACGCCTCTGTTTACAAGAACCTCATTTACCGTACAAGTTCAATATCACAGAAAGTGAAAAATGGATAAAGAAGTTGTGGTATTTACTTACAAAGCAATATCACTCAGCAATGAAATCTATGTCATCAGGCCCTTAGCAGCACAATGAGTGGATTCAGGTATGATGATTCTAACTGAAATAAGTCACACAGAAAAAGAAACATCATAAGATATCAGTAATACACGGAATGTAAACTTGGCTACACAGGAACTGAATTACAGAACAGAACAGGGTCTCAAATTTAGAAAACCAACTTATGCTTGCTTAAGCGGAAAGGTGAGTTGGGGTGCTGCATAAAACCAGAACTTGAAATGAGCACAGATAAAGTTCCTTAAGCCAAATATGGAATAGATAAGAGCTACTCCTTGCTCAACGAAATGGACTCAACACCCCATATTAAATGCCTAAGAATGTACCTAACTAGTAAGTATCTTAAAACCTATGGATTGCTATGTCTCCAAAAGAGAATCAAGCGTCTGTACAGGGGGATAAACGCAGCAGTGATAGGATTGGAGAAGTTCGGTGAGCAAATGAAGACCCTTTGAAGTCATATTGCATGGTACCCATTACACGGGTCTCAACTCTCCAGGTTTAAGGTATTCTTCCTTCAGCTAAAACATGCATGTGGAACCCAGAGTATGATCAACCGTGTGAACGGGAGACGTGTTCAAATATGTCTCAGTTTTCCTTCCCTGGTACTCGGGTGCAACATTCCAGACGCTTTACTAACACCCTCCCGACTTGGAGAGTCAGTCCCTTTAACCTCCTGTTTGGCCCAGTTTGCAATTTCTGTGGAAGATGAACAGGAATAGCGAGAACCAATGAGAGACTAGCTGGAGGTGTCTGGACGGGCAAATTTAACTCTCATTTCCCACGAGGAAGAGGAATTAACCAAAGGCTCAGCGTGCCGTGCCAGAACCAGATTAGGGCCTGAAGCCATCCTGCGGTGTTGCGGCCAGCTCAACAGAAAGCGAGTTGAAGAAAGGAGCTCAGGGGCACTGTAATTCACAAACCTGCAGAGTTATAAATGACAGCTATCGTCCAAAAATATACTGAAGTAAGGCTGCCAAGAGGACTTGAAAGCGGGGCAGAATTGCAGGAAACCGATTTCAGGAGGTAGACTGGAATTGCATTGAAAGCATAGGAAAAGAGGCAGAACGTCCACAATGATGCACTTGGCCAAAAAGGGCGTATGCGTTTTTTCCTGAATATATTCAGGAAAAAACGCATACGCCCTTTTTGGCCAACCAAACAAAGTTGCAAAGGAAATCTGCACTACAATGAAGTCTCACTTCCCCCCGGTCAAAAGGGCCATCTGAAAAAAGTGTAAAATCCAGAAAGGCAGGACAGGCCATGGAGAACTGGGAGCCTTGTTATGCTGATGGGCGGGATGTAAATTGCCAACAGACACTCGGGAGAAGTGTATGGTGTTTCCTGAAACATCTAAAAAACAAAGCAACAGAGCCTAGGGCACTTCCACTTATGGTCCTATAGCTTAGGGAAATTAAAATCAAAAAGACACAGCCACCCCAAAGTTTGGGACGCCTCTGTTTACAAGAACCTCGTTTACCGTACAAGTTCAATATCACAGAAAGTGAAAAATGGATAAAGAACTTGTGGTACTTACGTACAATGCAGTATCACTCAACAATGAAATCTATGTAATCAGGCCCGTAGCAGCATAATGAGTGGATTCAGGTACGATGATTCTAACTGAAATAAGACACACAGAAAAAGAAACATCATAAGATATCACTAATACATGGAATGTAAACATTGCTACACAGGAACTGAATTCCAAAACAGAAAAGGGTCTCAAAATTAGAAAACCAACTTATGCTTGCTTAAGGGGAAAGTTGAGTTGGGGTGCTGCATAAAACCAGAGATTGAAATGAGCACAGATAAAGTTCCTTAAGCCAAATATGGAATAGCAAGAGCTACTCCTTGCTCAATGAAATGGACTCAACACCCCATATTAAACGCCTAAGAATGTACCTGACTAGTAAGTATCTTAAAACCTATGGATTGCTATGTCTCCAAAAGAGAATCAAGCATGTGTACAGGGGCATAAACGCAGCAGTGATAGGATTGGAGAGGTTCGGTGAGCAAATGAAGACCCTTTGAAGTCATATTGCATGGTACCCATTCCACGGGTTTCAACTACCCAGGTTTAAGGTATTCTTCCTTCAGCTAAAACATGCATGTGGAACCTAGAGTATGATCAACCATGTGATCGGGAGATGTGTTCAAATATGTCTCACTTTCCGTACCCTGGTACTCGGGTGCAACATTCCAGACGCTTTACTAACACCCTCCCGACTTGGAGAGTCAGTCCCTTTAACCTCCTGTTTGGCCCAGTTTGCAATTTCTGCGGAAGATGAACAGGAATAGCGAGAACCAATGAGAGACTAGCTGGAGGTGTCTGGACGGGCAAATTTAACCCTCATTTCCCACCAGGAAGAGGAATTAACCAAAGGCTCATCGTGCCGTGCCGGAACCAGATTAGGGCCTGAAGCCATCCTGCGGTGTTGCGGCCAGCTCAAAAGAAAGCGAGTTGAAGAAAGGAGCTCAGGGGCACTGTAATTCACAAACCTGCAGAGTTATAAATGACAGCTATCGTCCAAAAATATACTGAAGTAAGGCTGCCAAGAGGACTTGAAAGCGGGGCAGAATTGCAGGAAACCGATTTCAGGAGGTAGACTGGAATTGCATTGAAAGCATAGGAAAAGAGGCAGAACGTCCACAATGATGCACTTGGCCAAAAAGGGCGTATGCGTTTTTTCCTGAATATATTCAGGAAAAAACGCATACGCCCTTTTTGGCCAACCAAGCAAGCTTGCAAAGGAAATCTGCACTACAATGAAGTCTCACTTCCCCCCGGTCAAAAGGGCCATCTGAAAAAAGTGTAAAATCCAGAAAGGCAGGACAGGCCATGGAGAACTGGGAGCCTTGTTATGCTGATGGGCGGCATGTAAATTGCCAACAGACACTCGGGAGAAGTGTATGGTGTTTCCTGAAACATCTAAAAAACAAAGCAACAGAGCCTAGGGCACTTCCACTTATGGTCCTATAGCTTAGGGAAATTAAAATCAAAAAGACACAGCCACCCCAAAGTTTGGGACGCCTCTGTTTACAAGAACCTCGTTTACAGTACAAGTTCAACATCGCAGAAAGTGAAAAATGGATAAAGAAGTTGTGGTATTTACTTACAAAGCAATATCACTCAGCAATGAAATCTATGTCATCAGGCCCTTAGCAGCACAATGAGTGGATTCAGGTATGATGATTCTAACTGAAATAAATCACACAGAAAAAGAAACATCATAAGATATCAGTAATACACGGAATGTAAACTTGGCTACACAGGAACTGAATTACAGAACAGAACAGGGTCTCAAATTTAGAAAACCAACTTATGCTTGCTTAAGGGTAAAGGTGAGTTGGGGTGCTGCATAAAACCAGAGATTGAAATGAGCACAGATAAAGTTCCTTAAGCCAAATATGGAATAGACAAGAGCTACTCCTTGCTCAACGAAATGGACTCAACACCGCATATTAAATGCCTAAGAATGTACCTGACTAGTAAGTATCTTAAAACCTATGGATTGCTATGTCTCCGAAAGAGAATCAAGCATGTGTACAGGGGCATAAACGCAGCAGTGATAGGATTGGAGAGGTTCGGTGAGCAAATGAAGACCCTTTGAAGTCATATTGCATCGTACCCATTCCACGGGTTTCAACTACCCAGGTTTAAGGTATTCTTCCTTCAGCTAAAACATGCATGTGGAACCTAGAGTATGATCAGCCATGTGATCGGGAGACGTGTTCAAATATGTCTCAGTTTTCGTACCCTGGTACTCGGGTGCAACATTCCAGACGCTTTACTAACACCCTCCCGACTTGGAGAGTCAGTCCCTTTAACCTCCTGTTTGGCCCAGTTTGCAATTTCTGCGGAAGATGAACAGGAATAGCGAGAACCAATGAGAGACTAGCTGGAGGTGTCTGGATGGGCAAATTTAACTCTCATTTCCCACCAGGAAGAGGAATTAACCAAAGGCTCAGCGTGCCGTGCCAGAACCAGATTAGGGCCTGAAGCCATCCTGCGGTGTTGCGGCCAGCTCAAAAGAAAGCGAGTTGAAGAAAGGAGCTCAGGGGCACTGTAATTCACAAACCTGCAGAGTTATAAATGACAGCTATCGTCCAAAAATATACTGAAGTAAGGCTGCCAAGAGGACTTGAAAGCGGGGCAGAATTGCAGGAAACCGATTTCAGGAGGTAGACTGGAATTGCATTGAAAGCATAGGAAAAGAGGCAGAACGTCCACAATGATGCACTTGGCCAAAAAGGGCGTATGCGTTTTTTCCTGAATATATTCAGGAAAAAACGCATACGCCCTTTTTGGCCAACCAAGCAAGCTTGCAAAGGAAATCTGCACTACAATGAAGTCTCACTTCCCCCCGGTCAAAAGGGCCATCTGAAAAAAGTGTAAAATCCAGAAAGGCAGGACAGGCCATGGAGAACTGGGAGCCTTGTTATGCTGATGGGCGGGATGTAAATTGCCAACAGACACTCGGGAGAAGTGTATGGTGTTTCCTGAAACATCTAAAAAACAAAGCAACAGAGCCTAGGGCACTTCCACTTATGGTCCTATAGATTAGGGAAATTAAAATCAAAAAGACACAGCCACCCCAAAGTTTGGGACGCCTCTCTTTACAAGAACCTCGATTACAGTACAAGTTCAACATCGCAGAAAGTGAAAAATGGATAAAGAAGTTGTGGTATTTACTTACAAAGCAATATCACTCTGCAATGAAATCTATGTCATCAGGCCCTTAGCAGCACAATGAGTGGATTCAGGTATGATGATTCTAACTGAAATAAGTCACACAGAAAAAGAAACATCATAAGATATCAGTAATACACGGAATGTAAACTTGGCTACACAGGAACTGAATTACAGAACAGAACAGGGTCTCAAATTTAGAAAACCAACTTATGCTTGCTTAAGGGTAAAGGTGAGTTGGGGTGCTGCATAAAACCAGAGATTGAAATGAGCACAGATAAAGTTCCTTAAGCCAAATATGGAATAGACAAGAGCTACTCCTTGCTCAACGAAATGGACACAACACCGCATATTAAACGCCTAAGAATGTACCTGACTAGTAAGTATCTTAAAACCTATGGATTGCTATGTCTCCGAAAGAGAATCAAGCATGTGTACAGGGGCATAAACACAGCAGTGATAGGATTGGAGAGGTTTGGTGAGCAAATGAAGACCCTCTGAAGTCATATTGCATGGTACCCATTCCACGGGTTTCAACTACCTAGGTTTAAGGTATTCTTCCTTCAGCTAAAACATGCATGTGGAACCTAGAGTATGATCAGCCATGTGATCGGGAGACGTGTTCAAATATGTCTCAGTTTTCGTACCCTGGTACTCGGGTGCAACATTCCAGACGCTTTACTAACACCCTCCCGACTTGGAGAGTCAGTCCCTTTAACCTCCTGTTTGGCCCAGTTTGCAATTTCTGCGGAAGATGAACAGGAATAGCGAGAACCAATGAGAGACTAGCTGGAGGTGTCTGGATGGGCAAATTTAACTCTCATTTCCCACCAGGAAGAGGAATTAACCAAAGGCTCAGCGTGCCGTGCCGGAACCAGATTAGGGCCTGAAGCCATCCTGCGGTGTTGCGGCCAGCTCAAAAGAAAGCGAGTTGAAGAAAGGAGCTCAGGGGCACTGTAATTCACAAACCTGCAGAGTTATAAATGACAGCTATCGTCCAAAAATATACTGAAGTAAGGCTGCCAAGAGGACTTGAAAGCGGGGCAGAATTGCAGGAAACCGATTTCAGGAGGTAGACTGGAATTGCATTGAAAGCATAGGAAAAGAGGCAGAACGTCCACAATGATGCACTTGGCCAAAAAGGGCGTATGCGTTTTTTCCTGAATATATTCAGGAAAAAACGCATACGCCCTTTTTGGCCAACCAAGCAAGCTTGCAAAGGAAATCTGCACTACAATGAAGTCTCACTTCCCCCCGGTCAAAAGGGCCATCTGAAAAAAGTGTAAAATCCAGAAAGGCAGGACAGGCCATGGAGAACTGGGAGCCTTGTTATGCTGATGGGCGGGATGTAAATTGCCAACAGACACTCGGGAGAAGTGTATGGTGTTTCCTGAAACATCTAAAAAACAAAGCAACAGAGCCTAGGGCACTTCCACTTATGGTCCTATAGATTAGGGAAATTAAAATCAAAAAGACACAGCCACCCCAAAGTTTGGGACGCCTCTCTTTACAAGAACCTCGATTACAGTACAAGTTCAACATCGCAGAAAGTGAAAAATGGATAAAGAAGTTGTGGTATTTACTTACAAAGCAATATCACTCTGCAATGAAATCTATGTCATCAGGCCCTTAGCAGCA
Organism: Pseudorca crassidens; assembly: GCF_039906515.1. Taxonomy (NCBI): domain Eukaryota; kingdom Metazoa; phylum Chordata; class Mammalia; order Artiodactyla; family Delphinidae; genus Pseudorca; species Pseudorca crassidens. The sequence continues at coordinate 256,840 of NW_027136349.1, forward strand.
CAATGAGTGGATTCAGGTATGATGATTCTAACTGAAATAAGTCACACAGAAAAAGAAACATCATAAGATATCAGTAATACACGGAATGTAAACTTGGCTACACAGGAACTGAATTACAGAACAGAACAGGGTCTCAAATTTAGAAAACCAACTTATGCTTGCTTAAGGGTAAAGGTGAGTTGGGGTGCTGCATAAAACCAGAGATTGAAATGAGCACAGATAAAGTTCCTTAAGCCAAATATGGAATAGACAAGAGCTACTCCTTGCTCAACGAAATGGACACAACACCGCATATTAAACGCCTAAGAATGTACCTGACTAGTAAGTATCTTAAAACCTATGGATTGCTATGTCTCCGAAAGAGAATCAAGCATGTGTACAGGGGCATAAACGCAGCAGTGATAGGATTGGAGAGGTTTGGTGAGCAAATGAAGACCCTCTGAAGTCATATTGCATGGTACCCATTCCACGGGTTTCAACTACCTAGGTTTAAGGTATTCTTCCTTCAGCTAAAACATGCATGTGGAACCTAGAGTATGATCAACCATGTGATCGGGAGACGTGTTCAAATATGTCTCAGTTTTCGTACCCTGGTACTCGGGTGCAACATTCCAGACGCTTTACTAACACCCTCCCGACTTGGAGAGTCAGTCCCTTTAACCTCCTGTTTGGCCCAGTTTGCAATTTCTGTGGAAGATGAACAGGAATAGCGAGAACCAATGAGAGACTAGCTGGAGGTGTCTGGACGGGCAAATTTAACTCTCATTTCCCACCAGGAAGAGGAATTAACCAAAGGCTCAGCTTGCCGTGCCGGAACAAGATTAGGGCCTGAAGCCATCCTGCGGTGTTGCGGCCAGCTCAAAAGAAAGCGAGTTGAAGAAAGGAGCTCAGGGGCACTGTAATTCACAAACCTGCAGACTTATAAATGACAGCTATCGTCCAAAAATATAACTGAAGTAAGGCTGCCAAGAGGACTTGAAAGCGGGGCAGAATTGCAGGAAACCGATTTCAGGAGGTAGACTGGAATTGCATTGAAAGCATAGGAAAAGAGGCAGAACGTCCACAATGATGCACTTGGCCAAAAAGGGCGTATGCGTTTTTTCCTGAATATATTCAGGAAAAAACGCATACGCCCTTTTTGGCCAACCAAGCAAGCTTGCAAAGGAAATCTGCACTACAATGAAGTCTCACTTCCCCCCGGTCAAAAGGGCCATCTGAAAAAAGTGTAAAATCCAGAAAGGCAGGGCAGGCCATGGAGAACTGGGAGCCTTGTTATGCTGATGGGCGGGATGTAAATTGCCAACAGCCACTCGGGAGAAGTGTATGGTGTTTCCTGAAACATCTAAAAAACAAAGCAACAGAGCCTAGGGCACTTCCACTTATGGTCCTATAGCTTAGGGAAATTAAAATCAAAAAGACACAGCCACCCCAAAGTTTGGGACGCCTCTGTTTACAAGAACCTCATTTACCGTACAAGTTCAATATCACAGAAAGTGAAAAATGGATAAAGAAGTTGTGGTACTTATGTACAATGCAGTATCACTCAACAATGAAATCTATGTCATCAGGCCCGTAGCAGCATAATGAGTGGATTCAGGTACGATGATTCTAACTGAAATAAGTCACACAGAAAAAGAAACATCATAAGATATCACTAATACACAGAATGTAAACTTGGCTACACAGGAACTGAATTCCAAAACAGAACAGGGTCTCAAATTTAGAAAACCAACTTATGCTTGCTTAAGGGGAAAGGTGAGTTGGGGTGCTGCATAAAACCAGAGATTGAAATGAGCACAGATAAAGTTCCTTAAGCCAAATATGGAATAGACAAGAGCTACTCCCTGCTCAACGAAATGGACTCAACACCCCATATTAAATGCCTAAGAATGTACCTGACTAGTAAGTATCTTAAAACCTATGGATTGCTATGTCTCCAAAAGAGAATCAAGCGTCTGTACAGGGTGATAAACGCAGCAGTGATAGGATTGGAGAAGTTCGGTGAGCAAATGAAGACCCTTTGAAGTCATATTGCATGGTACCCATTCCACGGGTCTCAACTCTCCAGGTTTAAGGTATTCTTCCTTCAGCTAAAACATGCATGTGGAACCCAGAGTATGATCAACCGTGTGAACGGGAGACGTGTTCAAATATGTCTCAGTTTTGGTCCCCTGGTACTCGGGTGCAACATTCCTGACACTTTACTAACACTCTCCCCACTTGGAGAGTCAGCGCCTTTAACCTCCTGTTTGGCCCAGTTTGCAATTTCTGCGGAAGATGAACAGGAATAGGGAGAACCAATGAGAGACTAGCTGGAGGTGTCTGGACGGGCAAATTTAACTCTCATTTCCCACCAGGAAGAGGAAATAACCAAAGGCTCAGCGTGCCGTGCCGGAACAAGATTAGGGCCTGAAGCCATCCTGCGGTGTTGCGGCCAGCTCAAAAGAAAGCGAGTTGAAGAAAGGAGCTCAGGGGCACTGTAATTCACAAACCTGCAGAGTTATAAATGACAGCTATCGTCCAAAAATATACTGAAGTAAGGCTGCCAAGAGGACTTGAAAGCGGGGCAGAATTGCAGGAAACCGATTTCAGGAGGTAGACTGGAATTGCATTGAAAGCATAGGAAAAGAGGCAGAACGTCCACAATGATGCACTTGGCCAAAAAGGGCGTATGCGTTTTTTCCGGAATATATTCAGGAAAAAACGCATACGCCCTTTTTGGCCAACCAAACAAAGTTGCAAAGGAAATCTGCACTACAATGAAGTCTCACTTCCCCCCGGTCAAAAGGGCCATCTGAAAAAAGTGTAAAATCCAGAAAGGCAGGACAGGCCATGGAGAACTGGGAGCCTTGTTATGCTGATGGGCGGCATGTAAATTGCCAACAGCCACTCCGGAGAAGTGTATGGTGTTTCCTGAAACAGCTAAAAAACAAAGCAACAGAGCCTAGGGCACTTCCACTTATGGTCCTATAGCTTAGGGAAATTAAAATCAAAAAGACACAGCCACCCCAAAGTTTGGGACGCCTCTCTTTACAAGAACCTCGATTACAGTACAAGTTCAACATCGCAGAAAGTGAAAAATGGATAAAGAAGTTGTGGTATTTACTTACAAAGCAATATCACTCTGCAATGAAATCTATGTCATCAGGCCCTTAGCAGCACAATGAGTGGATTCAGGTATGATGATTCTAACTGAAATAAGTCACACAGAAAAAGAAACATCATAAGATATCAGTAATACACGGAATGTAAACTTGGCTACACAGGAACTGTATTACAGAAGAGAACAGGGTCTCAAATTTAGAAAACCAACTTATGCTTGCTTAAGGGTAAAGGTGAGTTGGGGTGCTGCATAAAACCAGAGATTGAAATGAGCACAGATAAAGTTCCTTAAGCCAAATATGGAATAGACAAGAGCTACTCCTTGCTCAACGAAATGGACTCAACACCGCATATTAAACGCCTAAGAATGTACCTGACTAGTAAGTATCTTAAAACCTATGGATTGCTATGTCTCCGAAAGAGAATCAAGCATGTGTACAGGGGCATAAACACAGCAGTGATAGGATTGGAGAGGTTCGGTGAGCAAATGAAGACCCTTTGAAGTCATATTGCATGGTACCCATTCCACGGGTTTCAACTACCCAGGTTTAAGGTATTCTTCCTTCAGGTAAAACATGCATGTGGAACCTAGAGTCTGATCAACCATGTGATCGGGAGACGTGTTCAAATATGTCTCAGTTTTCGTACCCTGGTACTCGGGTGCAACATTCCAGACGCTTTACTAACACCCTCCCGACTTGGAGAGTCAGTCCCTTTAACCTCCTGTTTGGCCCAGTTTGCAATTTCTGCGGAAGATGAACAGGAATAGCGAGAACCAATGAGAGACTAGCTGGAGGTGTCTGGACGGGCAAATTTAACTCTCATTTCCCACCAGGAAGAGGAATTAACCAAAGGCTCAGCGTGCCGTGCCGGAACCAGATTAGGGCCTGAAGCCATCCTGCGGTGTTGCGGCCAGCTCAAAAGAAAGCGAGTTGAAGAAAGGAGCTCAGGGGCACTGTAATTCACAAACCTGCAGAGTTATAAATGACAGCTATCGTCCAAAAATATACTGAAGTAAGGCTGCCAAGAGGACTTGAAAGCGGGGCAGAATTGCAGGAAACCGATTTCAGGAGGTAGACTGGAATTGCATTGAAAGCATAGGAAAAGAGGCAGAACGTCCACAATGATGCACTTGGCCAAAAAGGGCGTATGCGTTTTTTCCTGAATATATTCAGGAAAAAACGCATACGCCCTTTTTGGCCAACCAAGCAAGCTTGCAAAGGAAATCTGCACTACAATGAAGTCTCACTTCCCCCCGGTCAAAAGGGCCATCTGAAAAAAGTGTAAAATCCAGAAAGGCAGGACAGGCCATGGAGAACTGGGAGCCTTGTTATGCTGATGGGCGGGATGTAAATTGCCAACAGACACTCGGGAGAAGTGTATGGTGTTTCCTGAAACATCTAAAAAACAAAGCAACAGAGCCTAGGGCACTTCCACTTATGGTCCTATAGCTTAGGGAAATTAAAATCAAAAAGACACAGCCACCCCAAAGTTTGGGACGCCTCTCTTTACAAGAACCTCGATTACAGTACAAGTTCAACATCGCAGAAAGTGAAAAATGGATAAAGAAGTTGTGGTATTTACTTACAAAGCAATATCACTCTGCAATGAAATCTATGTCATCAGGCAATTAGCAGCACAATGAGTGGATTCAGGTATGATGATTCTAACTGAAATAAGTCACACAGAAAAAGAAACATCATAAGATATCAGTAATACACGGAATGTAAACTTGGCTACACAGGAACTGTATTACAGAACAGAACAGGGTCTCAAATTTAGAAAACCAACTTATGCTTGCTTAAGGGTAAAGGTGAGTTGGGGTGCTGCATAAAACCAGAGATTGAAATGAGCACAGATAAAGTTCCTTAAGCCAAATATGGAATAGACAAGAGCTACTCCTTGCTCAACGAAATGGACTCAACACCGCATATTAAACGCCTAAGAATGTACCTGACTAGTAAGTATCTTAAAACCTATGGATTGCTATGTCTCCGAAAGAGAATCAAGCATGTGTACAGGGGCATAAACACAGCAGTGATAGGATTGGAGAGGTTCGGTGAGCAAATGAAGACCCTTTGAAGTCATATTGCATGGTACCCATTCCACGGGTTTCAACTACCCAGGTTTAAGGTATTCTTCCTTCAGGTAAAACATGCATGTGGAACCTAGAGTCTGATCAACCATGTGATCGGGAGACGTGTTCAAATATGTCTCAGTTTTCGTACCCTGGTACTCGGGTGCAACATTCCAGACGCTTTACTAACACCCTCCTGACTTGGAGAGTCAGTCCCTTTAACCTCCTGTTTGGCCCAGTTTGCAATTTCTGCGGAAGATGAACAGGAATAGCGAGAACCAATGAGAGACTAGCTGGAGGTGTCTGGACGGGCAAATTTAACTCTCATTTCCCACCAGGAAGAGGAATTAACCAAAGGCTCAGCGTGCCGTGCCGGAACCAGATTAGGGCCTGAAGCCATCCTGCGGTGTTGCGGCCAGCTCAAAAGAAAGCGAGTTGAAGAAAGGAGCTCAGGGGCACTGTAATTCACAAACCTGCAGAGTTATAAATGACAGCTATCGTCCAAAAATATACTGAAGTAAGGCTGCCAAGAGGACTTGAAAGCGGGGCAGAATTGCAGGAAACCGATTTCAGGAGGTAGACTGGAATTGCATTGAAAGCATAGGAAAAGAGGCAGAACGTCCACAATGATGCACTTGGCCAAAAAGGGCGTATGCGTTTTTTCCTGAATATATTCAGGAAAAAACGCATACGCCCTTTTTGGCCAACCAAGCAAGCTTGCAAAGGAAATCTGCACTACAATGAAGTCTCACTTCCCCCCGGTCAAAAGGGCCATCTGAAAAAAGTGTAAAATCCAGAAAGGCAGGACAGGCCATGGAGAACTGGGAGCCTTGTTATGCTGATGGGCGGGATGTAAATTGCCAACAGACACTCGGGAGAAGTGTATGGTGTTTCCTGAAACATCTAAAAAACAAAGCAACAGAGCCTAGGGCACTTCCACTTATGGTCCTATAGCTTAGGGAAATTAAAATCAAAAAGACACAGCCACCCCAAACATTGGGACGCCTCTGTTTACAAGAACCTCGTTTACAGTACAAGTTCAACATCGCAGAAAGTGAAAAATGGATAAAGAAGTTGTGGTATTTACTTACAAAGCAATATCACTCAGCAATGAAATCTATGTCATCAGGCCCTTAGCAGCACAATGAGTGGATTCAGGTATGATGATTCTAACTGAAATAAGTCACACAGAAAAAGAAACATCATAAGAGATCAGTAATACACGGAATGTAAACTTGGCTACACAGGAACTGAATTACAGAACAGAACAGGGTCTCAAATTTAGAAAACCAACTTATGCTTGCTTAAGGGTAAAGGTGAGTTGGGGTGCTGCATAAAACCAGAGATTGAAATGAGCACAGATAAAGTTCCTTAAGCCAAATATGGAATAGACAAGAGCTACTCCTTGCTCAAAGAAATGGACTCAACACCGCATATTAAACGCCTAAGAATGTACCTGACTAGTAAGTATCTTAAAACCTATGGATTGCTATGTCTCCGAAAGAGAATCAAGCATGTGTACAGGGGCATAAACACAGCAGTGATAGGATTGGAGAGGTTCGGTGAGCAAATGAAGACCCTTTGAAGTCATATTGCATGGTACCCATTCCACGGGTTTCAACTACCCAGGTTTAAGGTATTTTTCCTTCAGCTAAAACATGCATGTGGAACCTAGAGTATGATCAGCCATGTGATCGGGAGACGTGTTCAAATATGTCTCAGTTTTCGTACCCTGGTACTCGGGTGCAACATTCCAGACGCTTTACTAACACCCTCCCGACTTGGAGAGTCAGTCCCTTTAACCTCCTGTTTGGCCCAGTTTGCAATTTCTGTGGAAGATGAACAGGAATAGCGAGAACCAATGAGAGACTAGCTGGAGGTGTCTGGATGGGCAAATTTAACCCTCATTTCCCACCAGGAAGAGGAATTAACCAAAGGCTCAGCGTGCCGTGCCAGAACCAGATTAGGGCCTGAAGCCATCCTGCGGTGTTGCGGCCAGCTCAAAAGAAAGCGAGTTGAAGAAAGGAGCTCAGGGGCACTGTAATTCACAAACCTGCAGACTTATAAATGACAGCTATCGTCCAAAAATATACTGAAGTAAGGCTGCCAAGAGGACTTGAAAGCGGGGCAGAATTGCAGGAAACCGATTTCAGGAGGTAGACTGGAATTGCATTGAAAGCATAGGAAAAGAGGCAGAACGTCCACAATGATGCACTTGGCCAAAAAGGGCGTATGCGTTTTTTCCTGAATATATTCAGGAAAAAACGCATACGCCCTTTTTGGCCAACCAAGCAAGCTTGCAAAGGAAATCTGCACTACAATGAAGTCTCACTTCCCCCCGGTCAAAAGGGCCATCTGAAAAAAGTGTAAAATCCAGAAAGGCAGGACAGGCCATGGAGAACTGGGAGCCTTGTTATGCTGATGGGCGGGATGTAAATTGCCAACAGACACTCGGGAGAAGTGTATGGTGTTTCCTGAAACATCTAAAAAACAAAGCAACAGAGCCTAGGGCACTTCCACTTATGGTCCTATAGATTAGGGAAATTAAAATCAAAAAGACACAGCCACCCCAAAGTTTGGGATGCCTCTGTTTACAAGAACCTCGATTACAGTACAAGTTCAACATCGCAGAAAGTGAAAAATGGATAAAGAAGTTGTGGTATTTACTTACAAAGCAATATCACTCTGCAATGAAATCTATGTCATCAGGCCCTTAGCAGCACAATGAGTGGATTCAGGTATGATGATTCTAACTGAAATAAGTCACACAGAAAAAGAAACATCATAAGATATCAGTAATACACGGAATGTAAACTTGGCTACACAGGAACTGAATTACAGAACAGAACAGGGTCTCAAATTTAGAAAACCAACTTATGCTTGCTTAAGCGGAAAGGTGAGTTGGGGTGCTGCATAAAACCAGAGATTGAAATGAGCACAGATAAAGTTCCTTAAGCCAAATATGGAATAGACAAGAGCTACTCCTTGCTCAACGAAATGGACACAACACCGCATATTAAACGCCTAAGAATGTACCTGACTAGTAAGTATCTTAAAACCTATGGATTGCTATGTCTCCGAAAGAGAATCAAGCATGTGTACAGGGGCATAAACACAGCAGTGATAGGATTGGAGAGGTTCGGTGAGCAAATGAAGACCCTTTGAAGTCATATTGCATCGTACCCATTCCACGGGTTTCAACTACCCAGGTTTAAGGTATTCTTCCTTCAGCTAAAACATGCATGTGGAACCTAGAGTATGATCAGCCATGTGATCGGGAGACGTGTTCAAATATGTCTCAGTTTTCGTACCCTGGTACTCGGGTGCAACATTCCAGACGCTTTACTAACACCCTCCCGACTTGGAGAGTCAGTCCCTTTAACCTCCTGTTTGGCCCAGTTTGCAATTTCTGTGGAAGATGAACAGGAATAGCGAGAACCAATGAGAGACTAGCTGGAGGTGTCTGGATGGGCAAATTTAACCCTCATTTCCCACCAGGAAGAGGAATTAACCAAAGGCTCAGCGTGCCGTGCCAGAACCAGATTAGGGCCTGAAGCCATCCTGCGGTGTTGCGGCCAGCTCAAAAGAAAGCGAGTTGAAGAAAGGAGCTCAGGGGCACTGTAATTCACAAACCTGCAGAGTTATAAATGACAGCTATCGTCCAAAAATATACTGAAGTAAGGCTGCCAAGAGGACTTGAAAGCGGGGCAGAATTGCAGGAAACCGATTTCAGGAGGTAGACTGGAATTGCATTGAAAGCATAGGAAAAGAGGCAGAACGTCCACAATGATGCACTTGGCCAAAAAGGGCGTATGCGTTTTTTCCTGAATATATTCAGGAAAAAACGCATACGCCCTTTTTGGCCAACCAAGCAAGCTTGCAAAGGCAATCTGCACTACAATGAAGTCTCACTTCCCCCCGGTCAAAAGGGCCATCTGAAAAAAGTGTAAAATCCAGAAAGGCAGGACAGGCCATGGAGAACTGGGAGCCTTGTTATGCTGATGGGCGGGATGTAAATTGCCAACAGACACTCGGGAGAAGTGTATGGTGTTTCCTGAAACATCTAAAAAACAAAGCAACAGAGCCTAGGGCACTTCCACTTATGGTCCTATAGCTTAGGGAAATTAAAATCAAAAAGACACAGCCACCCCAAAGTTTGGGACGCCTCTCTTTACAAGAACCTCGATTACAGTACAAGTTCAACGTCGCAGAAAGTGAAAAATGGATAAAGAAGTTGTGGTATTTACTTACAAAGCAATATCACTCTGCAATGAAATCTATGTCATCAGGCCCTTAGCAGCACAATGAGTGGATTCAGGTATGATGATTCTAACTGAAATAAGTCACACAGAAAAAGAAACATCATAAGATATCAGTAATACACGGAATGTAAACTTGGCTACACAGGAACTGTATTACAGAACAGAACAGGGTCTCAAATTTAGAAAACCAACTTATGCTCGCTTAAGGGTAAAGGTGAGTTGGGGTGCTGCATAAAACCAGAGATTGAAATGAGCACAGATAAAGTTCCTTAAGCCAAATATGGAATAGACAAGAGCTACTCCTTGCTCAACGAAATGGACACAACACCGCATATTAAACGCCTAAGAATGTACCTGACTAGTAAGTATCTTAAAACCTATGGATTGCTATGTCTCCGAAAGAGAATCAAGCATGTGTACAGGGGCATAAACACAGCAGTGATAGGATTGGAGAGGTTTGGTGAGCAAATGAAGACCCTCTGAAGTCATATTGCATGGTACCCATTCCACGGGTTTCAACTACCTAGGTTTAAGTTATTCTTCCTTCGGGTAAAACATGCATGTGGAACCTAGAGTCTGATCAACCATGTGATCGGGAGACGTGTTCAAATATGTCTCAGTTTTCGTACCCTGGTACTCGGGTGCAACATTCCAGACGCTTTACTAACACCCTCCCGACTTGGAGAGTCAGTCCCTTTAACCTCCTGTTTGGCCCAGTTTGCAATTTCTGCGGAAGATGAACAGGAATAGCGAGAACCAATGAGAGACTAGCTGGAGGTGTCTGGACGGGCAAATTTAACTCTCATTTCCCACCAGGAAGAGGAATTAACCAAAGGCTCAGCGTGCCGTGCCGGAACCAGATTAGGGCCTGAAGCCATCCTGCGGTGTTGCGGCCAGCTCAAAAGAAAGCGAGTTGAAGAAAGGAGCTCAGGGGCACTGTAATTCACAAACCTGCAGACTTATAAATGACAGCTATCGTCCAAAAATATAACTGAAGTAAGGCTGCCAAGAGGACTTGAAAGCGGGGCAGAATTGCAGGAAACCGATTTCAGGAGGTAGACTGGAATTGCATTGAAAGCATAGGAAAAGAGGCAGAACGTCCACAATGATGCACTTGGCCAAAAAGGGCGTATGCGTTTTTTCCTGAATATATTCAGGAAAAAACGCATACGCCCTTTTTGGCCAACCAAGCAAGCTTGCAAAGGAAATCTGCACTACAATGAAGTCTCACTTCCCCCCGGTCAAAAGGGCCATCTGAAAAAAGTGTAAAATCCAGAAAGGCAGGGCAGGCCATGGAGAACTGGGAGCCTTGTTATGCTGATGGGCGGGATGTAAATTGCCAACAGCCACTCGGGAGAAGTGTATGGTGTTTCCTGAAACATCTAAAAAACAAAGCAACAGAGCCTAGGGCACTTCCACTTATGGTCCTATAGCTTAGGGAAATTAAAATCAAAAAGACACAGCCACCCCAAAGTTTGGGACGCCTCTGTTTACAAGAACCTCATTTACCGTACAAGTTCAATATCACAGAAAGTGAAAAATGGATAAAGAAGTTGTGGTACTTATGTACAATGCAGTATCACTCAACAATGAAATCTATGTCATCAGGCCCGTAGCAGCATAATGAGTGGATTCAGGTACGATGATTCTAACTGAAATAAGTCACACAGAAAAAGAAACATCATAAGATATCACTAATACACAGAATGTAAACTTGGCTACACAGGAACTGAATTCCAAAACAGAACAGGGTCTCAAATTTAGAAAACCAACTTATGCTTGCTTAAGGGGAAAGGTGAGTTGGGGTGCTGCATAAAACCAGAGATTGAAATGAGCACAGATAAAGTTCCTTAAGCCAAATATGGAATAGACAAGAGCTACTCCCTGCTCAACGAAATGGACTCAACACCCCATATTAAATGCCTAAGAATGTACCTGACTAGTAAGTATCTTAAAACCTATGGATTGCTATGTCTCCAAAAGAGAATCAAGCGTCTGTACAGGGTGATAAACGCAGCAGTGATAGGATTGGAGAAGTTCGGTGAGCAAATGAAGACCCTTTGAAGTCATATTGCATGGTACCCATTCCACGGGTCTCAACTCTCCAGGTTTAAGGTATTCTTCCTTCAGCTAAAACATGCATGTGGAACCCAGAGTATGATCAACCGTGTGAACGGGAGACGTGTTCAAATATGTCTCAGTTTTGGTCCCCTGGTACTCGGGTGCAACATTCCTGACACTTTACTAACACTCTCCCCACTTGGAGAGTCAGCGCCTTTAACCTCCTGTTTGGCCCAGTTTGCAATTTCTGCGGAAGATGAACAGGAATAGGGAGAACCAATGAGAGACTAGCTGGAGGTGTCTGGACGGGCAAATTTAACTCTCATTTCCCACCAGGAAGAGGAAATAACCAAAGGCTCAGCGTGCCGTGCCGGAACAAGATTAGGGCCTGAAGCCATCCTGCGGTGTTGCGGCCAGCTCAAAAGAAAGCGAGTTGAAGAAAGGAGCTCAGGGGCACTGTAATTCACAAACCTGCAGAGTTATAAATGACAGCTATCGTCCAAAAATATACTGAAGTAAGGCTGCCAAGAGGACTTGAAAGCGGGGCAGAATTGCAGGAAACCGATTTCAGGAGGTAGACTGGAATTGCATTGAAAGCATAGGAAAAGAGGCAGAACGTCCACAATGATGCACTTGGCCAAAAAGGGCGTATGCGTTTTTTCCGGAATATATTCAGGAAAAAACGCATACGCCCTTTTTGGCCAACCAAACAAAGTTGCAAAGGAAATCTGCACTACAATGAAGTCTCACTTCCCCCCGGTCAAAAGGGCCATCTGAAAAAAGTGTAAAATCCAGAAAGGCAGGACAGGCCATGGAGAACTGGGAGCCTTGTTATGCTGATGGGCGGCATGTAAATTGCCAACAGACACTCGGGAGAAGTGTATGGTGTTTCCTGAAACATCTAAAAAACAAAGCAACAGAGCCTAGGGCACTTCCACTTATGGTCCTATAGCTTAGGGAAATTAAAATCAAAAAGACACAGCCACCCCAAAGTTTGGGACGCCTCTGTTTACAAGAACCTCGTTTACAGTACAAGTTCAACATCGCAGAAAGTGAAAAATGGATAAAGAAGTTGTGGTATTTACTTACAAAGCAATATCACTCAGCAATGAAATCTATGTCATCAGGCCCTTAGCAGCACAATGAGTGGATTCAGGTATGATGATTCTAACTGAAATAAATCACACAGAAAAAGAAACATCATAAGAGATCAGTAATACACGGAATGTAAACTTGGCTACACAGGAACTGAATTACAGAACAGAACAGGGTCTCAAATTTAGAAAACCAACTTATGCTTGCTTAAGGGTAAAGGTGAGTTGGGGTGCTGCATAAAACCAGAGATTGAAATGAGCACAGATAAAGTTCCTTAAGCCAAATATGGAATAGACAAGAGCTACTCCTTGCTCAACGAAATGGACTCAACACCGCATATTAAATGCCTAAGAATGTACCTGACTAGTAAGTATCTTAAAACCTATGGATTGCTATGTCTCCGAAAGAGAATCAAGCATGTGTACAGGGGCATAAACGCAGCAGTGATAGGATTGGAGAGGTTCGGTGAGCAAATGAAGACCCTTTGAAGTCATATTGCATCGTACCCATTCCACGGGTTTCAACTACCCAGGTTTAAGGTATTCTTCCTTCAGCTAAAACATGCATGTGGAACCTAGAGTATGATCAGCCATGTGATCGGGAGACGTGTTCAAATATGTCTCAGTTTTCGTACCCTGGTACTCGGGTGCAACATTCCAGACGCTTTACTAACACCCTCCCGACTTGGAGAGTCAGTCCCTTTAACCTCCTGTTTGGCCCAGTTTGCAATTTCTGCGGAAGATGAACAGGAATAGCGAGAACCAATGAGAGACTAGCTGGAGGTGTCTGGATGGGCAAATTTAACTCTCATTTCCCACCAGGAAGAGGAATTAACCAAAGGCTCAGCGTGCCGTGCCAGAACAAGATTAGGGCCTGAAGCCATCCTGCGGTGTTGCGGCCAGCTCAAAAGAAAGCGAGTTGAAGAAAGGAGCTCAGGGGCACTGTAATTCACAAACCTGCAGAGTTATAAATGACAGCTATCGTCCAAAAATATACTGAAGTAAGGCTGCCAAGAGGACTTGAAAGCGGGGCAGAATTGCAGGAAACCGATTTCAGGAGGTAGACTGGAATTGCATTGAAAGCATAGGAAAAGAGGCAGAACGTCCACAATGATGCACTTGGCCAAAAAGGGCGTATGCGTTTTTTCCTGAATATATTCAGGAAAAAACGCATACGCCCTTTTTGGCCAACCAAGCAAGCTTGCAAAGGAAATCTGCACTACAATGAAGTCTCACTTCCCCCCGGTCAAAAGGGCCATCTGAAAAAAGTGTAAAATCCAGAAAGGCAGGACAGGCCATGGAGAACTGGGAGCCTTGTTATGCTGATGGGCGGGATGTAAATTGCCAACAGACACTCGGGAGAAGTGTATGGTGTTTCCTGAAACATCTAAAAAACAAAGCAACAGAGCCTAGGGCACTTCCACTTATGGTCCTATAGATTAGGGAAATTAAAATCAAAAAGACACAGCCACCCCAAAGTTTGGGACGCCTCTCTTTACAAGAACCTCGATTACAGTACAAGTTCAACATCGCAGAAAGTGAAAAATGGATAAAGAAGTTGTGGTATTTACTTACAAAGCAATATCACTCTGCAATGAAATCTATGTCATCAGGCCCTTAGCAGCACAATGAGTGGATTCAGGTATGATGATTCTAACTGAAATAAGTCACACAGAAAAAGAAACATCATAAGATATCAGTAATACACGGAATGTAAACTTGGCTACACAGGAACTGAATTACAGAACAGAACAGGGTCTCAAATTTAGAAAACCAACTTATGCTTGCTTAAGGGTAAAGGTGAGTTGGGGTGCTGCATAAAACCAGAGATTGAAATGAGCACAGATAAAGTTCCTTAAGCCAAATATGGAATAGACAAGAGCTACTCCTTGCTGAACGAAATGGACACAACACCGCATATTAAACGCCTAAGAATGTACCTGACTAGTAAGTATCTTAAAACCTATGGATTGCTATGTCTCCGAAAGAGAATCAAGCATGTGTACAGGGGCATAAACACAGCAGTGATAGGATTGGAGAGGTTTGGTGAGCAAATGAAGACCCTCTGAAGTCATATTGCATGGTACCCATTCCACGGGTTTCAACTACCTAGGTTTAAGGTATTCTTCCTTCAGGTAAAACATGCATGTGGAACCTAGAGTCTGATCAACCATGTGATCGGGAGACGTGTTCAAATATGTCTCAGTTTTCGTACCCTGGTACTCGGGTGCAACATTCCAGACGCTTTACTAACACCCTCCCAACTTGGAGAGTCAGTCCCTTTAACCTCCTGTTTGGCCCAGTTTGCAATTTCTGCGGAAGATGAACAGGAATAGCGAGAACCAATGAGAGACTAGCTGGAGGTGTCTGGACGGGCAAATTTAACTCTCATTTCCCACCAGGAAGAGGAATTAACCAAAGGCTCAGCGTGCCGTTCCGGAACAAGATTAGGGCCTGAAGCCATCCTGCGGTGTTGCGGCCAGCTCAAAAGAAAGCGAGTTGAAGAAAGGAGCTCAGGGGCACTGTAATTCACAAACCTGCAGAGTTATAAATGACAGCTATCGTCCAAAAATATACTGAAGTAAGGCTGCCAAGAGGACTTGAAAGTGGGGCAGAATTGCAGGAAACCGATTTCAGGAGGTAGACTGGAATTGCATTGAAAGCATAGGAAAAGAGGCAGAACGTCCACAGTGATACACTTGGCCAAAAAGGGCGTATGCGTTTTTTCCTGAATATATTCAGGAAAAAACTCATACGCACTTTTTGGCCAACCAAGCAAGCTTGCAAAGGCAATCTGCACTACAATGAAGTCTCACTTCCCCCCGGTCAAAAGGGCCATCTGAAAAAAGTGTAAAATCCAGAAAGGCAGGACAGGCCATGGAGAACTGGGAGCCTTGTTATGCTGATGGGCGGGATGTAAATTGCCAACAGCCACTCCGGAGAAGTGTATGGTGTTTCCTGAAACAGCTAAAAAACAAAGCAACAGAGCCTAGGGCACTTCCACTTATGGTCCTATAGCTTAGGGAAATTAAAATCAAAAAGACACAGCCACCCCAAAGTTTGGGACGCCTCTCTTTACAAGAACCTCGATTACAGTACAAGTTCAACATCGCAGAAAGTGAAAAATGGATAAAGAAGTTGTGGTATTTACTTACAAAGCAATATCACTCTGCAATGAAATCTATGTCATCAGGCCCTTAGCAGCACAATGAGTGGATTCAGGTATGATGATTCTAACTGAAATAAGTCACACAGAAAAAGAAACATCATAAGATATCAGTAATACACGGAATGTAAACTTGGCTACACAGGAACTGTATTACAGAAGAGAACAGGGTCTCAAATTTAGAAAACCAACTTATGCTTGCTTAAGGGTAAAGGTGAGTTGGGGTGCTGCATAAAACCAGAGATTGAAATGAGCACAGATAAAGTTCCTTAAGCCAAATATGGAATAGACAAGAGCTACTCCTTGCTCAACGAAATGGACTCAACACCGCATATTAAACGCCTAAGAATGTACCTGACTAGTAAGTATCTTAAAACCTATGGATTGCTATGTCTCCGAAAGAGAATCAAGCATGTGTACAGGGGCATAAACACAGCAGTGATAGGATTGGAGAGGTTCGGTGAGCAAATGAAGACCCTTTGAAGTCATATTGCATGGTACCCATTCCACGGGTTTCAACTACCCAGGTTTAAGGTATTCTTCCTTCAGGTAAAACATGCATGTGGAACCTAGAGTCTGATCAACCATGTGATCGGGAGACGTGTTCAAATATGTCTCAGTTTTCGTACCCTGGTACTCGGGTGCAACATTCCAGACGCTTTACTAACACCCTCCCGACTTGGAGAGTCAGTCCCTTTAACCTCCTGTTTGGCCCAGTTTGCAATTTCTGCGGAAGATGAACAGGAATAGCGAGAACCAATGAGAGACTAGCTGGAGGTGTCTGGACGGGCAAATTTAACTCTCATTTCCCACCAGGAAGAGGAATTAACCAAAGGCTCAGCGTGCCGTGCCGGAACCAGATTAGGGCCTGAAGCCATCCTGCGGTGTTGCGGCCAGCTCAAAAGAAAGCGAGTTGAAGAAAGGAGCTCAGGGGCACTGTAATTCACAAACCTGCAGAGTTATAAATGACAGCTATCGTCCAAAAATATACTGAAGTAAGGCTGCCAAGAGGACTTGAAAGCGGGGCAGAATTGCAGGAAACCGATTTCAGGAGGTAGACTGGAATTGCATTGAAAGCATAGGAAAAGAGGCAGAACGTCCACAATGATGCACTTGGCCAAAAAGGGCGTATGCGTTTTTTCCTGAATATATTCAGGAAAAAACGCATACGCCCTTTTTGGCCAACCAAGCAAGCTTGCAAAGGAAATCTGCACTACAATGAAGTCTCACTTCCCCCCGGTCAAAAGGGCCATCTGAAAAAAGTGTAAAATCCAGAAAGGCAGGACAGGCTATGGAGAACTGGGAGCCTTGTTATGCTGATGGGCGGGATGTAAATTGCCAACAGACACTCGGGAGAAGTGTATGGTGTTTCCTGAAACATCTAAAAAACAAAGCAACAGAGCCTAGGGCACTTCCACTTATGGTCCTATAGCTTAGGGAAACTAAAATCAAAAAGACACAGCCACCCCAAAGTTTGGGACGCCTCTCTTTACAAGAACCTCGATTACAGTACAAGTTCAACATTGCAGAAAGTGAAAAATGGATAAAGAAGTTGTGGTATTTACTTACAAAGCAATATCACTCTGCAATGAAATCTATGTCATCAGGCAATTAGCAGCACAATGAGTGGATTCAGGTATGATGATTCTAACTGAAATAAGTCACACAGAAAAAGAAACATCATAAGATATCAGTAATACACGGAATGTAAACTTGGCTACACAGGAACTGTATTACAGAACAGAACAGGGTCTCAAATTTAGAAAACCAACTTATGCTTGCTTAAGGGTAAAGGTGAGTTGGGGTGCTGCATAAAACCAGAGATTGAAATGAGCACAGATAAAGTTCCTTAAGCCAAATATGGAATAGACAAGAGCTACTCCTTGCTCAACGAAATGGACTCAACACCGCATATTAAACGCCTAAGAATGTACCTGACTAGTAAGTATCTTAAAACCTATGGATTGCTATGTCTCCGAAAGAGAATCAAGCATGTGTACAGGGGCATAAACACAGCAGTGATAGGATTGGAGAGGTTCGGTGAGCAAATGAAGACCCTTTGAAGTCATATTGCATGGTACCCATTCCACGGGTTTCAACTACCCAGGTTTAAGGTATTCTTCCTTCAGGTAAAACATGCATGTGGAACCTAGAGTCTGATCAACCATGTGATCGGGAGACGTGTTCAAATATGTCTCAGTTTTCGTACCCTGGTACTCGGGTGCAACATTCCAGACGCTTTACTAACACCCTCCCGACTTGGAGAGTCAGTCCCTTTAACCTCCTGTTTGGCCCAGTTTGCAATTTCTGCGGAAGATGAACAGGAATAGCGAGAACCAATGAGAGACTAGCTGGAGGTGTCTGGACGGGCAAATTTAACTCTCATTTCCCACCAGGAAGAGGAATTAACCAAAGGCTCAGCGTGCCGTGCCGGAACCAGATTAGGGCCTGAAGCCATCCTGCGGTGTTGCGGCCAGCTCAAAAGAAAGCGAGTTGAAGAAAGGAGCTCAGGGGCACTGTAATTCACAAACCTGCAGAGTTATAAATGACAGCTATCGTCCAAAAATATACTGAAGTAAGGCTGCCAAGAGGACTTGAAAGCGGGGCAGAATTGCAGGAAACCGATTTCAGGAGGTAGACTGGAATTGCATTGAAAGCATAGGAAAAGAGGCAGAACGTCCACAATGATGCACTTGGCCAAAAAGGGCGTATGCGTTTTTTCCTGAATATATTCAGGAAAAAACGCATACGCCCTTTTTGGCCAACCAAGCAAGCTTGCAAAGGAAATCTGCACTACAATGAAGTCTCACTTCCCCCCGGTCAAAAGGGCCATCTGAAAAAAGTGTAAAATCCAGAAAGGCAGGACAGGCCATGGAGAACTGGGAGCCTTGTTATGCTGATGGGCGGGATGTAAATTGCCAACAGACACTCGGGAGAAGTGTATGGTGTTTCCTGAAACATCTAAAAAACAAAGCAACAGAGCCTAGGGCACTTCCACTTATGGTCCTATAGCTTAGGGAAACTAAAATCAAAAAGACACAGCCACCCCAAAGTTTGGGACGCCTCTCTTTACAAGAACCTCGATTACAGTACAAGTTCAACATCGCAGAAAGTGAAAAATGGATAAAGAAGTTGTGGTATTTACTTACAAAGCAATATCACTCTGCAATGAAATCTATGTCATCAGGCAATTAGCAGCACAATGAGTGGATTCAGGTATGATGATTCTAACTGAAATAAGTCACACAGAAAAAGAAACATCATAAGATATCAGTAATACACGGAATGTAAACTTGGCTACACAGGAACTGTATTACAGAACAGAACAGGGTCTCAAATTTAGAAAACCAACTTATGCTTGCTTAAGGGTAAAGGTGAGTTGGGGTGCTGCATAAAACCAGAGATTGAAATGAGCACAGATAAAGTTCCTTAAGCCAAATATGGAATAGACAAGAGCTACTCCTTGCTCAACGAAATGGACTCAACACCGCATATTAAACGCCTAAGAATGTACCTGACTAGTAAGTATCTTAAAACCTATGGATTGCTATGTCTCCGAAAGAGAATCAAGCATGTGTACAGGGGCATAAACACAGCAGTGATAGGATTGGAGAGGTTCGGTGAGCAAATGAAGACCCTTTGAAGTCATATTGCATGGTACCCATTCCACGGGTTTCAACTACCCAGGTTTAAGGTATTCTTCCTTCAGGTAAAACATGCATGTGGAACCTAGAGTCTGATCAACCATGTGATCGGGAGACGTGTTCAAATATGTCTCAGTTTTCGTACCCTGGTACTCGGGTGCAACATTCCAGACGCTTTACTAACACCCTCCCGACTTGGAGAGTCAGTCCCTTTAACCTCCTGTTTGGCCCAGTTTGCAATTTCTGCGGAAGATGAACAGGAATAGCGAGAACCAATGAGAGACTAGCTGGAGGTGTCTGGACGGGCAAATTTAACTCTCATTTCCCACCAGGAAGAGGAATTAACCAAAGGCTCAGCGTGCCGTGCCGGAACCAGATTAGGGCCTGAAGCCATCCTGCGGTGTTGCGGCCAGCTCAAAAGAAAGCGAGTTGAAGAAAGGAGCTCAGGGGCACTGTAATTCACAAACCTGCAGAGTTATAAATGACAGCTATCGTCCAAAAATATACTGAAGTAAGGCTGCCAAGAGGACTTGAAAGCGGGGCAGAATTGCAGGAAACCGATTTCAGGAGGTAGACTGGAATTGCATTGAAAGCATAGGAAAAGAGGCAGAACGTCCACAATGATGCACTTGGCCAAAAAGGGCGTATGCGTTTTTTCCTGAATATATTCAGGAAAAAACGCATACGCCCTTTTTGGCCAACCAAGCAAGCTTGCAAAGGAAATCTGCACTACAATGAAGTCTCACTTCCCCCCGGTCAAAAGGGCCATCTGAAAAAAGTGTAAAATCCAGAAAGGCAGGACAGGCCATGGAGAACTGGGAGCCTTGTTATGCTGATGGGCGGGATGTAAATTGCCAACAGACACTCGGGAGAAGTGTATGGTGTTTCCTGAAACATCTAAAAAACAAAGCAACAGAGCCTAGGGCACTTCCACTTATGGTCCTATAGCTTAGGGAAATTAAAATCAAAAAGACACAGCCACCCCAAACATTGGGACGCCTCTGTTTACAAGAACCTCGTTTACAGTACAAGTTCAACATCGCAGAAAGTGAAAAATGGATAAAGAAGTTGTGGTATTTACTTACAAAGCAATATCACTCAGCAATGAAATCTATGTCATCAGGCCCTTAGCAGCACAATGAGTGGATTCAGGTATGATGATTCTAACTGAAATAAGTCACACAGAAAAAGAAACATCATAAGAGATCAGTAATACACGGAATGTAAACTTGGCTACACAGGAACTGAATTACAGAACAGAACAGGGTCTCAAATTTAGAAAACCAACTTATGCTTGCTTAAGGGTAAAGGTGAGTTGGGGTGCTGCATAAAACCAGAGATTGAAATGAGCACAGATAAAGTTCCTTAAGCCAAATATGGAATAGACAAGAGCTACTCCTTGCTCAAAGAAATGGACTCAACACCGCATATTAAACGCCTAAGAATGTACCTGACTAGTAAGTATCTTAAAACCTATGGATTGCTATGTCTCCGAAAGAGAATCAAGCATGTGTACAGGGGCATAAACACAGCAGTGATAGGATTGGAGAGGTTCGGTGAGCAAATGAAGACCCTTTGAAGTCATATTGCATGGTACCCATTCCACGGGTTTCAACTACCCAGGTTTAAGGTATTTTTCCTTCAGCTAAAACATGCATGTGGAACCTAGAGTATGATCAGCCATGTGATCGGGAGACGTGTTCAAATATGTCTCAGTTTTCGTACCCTGGTACTCGGGTGCAACATTCCAGACGCTTTACTAACACCCTCCCGACTTGGAGAGTCAGTCCCTTTAACCTCCTGTTTGGCCCAGTTTGCAATTTCTGTGGAAGATGAACAGGAATAGCGAGAACCAATGAGAGACTAGCTGGAGGTGTCTGGATGGGCAAATTTAACCCTCATTTCCCACCAGGAAGAGGAATTAACCAAAGGCTCAGCGTGCCGTGCCAGAACCAGATTAGGGCCTGAAGCCATCCTGCGGTGTTGCGGCCAGCTCAAAAGAAAGCGAGTTGAAGAAAGGAGCTCAGGGGCACTGTAATTCACAAACCTGCAGAGTTATAAATGACAGCTATCGTCCAAAAATATACTGAAGTAAGGCTGCCAAGAGGACTTGAAAGCGGGGCAGAATTGCAGGAAACCGATTTCAGGAGGTAGACTGGAATTGCATTGAAAGCATAGGAAAAGAGGCAGAACGTCCACAATGATGCACTTGGCCAAAAAGGGCGTATGCGTTTTTTCCTGAATATATTCAGGAAAAAACGCATACGCCCTTTTTGGCCAACCAAGCAAGCTTGCAAAGGAAATCTGCACTACAATGAAGTCTCACTTCCCCCCGGTCAAAAGGGCCATCTGAAAAAAGTGTAAAATCCAGAAAGGCAGGACAGGCCATGGAGAACTGGGAGCCTTGTTATGCTGATGGGCGGGATGTAAATTGCCAACAGACACTCGGGAGAAGTGTATGGTGTTTCCTGAAACATCTAAAAAACAAAGCAACAGAGCCTAGGGCACTTCCACTTATGGTCCTATAGATTAGGGAAATTAAAATCAAAAAGACACAGCCACCCCAAAGTTTGGGATGCCTCTGTTTACAAGAACCTCGATTACAGTACAAGTTCAACATCGCAGAAAGTGAAAAATGGATAAAGAAGTTGTGGTATTTACTTACAAAGCAATATCACTCTGCAATGAAATCTATGTCATCAGGCCCTTAGCAGCACAATGAGTGGATTCAGGTATGATGATTCTAACTGAAATAAGTCACACAGAAAAAGAAACATCATAAGATATCAGTAATACACGGAATGTAAACTTGGCTACACAGGAACTGAATTACAGAACAGAACAGGGTCTCAAATTTAGAAAACCAACTTATGCTTGCTTAAGCGGAAAGGTGAGTTGGGGTGCTGCATAAAACCAGAGATTGAAATGAGCACAGATAAAGTTCCTTAAGCCAAATATGGAATAGACAAGAGCTACTCCTTGCTCAACGAAATGGACACAACACCGCATATTAAACGCCTAAGAATGTACCTGACTAGTAAGTATCTTAAAACCTATGGATTGCTATGTCTCCGAAAGAGAATCAAGCATGTGTACAGGGGCATAAACACAGCAGTGATAGGATTGGAGAGGTTCGGTGAGCAAATGAAGACCCTTTGAAGTCATATTGCATCGTACCCATTCCACGGGTTTCAACTACCCAGGTTTAAGGTATTCTTCCTTCAGCTAAAACATGCATGTGGAACCTAGAGTATGATCAGCCATGTGATCGGGAGACGTGTTCAAATATGTCTCAGTTTTCGTACCCTGGTACTCGGGTGCAACATTCCAGACGCTTTACTAACACCCTCCCGACTTGGAGAGTCAGTCCCTTTAACCTCCTGTTTGGCCCAGTTTGCAATTTCTGTGGAAGATGAACAGGAATAGCGAGAACCAATGAGAGACTAGCTGGAGGTGTCTGGATGGGCAAATTTAACCCTCATTTCCCACCAGGAAGAGGAATTAACCAAAGGCTCAGCGTGCCGTGCCAGAACCAGATTAGGGCCTGAAGCCATCCTGCGGTGTTGCGGCCAGCTCAAAAGAAAGCGAGTTGAAGAAAGGAGCTCAGGGGCACTGTAATTCACAAACCTGCAGAGTTATAAATGACAGCTATCGTCCAAAAATATACTGAAGTAAGGCTGCCAAGAGGACTTGAAAGCGGGGCAGAATTGCAGGAAACCGATTTCAGGAGGTAGACTGGAATTGCATTGAAAGCATAGGAAAAGAGGCAGAACGTCCACAATGATGCACTTGGCCAAAAAGGGCGTATGCGTTTTTTCCTGAATATATTCAGGAAAAAACGCATACGCCCTTTTTGGCCAACCAAGCAAGCTTGCAAAGGCAATCTGCACTACAATGAAGTCTCACTTCCCCCCGGTCAAAAGGGCCATCTGAAAAAAGTGTAAAATCCAGAAAGGCAGGACAGGCCATGGAGAACTGGGAGCCTTGTTATGCTGATGGGCGGGATGTAAATTGCCAACAGACACTCGGGAGAAGTGTATGGTGTTTCCTGAAACATCTAAAAAACAAAGCAACAGAGCCTAGGGCACTTCCACTTATGGTCCTATAGCTTAGGGAAATTAAAATCAAAAAGACACAGCCACCCCAAAGTTTGGGACGCCTCTCTTTACAAGAACCTCGATTACAGTACAAGTTCAACGTCGCAGAAAGTGAAAAATGGATAAAGAAGTTGTGGTATTTACTTACAAAGCAATATCACTCTGCAATGAAATCTATGTCATCAGGCCCTTAGCAGCACAATGAGTGGATTCAGGTATGATGATTCTAACTGAAATAAGTCACACAGAAAAAGAAACATCATAAGATATCAGTAATACACGGAATGTAAACTTGGCTACACAGGAACTGTATTACAGAACAGAACAGGGTCTCAAATTTAGAAAACCAACTTATGCTCGCTTAAGGGTAAAGGTGAGTTGGGGTGCTGCATAAAACCAGAGATTGAAATGAGCACAGATAAAGTTCCTTAAGCCAAATATGGAATAGACAAGAGCTACTCCTTGCTCAACGAAATGGACACAACACCGCATATTAAACGCCTAAGAATGTACCTGACTAGTAAGTATCTTAAAACCTATGGATTGCTATGTCTCCGAAAGAGAATCAAGCATGTGTACAGGGGCATAAACACAGCAGTGATAGGATTGGAGAGGTTTGGTGAGCAAATGAAGACCCTCTGAAGTCATATTGCATGGTACCCATTCCACGGGTTTCAACTACCTAGGTTTAAGTTATTCTTCCTTCGGGTAAAACATGCATGTGGAACCTAGAGTCTGATCAACCATGTGATCGGGAGACGTGTTCAAATATGTCTCAGTTTTCGTACCCTGGTACTCGGGTGCAACATTCCAGACGCTTTACTAACACCCTCCCGACTTGGAGAGTCAGTCCCTTTAACCTCCTGTTTGGCCCAGTTTGCAATTTCTGCGGAAGATGAACAGGAATAGCGAGAACCAATGAGAGACTAGCTGGAGGTGTCTGGACGGGCAAATTTAACTCTCATTTCCCACCAGGAAGAGGAATTAACCAAAGGCTCAGCGTGCCGTGCCGGAACCAGATTAGGGCCTGAAGCCATCCTGCGGTGTTGCGGCCAGCTCACAAGAAAGCGAGTTGAAGAAAGGAGCTCAGGGGCACTGTAATTCACAAACCTGCAGAGTTATAAATGACAGCTATCGTCCAAAAATATACTGAAGTAAGGCTGCCAAGAGGACTTGAAAGCGGGGCAGAATTGCAGGAAACCGATTTCAGGAGGTAGACTGGAATTGCATTGAAAGCATAGGAAAAGAGGCAGAACGTCCACAATGATGCACTTGGCCAAAAAGGGCGTATGCGTTTTTTCCTGAATATATTCAGGAAAAAACGCATACGCCCTTTTTGGCCAACCAAGCAAGCTTGCAAAGGCAATCTGCACTACAATGAAGTCTCACTTCCCCCCGGTCAAAAGGGCCATCTGAAAAAAGTGTAAAATCCAGAAAGGCAGGACAGGCCATGGAGAACTGGGAGCCTTGTTATGCTGATGGGCGGGATGTAAATTGCCAACAGACACTCGGGAGAAGTGTATGGTGTTTCCTGAAACATCTAAAAAACAAAGCAACAGAGCCTAGGGCACTTCCACTTATGGTCCTATAGCTTAGGGAAATTAAAATCAAAAAGACACAGCCACCCCAAAGTTTGGGACGCCTCTGTTTACAAGAACCTCGTTTACAGTACAAGTTCAACATCGCAGAAAGTGAAAAATGGATAAAGAAGTTGTGGTATTTACTTACAAAGCAATATCACTCAGCAATGAAATCTATGTCATCAGGCCCTTAGCAGCACAATGAGTGGATTCAGGTATGATGATTCTAACTGAAATAAGTCACACAGAAAAAGAAACATCATAAGATATCAGTAATACACGGAATGTAAACTTGGCTACACAGGAACTGTATTACAGAACAGAACAGGGTCTCAAATTTAGAAAACCAACTTATGCTTGCTTAAGGGGAAAGGTGAGTTGGGGTGCTGCATAAAACCAGAGATTGAAATGAGCACAGATAAAGTTCCTTAAGCCAAATATGGAATAGACAAGAGCTACTCCTTGCTCAACGAAATGGACTCAACACCGCATATTAAACGCCTAAGAATGTACCTGACTAGTAAGTATCTTAAAACCTATGGATTTCTATGTCTCCAAAAGAGAATCAAGCGTGTGTAGAGGGGCATAAACGCAGCAGTGATAGGATTGGAGAGGTTCGGTGAGCAAATGAAGACCCTTTGAAGTCATATTGCATGGTACCCATTCCACGGGTTTCAACTACCCAGGTTTAAGGTATTCTTCCTTCAGGTAAAACATGCATGTGGAACCTAGAGTCTGATCAACCATGTGATCGGGAGACGTGTTCAAATATGTCTCAGATTTCGTACCCTGGTACTCGGGTGCAACATTCCAGACGCTTTACTAACACCCTCCCGACTTGGAGAGTCAGTCCCTTTAACCTCCTGTTTGGCCCAGTTTGCAATTTCTGCGGAAGATGAACAGGAATAGCGAGAACCAATGAGAGACTAGCTGGAGGTGTCTGGACGGGCAAATTTAACTCTCATTTCCCACCAGGAAGAGGAATTAACCAAAGGCTCAGCGTGCCGTGCCGGAACCAGATTAGGGCCTGAAGCCATCCTGCGGTGTTGCGGCCAGCTCAAAAGAAAGCGAGTTGAAGAAAGGAGCTCAGGGGCACTGTAATTCACAAACCTGCAGAGTTATAAATGACAGCTATCGTCCAAAAATATACTGAAGTAAGGCTGCCAAGAGGACTTGAAAGCGGGGCAGAATTGCAGGAAACCGATTTCAGGAGGTAGACAGGAATTGCATTGAAAGCATAGGAAAAGAGGCAGAACGTCCACAATGATGCACTTGGCCAAAAAGGGCGTATGCGTTTTTTCCTGAATATATTCAGGAAAAAACGCATACGCCCTTTTTGGCCATCCAAGCAAGCTTGCAAAGGAAATCTGCACTACAATGAAGTCTCACTTCCCCCCGGTCAAAAGGGCCATCTGAAAAAAGTGTAAAATCCAGAAACGCAGGACAGGCCATGGAGAACTGGGAGCCTTGTTATGCTGATGGGCGGGATGTAAATTGCCAACAGACACTCGGGAGAAGTGTATGGTGTTTCCTGAAACATCTAAAAAACAAAGCAACAGAGCCTAGGGCACTTCCACTTATGGTCCTATAGCTTAGGGAAATTAAAATCAAAAAGACACAGCCACCCCAAAGTTTGGGACACCTCTGTTTACAAGAACCTGGTTTACAGTACAAGTTCAACATCGCAGAAAGTGAAAAATGGATAAAGAAGTTGTGGTATTTACTTACAAAGCAATATCACTCAGCAATGAAATATATGTCATCAGGCCCGTAGCAGCATAATGAGTGGATTCAGGTACGATGATTCTAACTGAAATAAGTCACACAGAAAAAGAAACATCATAAGATATCAGTAATACACGGAATGTAAACTTGGCTACACAGGAACTGAATTACAGAACAGAACAGGGTCTCAAATTTAGAAAACCAACTTATGCTTGCTTAAGGGTAAAGGTGAGTTGGGGTGCTGCATAAAACCAGAGATTGAAATGAGCACAGATAAAGTTCCTTAAGCCAAATATGGAATAGACAAGAGCTACTCCTTGCTCAACGAAATGGACTCAACACCGCATATTAAACGCCTAAGAATGTACCTGACTAGTAAGTATCTTAAAACCTATGGATTGCTATGTCTCCAAAAGAGAATCAAGCGTGTGTACAGGGGCATAAACGCAGCAATGATAGGATTGGAGAGGTTCGGTGAGCAAATGAAGACCCTTTGAAGTCATATTGCATGGTACCCATTACACGGGTCTCAACTCTCCAGGTTTAAGGTATTCTTCCTTAAGCTAAAACATGCATGTGGAACCCAGAGTATGATCAACCGTGTGAATGGGAGACGTGTTCAAATATGTCTCAGTTTTCCTCCCCTGGTACTCGGGTGCAACATTCCAGACGCTTTACTAACACCCTCCCGACTTGGAGAGTCAGTCCCTTCAACCTCCTGTTTGGCCCAGTTTGCAATTTCTGCGGAAGATGAACAGGAATAGCGAGAACCAATGAGAGACTAGCTGGAGGTGTCTGGACGGGCAAATTTAACTCTCATTTCCCACGAGGAAGAGGAATTAACCAAAGGCTCAGCGTGCCGTGCCGGAACCAGATTAGGGCCTGAAGCCATCCTGCGGTGTTGCGGCCAGCTCAAAAGAAAGCGAGTTGAAGAAAGGAGCTCAGGGGCACTGTAATTCACAAACCTGCAGAGTTATAAATGACAGCTATCGTCCAAAAATATACTGAAGTAAGGCTGCCAAGAGGACTTGAAAGCGGGGCAGAATTGCAGGAAACCGATTTCAGGAGGTAGACTGGAATTGCATTGAAAGCATAGGAAAAGAGGCAGAACGTCCACAATGATGCACTTGGCCAAAAAGGGCGTATGCGTTTTTTCCTGAATATATTCAGGAAAAAACGCATACGCCCTTTTTGGCCAACCAAGCAAGCTTGCAAAGGAAATCTGCACTACAATGAAGTCTCACTTCCCCCCGGTCAAAAGGGCCATCTGAAAAAAGTGTAAAATCCAGAAAGGCAGGACAGGCCATGGAGAACTGGGAGCCTTGTTATGCTGATGGGCGGGATGTAAATTGCCAACAGACACTCGGGAGAAGTGTATGGTGTTTCCTGAAACATCTAAAAAACAAAGCAACAGAGCCTAGGGCACTTCCACTTATGGTCCTATAGATTAGGGAAATTAAAATCAAAAAGACACAGCCACCCCAAAGTTTGGGACGCCTCTCTTTACAAGAACCTCGATTACAGTACAAGTTCAACATCGCAGAAAGTGAAAAATGGATAAAGAAGTTGTGGTATTTACTTACAAAGCAATATCACTCTGCAATGAAATCTATGTCATCAGGCCCTTAGCAGCACAATGAGTGGATTCAGGTATGATGATTCTAACTGAAATAAGTCACACAGAAAAAGAAACATCATAAGATATCAGTAATACACGGAATGTAAACTTGGCTACACAGGAACTGAATTACAGAACAGAACAGGGTCTCAAATTTAGAAAACCAACTTATGCTTGCTTAAGGGGAAAGGTGAGTTGGGGTGCTGCATAAAACCAGAGATTGAAATGAGCACAGATAAAGTTCCTTAAGCCAAATATGGAATAGACAAGAGCTACTCCTTGCTCAAAGAAATGGACTCAACACCGCATATTAAACGCCTAAGAATGTACCTGACTAGTAAGTATCTTAAAACCTATGGATTGCTATGTCTCCGAAAGAGAATCAAGCATGTGTACAGGGGCATAAACACAGCAGTGATAGGATTGGAGAGGTTCGGTGAGCAAATGAAGACCCTTTGAAGTCATATTGCATGGTACCCATTCCACGGGTTTCAACTACCCAGGTTTAAGGTATTCTTCCTTCAGGTAAAACATGCATGTGGAACCTAGAGTCTGATCAACCATGTGATCGGGAGACGTGTTCAAATATGTCTCAGTTTTCGTACCCTGGTACTCGGGTGCAACATTCCAGACGCTTTACTAACACCCTCCCGACTTGGAGAGTCAGTCCCTTTAACCTCCTGTTTGGCCCAGTTTGCAATTTCTGCGGAAGATGAACAGGAATAGCGAG
Source organism: Pseudorca crassidens (assembly GCF_039906515.1). NCBI lineage: Eukaryota > Metazoa > Chordata > Mammalia > Artiodactyla > Delphinidae > Pseudorca > Pseudorca crassidens. The sequence goes on from NW_027136349.1 coordinate 285,996, forward strand.
AACCAATGAGAGACTAGCTGGAGGTGTCTGGACGGGCAAATTTAACTCTCATTTCCCACCAGGAAGAGGAATTAACCAAAGGCTCAGCGTGCCGTGCCGGAACCAGATTAGGGCCTGAAGCCATCCTGCGGTGTTGCGGCCAGCTCAAAAGAAAGCGAGTTGAAGAAAGGAGCTCAGGGGCACTGTAATTCACAAACCTGCAGAGTTATAAATGACAGCTATCGTCCAAAAATATACTGAAGTAAGGCTGCCAAGAGGACTTGAAAGCGGGGCAGAATTGCAGGAAACTGATTTCAGGAGTTAGACTGGAATTGCATTGAAAGCATAGGAAAAGAGGCAGAACGTCCACAATGATGCACTTGGCCAAAAAGGCATATGCGTTTTTTCCTGAATATATTCAGGAAAAAACGCATACGCCCTTTTTGGCCAACCAAGCAAGCTTGCAAAGGAAATCTGCACTACAATGAAGTCTCACTTCCCCCCGGTCAAAAGGGCCATCTGAAAAAAGTGTAAAATCCAGAAAGGCAGGACAGGCCATGGAGAACTGGGAGCCTTGTTATGCTGATGGGCGGGATGTAAATTGCCAACAGACACTCGGGAGAAGTGTATGGTGTTTCCTGAAACATCTAAAAAACAAAGCAACAGAGCCTAGGGCACTTCCACTTATGGTCCTATAGCTTAGGGAAATTAAAATCAAAAAGACACAGCCACCCCAAACATTGGGACGCCTCTGTTTACAAGAACCTCGTTTACAGTACAAGTTCAACATCGCAGAAAGTGAAAAATGGATAAAGAAGTTGTGGTATTTACTTACAAAGCAATATCACTCAGCAATGAAATCTATGTCATCAGGCCCTTAGCAGCACAATGAGTGGATTCAGGTATGATGATTCTAACTGAAATAAGTCACACAGAAAAAGAAACATCATAAGAGATCAGTAATACACGGAATGTAAACTTGGCTACACAGGAACTGAATTACAGAACAGAACAGGGTCTCAAATTTAGAAAACCAACTTATGCTTGCTTAAGGGTAAAGGTGAGTTGGGGTGCTGCATAAAACCAGAGATTGAAATGAGCACAGATAAAGTTCCTTAAGCCAAATATGGAATAGACAAGAGCTACTCCTTGCTCAACGAAATGGACTCAACACCGCATATTAAATGCCTAAGAATGTACCTGACTAGTCAGTATCTTAAAACCTATGGATTGCTATGTCTCCGAAAGAGAATCAAGCATGTGTACAGGGGCATAAACACAGCAGTGATAGGATTGGAGAAGTTCGGTGAGCAATTGAAGACCCTTTGAAGTCATATTGCATGGTACCCATTCCACGGGTTTCAACTACCCAGGTTTAAGGTATTCTTCCTTCAGCTAAAACATGCATGTGGAACCTAGAGTATGATCAACCATGTGATCGGGAGACGTGTTCAAATATGTCTCAGTTTTCGTACCCTGGTACTCGGGTGCAACATTCCAGACGCTTTACTAACACCCTCCCGACTTGGAGAGTCAGTCCCTTTAACCTCCTGTTTGGCCCAGTTTGCAATTTCTGCGGAAGATGAACAGGAATAGCGAGAACCAATGAGAGACTAGCTGGAGGTGTCTGGATGGGCAAATTTAACTCTCATTTCCCACCAGGAAGAGGAATTAACCAAAGGCTCAGCGTGCCGTGCCGGAACCAGATTAGGGCCTGAAGCCATCCTGCGGTGTTGCGGCCAGCTCAAAAGAAAGCGAGTTGAAGAAAGGAGCTCAGGGGCACTGTAATTCACAAACCTGCAGAGTTATAAATGACAGCTATCGTCCAAAAATATACTGAAGTAAGGCTGCCAAGAGGACTTGAAAGCGGGGCAGAATTGCAGGAAACCGATTTCAGGAGGTAGACTGGAATTGCATTGAAAGCATAGGAAAAGAGGCAGAACGTCCACAATGATGCACTTGGCCAAAAAGGGCGTATGCGTTTTTTCCTGAATATATTCAGGAAAAAACGCATACGCCCTTTTTGGCCAACCAAGCAAGCTTGCAAAGGAAATCTGCACTACAATGAAGTCTCACTTCCCCCCGGTCAAAAGGGCCATCTGAAAAAAGTGTAAAATCCAGAAAGGCAGGACAGGCCATGGAGAACTGGGAGCCTTGTTATGCTGATGGGCGGGATGTAAATTGCCAACAGACACTCGGGAGAAGTGTATGGTGTTTCCTGAAACATCTAAAAAACAAAGCAACAGAGCCTAGGGCACTTCCACTTATGGTCCTATAGCTTAGGGAAATTAAAATCAAAAAGACACAGCCACCCCAAACATTGGGACGCCTCTGTTTACAAGAACCTCATTTACAGTACAAGTTCAACATCGCAGAAAGTGAAAAATGGATAAAGAAGTTGTGGTATTTACTTACAAAGCAATATCACTCAGCAATGAAATCTATGTCATCAGGCCCTTAGCAGCACAATGAGTGGATTCAGGTATGATGATTCTAACTGAAATAAGTCACACAGAAAAAGAAACATCATAAGAGATCAGTAATACACGGAATGTAAACTTGGCTACACAGGAACTGAATTACAGAACAGAACAGGGTCTCAAATTTAGAAAACCAACTTATGCTTGCTTAAGGGTAAAGGTGAGTTGGGGTGCTGCATAAAACCAGAGATTGAAATGAGCACAGATAAAGTTCCTTAAGCCAAATATGGAATAGACAAGAGCTACTCCTTGCTCAAAGAAATGGACTCAACACCGCATATTAAACGCCTAAGAATGTACCTGACTAGTAAGTATCTTAAAACCTATGGATTGCTATGTCTCCGAAAGAGAATCAAGCATGTGTACAGGGGCATAAACACAGCAGTGATAGGATTGGAGAGGTTCGGTGAGCAAATGAAGACCCTTTGAAGTCATATTGCATGGTACCCATTCCACGGGTTTCAACTACCCAGGTTTAAGGTATTCTTCCTTCAGCTAAAACATGCATGTGGAACCTAGAGTATGATCAACCATGTGATCGGGAGACGTGTTCAAATATGTCTCAGTTTTCGTACCCTGGTACTCGGGTGCAACATTCCAGACGCTTTACTAACACCCTCCCGACTTGGAGAGTCAGTCCCTTTAACCTCCTGTTTGGCCCAGTTTGCAATTTCTGCGGAAGATGAACAGGAATAGCGAGAACCAATGAGAGACTAGCTGGAGGTGTCTGGACGGGCAAATTTAACTCTCATTTCCCACCAGGAAGAGGAATTAACCAAAGGCTCAGCGTGCCGTGCCGGAACCAGATTAGGGCCTGAAGCCATCCTGCGGTGTTGCGGCCAGCTCAAAAGAAAGTGAGTTGAAGAAAGGAGCTCAGGGGCACTGTAATTCACAAACCTGCAGAGTTATAAATGACAGCTATCGTCCAAAAATATACTGAAGTAAGGCTGCCAAGAGGACTTGAAAGCGGGGCAGAATTGCAGGAAACCGATTTCAGGAGGTAGACTGGAATTGCATTGAAAGCATAGGAAAAGAGGCAGAACGTCCACAATGATGCACTTGGCCAAAAAGGGCGTATGCGTTTTTTCCTGAATATATTCAGGAAAAAACGCATACGCCCGTTTTGGCCAACCAAGCAAGCTTGCAAAGGAAATCTGCACTACAATGAAGTCTCACTTCCCCCCGCTCAAAAGGGCCATCTGAAAAATGTGTAAAATCCAGAAAGGCAGGACAGGCCATGGAGAACTGGGAGCCTTGTTATGCTGAAGGGCGGGATGTAAATTGCCAACAGACACTCGGGAGAAGTGTATGGTGTTTCCTGAAACATCTAAAAAACAAAGCAACAGAGCCTAGGGCACTTCCACTTATGGTCCTATAGCTTAGGGAAATTAAAATCAAAAAGACACAGCCACCCCAAACATTGGGACGCCTCTGTTTACAAGAACCTCGTTTACAGTACAAGTTCAACATCGCAGAAAGTGAAAAATGGATAAAGAAGTTGTGGTATTTACTTACAAAGCAATATCACTCAGCAATGAAATCTATGTCATCAGGCCCTTAGCAGCACAATGAGTGGATTCAGGTATGATGATTCTAACTGAAATAAGTCACACAGAAAAAGAAACATCATAAGAGATCAGTAATACACGGAATGTAAACTTGGCTACACAGGAACTGAATTACAGAACAGAACAGGGTCTCAAATTTAGAAAACCAACTTATGCTTGCTTAAGGGTAAAGGTGAGTTGGGGTGCTGCATAAAACCAGAGATTGAAATGAGCACAGATAAAGTTCCTTAAGCCAAATATGGAATAGACAAGAGCTACTCCTTGCTCAACGAAATGGACTCAACACCGCATATTAAATGCCTAAGAATGTACCTGACTAGTCAGTATCTTAAAACCTATGGATTGCTATGTCTCCGAAAGAGAATCAAGCATGTGTACAGGGGCATAAACACAGCAGTGATAGGATTGGAGAAGTTCGGTGAGCAATTGAAGACCCTTTGAAGTCATATTGCATGGTACCCATTCCACGGGTTTCAACTACCCAGGTTTAAGGTATTCTTCCTTCAGCTAAAACATGCATGTGGAACCTAGAGTATGATCAACCATGTGATCGGGAGACGTGTTCAAATATGTCTCAGTTTTCGTACCCTGGTACTCGGGTGCAACATTCCAGACGCTTTACTAACACCCTCCCGACTTGGAGAGTCAGTCCCTTTAACCTCCTGTTTGGCCCAGTTTGCAATTTCTGCGGAAGATGAACAGGAATAGCGAGAACCAATGAGAGACTAGCTGGAGGTGTCTGGATGGGCAAATTTAACTCTCATTTCCCACCAGGAAGAGGAATTAACCAAAGGCTCAGCGTGCCGTGCCGGAACCAGATTAGGGCCTGAAGCCATCCTGCGGTGTTGCGGCCAGCTCAAAAGAAAGCGAGTTGAAGAAAGGAGCTCAGGGGCACTGTAATTCACAAACCTGCAGAGTTATAAATGACAGCTATCGTCCAAAAATATACTGAAGTAAGGCTGCCAAGAGGACTTGAAAGCGGGGCAGAATTGCAGGAAACCGATTTCAGGAGGTAGACTGGAATTGCATTGAAAGCATAGGAAAAGAGGCAGAACGTCCACAATGATGCACTTGGCCAAAAAGGGCGTATGCGTTTTTTCCTGAATATATTCAGGAAAAAACGCATACGCCCTTTTTGGCCAACCAAGCAAGCTTGCAAAGGAAATCTGCACTACAATGAAGTCTCACTTCCCCCCGGTCAAAAGGGCCATCTGAAAAAAGTGTAAAATCCAGAAAGGCAGGACAGGCCATGGAGAACTGGGAGCCTTGTTATGCTGATGGGCGGGATGTAAATTGCCAACAGACACTCGGGAGAAGTGTATGGTGTTTCCTGAAACATCTAAAAAACAAAGCAACAGAGCCTAGGGCACTTCCACTTATGGTCCTATAGCTTAGGGAAATTAAAATCAAAAAGACACAGCCACCCCAAACATTGGGACGCCTCTGTTTACAAGAACCTCATTTACAGTACAAGTTCAACATCGCAGAAAGTGAAAAATGGATAAAGAAGTTGTGGTATTTACTTACAAAGCAATATCACTCAGCAATGAAATCTATGTCATCAGGCCCTTAGCAGCACAATGAGTGGATTCAGGTATGATGATTCTAACTAAAATAAGTCACACAGAAAAAGAAACATCATAAGAGATCAGTAATACACGGAATGTAAACTTGGCTACACAGGAACTGTATTACAGAACAGAACAGGGTCTCAAATTTAGAAAACCAACTTATGCTTGCTTAAGGGTAAAGGTGAGTTGGGGTGCTGCATAAAACCAGAGATTGAAATGAGCACAGATAAAGTTCCTTAAGCCAAATATGGAATAGACAAGAGCTACTCCTTGCTCAAAGAAATGGACTCAACACCGCATATTAAACGCCTAAGAATGTACCTGACTAGTAAGTATCTTAAAACCTATGGATTGCTATGTCTCCGAAAGAGAATCAAGCATGTGTACAGGGGCATAAACACAGCAGTGATAGGATTGGAGAGGTTCGGTGAGCAAATGAAGACCCTTTGAAGTCATATTGCATGGTACCCATTCCACGGGTTTCAACTACCCAGGTTTAAGGTATTCTTCCTTCAGGTAAAACATGCATGTGGAACCTAGAGTCTGATCAACCATGTGATCGGGAGACGTGTTCAAATATGTCTCAGTTTTCGTACCCTGGTACTCGGGTGCAACATTCCAGACGCTTTACTAACACCCTCCCGACTTGGAGAGTCAGTCCCTTTAACCTCCTGTTTGGCCCAGTTTGCAATTTCTGCGGAAGATGAACAGGAATAGCGAGAACCAATGAGAGACTAGCTGGAGGTGTCTGGACGGGCAAATTTAACTCTCATTTCCCACCAGGAAGAGGAATTAACCAAAGGCTCAGCGTGCCGTGCCGGAACCAGATTAGGGCCTGAAGCCATCCTGCGGTGTTGCGGCCAGCTCAAAAGAAAGTGAGTTGAAGAAAGGAGCTCAGGGGCACTGTAATTCACAAACCTGCAGAGTTATAAATGACAGCTATCGTCCAAAAATATACTGAAGTAAGGCTGCCAAGAGGACTTGAAAGCGGGGCAGAATTGCAGGAAACCGATTTCAGGAGGTAGACTGGAATTGCATTGAAAGCATAGGAAAAGAGGCAGAACGTCCACAATGATGCACTTGGCCAAAAAGGGCGTATGCGTTTTTTCCTGAATATATTCAGGAAAAAACGCATACGCCCGTTTTGGCCAACCAAGCAAGCTTGCAAAGGAAATCTGCACTACAATGAAGTCTCACTTCCCCCCGGTCAAAAGGGCCATCTGAAAAAAGTGTAAAATCCAGAAAGGCAGGACAGGCCATGGAGAACTGGGAGCCTTGTTATGCTGAAGGGCGGGATGTAAATTGCCAACAGACACTCGGGAGAAGTGTATGGTGTTTCCTGAAACATCTAAAAAACAAAGCAACAGAGCCTAGGGCACTTCCACTTATGGTCCTATAGCTTAGGGAAATTAAAATCAAAAAGACACAGCCACCCCAAACATTGGGACGCCTCTGTTTACAAGAACCTCGTTTACAGTACAAGTTCAACATCGCAGAAAGTGAAAAATGGATAAAGAAGTTGTGGTATTTACTTACAAAGCAATATCACTCAGCAATGAAATCTATGTCATCAGGCCCTTAGCAGCACAATGAGTGGATTCAGGTATGATGATTCTAACTGAAATAAGTCACACAGAAAAAGAAACATCATAAGAGATCAGTAATACACGGAATGTAAACTTGGCTACACAGGAACTGAATTACAGAACAGAACAGGGTCTCAAATTTAGAAAACCAACTTATGCTTGCTTAAGGGTAAAGGTGAGTTGGGGTGCTGCATAAAACCAGAGATTGAAATGAGCACAGATAAAGTTCCTTAAGCCAAATATGGAATAGACAAGAGCTACACCTTGCTCAAAGAAATGGACTCAACACCGCATATTAAACGCCTAAGAATGTACCTGACTAGTAAGTATCTTAAAACCTATGGATTGCTATGTCTCCGAAAGAGAATCAAGCATGTGTACAGGGGCATAAACACAGCAGTGATAGGATTGGAGAGGTTCGGTGAGCAAATGAAGACCCTTTGAAGTCATATTGCATGGTACCCATTCCACGGGTTTCAACTACCCAGGTTTAAGGTATTCTTCCTTCAGGTAAAACATGCATGTGGAACCTAGAGTCTGATCAACCATGTGATCGGGAGACGTGTTCAAATATGTCTCAGTTTTCGTACCCTGGTACTCGGGTGCAACATTCCAGACGCTTTACTAACACCCTCCCGACTTGGAGAGTCAGTCCCTTTAAACTCCTGTTTGGCCCAGTTTGCAATTTCTGCGGAAGATGAACAGGAATAGCGAGAACCAATGAGAGACTAGCTGGAGGTGTCTGGACGGGCAAATTTAACTCTCATTTCCCACCAGGAAGAGGAATTAACCAAAGGCTCAGCGTGCCGTGCCGGAACCAGATTAAGGCCTGAAGCCATCCTGCGGTGTTGCGGCCAGCTCAAAAGAAAGCGAGTTGAAGAAAGGAGCTCAGGGGCACTGTAATTCACAAACCTGCAGAGTTATAAATGACAGCTATCGTCCAAAAATATACTGAAGTAAGGCTGCCAAGAGGACTTGAAAGCGGGGCAGAATTGCAGGAAACCGATTTCAGGAGGTAGACTGGAATTGCATTGAAAGCATAGGAAAAGAGGCAGAACGTCCACAATGATGCACTTGGCCAAAAAGGGCATATGCGTTTTTTCCTGAATATATTCAGGAAAAAACGCATATGCCCTTTTTGGCCAACTAAGCAAGCTTGCAAAGGAAATCTGCACTACAATGAAGTCTCACTTCCCCCCGGTCAAAAGGGCCATCTGAAAAAAGTGTAAAATCCAGAAAGGCAGGACAGGCCATGGAGAACTGGGAGCCTTGTTATGCTGATGGGCGGGATGTAAATTGCCAACAGACACTCGGGAGAAGTGTATGGTGTTTCCTGAAACATCTAAAAAACAAAGCAACAGAGCCTAGGGCACTTCCACTTATGGTCCTATAGCTTAGGGAAATTAAAATAAAAAAGACACAGCCACCCCAAAGTTTGGGACGCCTCTGTTTACAAGAACCTCGTTTACAGTACAAGTTCAACATCGCAGAAAGTGAAAAATGGATAAAGAAGTTGTGGTATTTACTTACAAAGCAATATCACTCAGCAATGAAATCTATGTCATCAGGCCCTTAGCAGCACAATGAGTGGATTCAGGTATGATGATTCTAACTGAAATAAGTCACACAGAAAAAGAAACATCATAAGATATCAGTAATACACGGAATGTAAACTTGGCTACACAGGAACTGAATTACAGAACAGAACAGGGTCTCAAATTTAGAAAACCAACTTATGCTTGCTTAAGGGGAAAGGTGAGTTGGGGTGCTGCATAAAACCAGAGATTGAAATGAGCACAGATAAAGTTCCTTAAGCCAAATATGGAATAGACAAGAGCTACTCCTTGCTCAACGAAATGGACTCAACACCGCATATTAAACGCCTAAGAATGTACCTGACTAGTAAGTATCTTAAAACCTATGGATTGCTATGTCTCCAAAAGAGAATCAAGCGTGTGTAGAGGGGCATAAACGCAGCAGTGATAGGATTGGAGAGGTTCGGTGAGCAAATGAAGACCCTTTGAAGTCATATTGCATGGTACCCATTCCACGGGTTTCAACTACCCAGGTTTAAGGTATTCTTCCTTCAGGTAAAACATGCATGTGGAACCTAGAGTATGATCAACCATGTGATCGGGAGACGTGTTCAAATATGTCTCAGATTTCGTACCCTGGTACTCGGGTGCAACATTCCAGACGCTTTACTAACACCCTCCCGACTTGGAGAGTCAGTCCCTTTAACCTCCTGTTTGGCCCAGTTTGCAATTTCTGCGGAAGATGAACAGGAATAGCGAGAACCAATGAGAGACTAGCTGGAGGTGTCTGGACGGGCAAATTTAACTCTCATTTCCCACCAGAAAGAGGAATTAACCAAAGGCTCAGCGTGCCGTGCCGGAACAAGATTAGGGCCTGAAGCCATCCTGCGGTGTTGCGGCCAGCTCAAAAGAAAGCGAGTTGAAGAAAGGAGCTCAGGGGCACTGTAATTCACAAACCTGCAGAGTTATAAATGACAGCTATCGTCCAAAAATATACTGAAGTAAGGCTGCCAAGAGGACTTGAAAGCGGGGCAGAATTGCAGGAAACCGATTTCAGGAGGTAGACTGGAATTGCATTGAAAGCATAGGAAAAGAGGCAGAACGTCCACAATGATGCACTTGGCCAAAAAGGGCGTATGCGTTTTTTCCTGAATATATTCAGGAAAAAACGCATACGCCCTTTTTGGCCATCCAAGCAAGCTTGCAAAGGAAATCTGCACTACAATGAAGTCTCACTTCCCCCCGGTCAAAAGGGCCATCTGAAAAAAGTGTAAAATCCAGAAAGGCAGGACAGGCCATGGAGAACTGGGAGCCTTGTTATGCTGATGGGCGGGATGTAAATTGCCAACAGACACTCGGGAGAAGTGTATGGTGTTTCCTGAAACATCTAAAAAACAAAGCAACAGAGCCTAGGGCACTTCCACTTATGGTCCTATAGCTTAGGGAAATTAAAATAAAAAAGACACAGCCACCCCAAAGTTTGGGACGCCTCTGTTTACAAGAACCTCGTTTACAGTACAAGTTCAATATCACAGAAAGTGAAAAATGGATAAAGAACTTGTGGTACTTACGTGCAATGCAGTATCACTCAGCAATGAAATCTATGTCATCAGGCCCGTAGCAGCATAATGAGTGGATTCAGGTATGATGATTCTAACTGAAATAAGTCACACAGAAAAAGAAACATCATAAGATATCACTAATACACGGAATGTAAACTTGGCTACACAGGAACTGAATTCCAAAACAGAACAGGGTCTCAAATTTAGAAAACCAACTTATGCTTGCTTAAGGGGAAAGGTGAGTTGGGGTGCTGCATAAAACCAGAGATTGAAATGAGCACAGATAAAGTTCCTTAAGCCAAATATGGAATAGACAAGAGCTACTCCTTGCTCAACGAAATGGACTCAACACCCCATATTAAACGCCTAAGAATGTACCTGACTAGTAAGTATCTTAAAACCTAGGGATTGCTATGTCTCCGAAAGAGAATCAAGCGTGTGTACAAGGGCATAAACGCAGCAGTGATAGGTTTGGAGAGGTTCGGTGAGAAAATGAAGACCCTTTGAAGTCATATTGCATGGTACCCATTCCACGGGTTTCAACTACCCAGGTTTAAGGTATTCTTCCTTCAGCTAAAACATGCATGTGGAACCTAGAGTATGATCAACCATGTGATCGGGAGACGTGTTCAAATATGTCTCAGTTTTCGTACCCTGGTACTCGGGTGCAACATTCCAGACGCTTTACTAACACCCTCCCGACTTGGAGAGTCAGCGCCTTTAACCTCCTGTTTGGCCCAGTTTGCAATTTCTGCGGAAGATGAACAGGAATAGCGAGAACCAATGAGAGACTAGCTGGAGGTGTCTGGACGGGCAAATTTAACCCTCATTTCCCACCAGGAAGAGGAATTAACCAAAGGCTCAGCGTGCCGTGCCGGAACCAGTTAAGGGCCTGAAGCCATACTGCGGTGTTGCGGCCAGCTCAAAAAAAGCGAGTTGAAGAAAGGAGCTCAGGGGCACTGTAATTCACAAACCTGCAGAGTTATAAATGACAGCTATCGTCCAAAAATATACTGAAGTAAGGCTGCCAAGAGGACTTGAAAGCGGGGCAGAATTGCAGGAAACCGATTTCAGGAGGTAGACTGGAATTGCATTGAAAGCATAGGAAAAGAGGCAGAACGTCCACAATGATGCACTTGGCCAAAAAGGGCGTATGTGTTTTTTCCTGAATATATTCAGGAAAAAACGCATACGCCCTTTTTGGCCAACCAAGCAAGCTTGCAAAGGAAATCTGCACTACAATGAAGTCTCACTTCCCCCCCGGTCAAAAGGGCCATCTGAGAAAAGTGTAAAATCCAGAAAGGCAGGACAGGCCATGGAGAACTGGGAGCCTTGTTATGCTGATGGGCGGGATGTAAATTGCCAACAGCCACTCGGGAGAAGTGTATGGTGTTTCCTGAAACATCTAAAAAACAAAGCAACAGAGCCTAGGGCACTTCCAATTATGGTCCTATAGCTTAGGGAAATTAAAATCAAAAAGACACAGCCACCCCAAAGTTTGGGACGCCTCTGTTTACAAGAACCTCGTTTACAGTACAAGTACAACATCGCAGAAAGTGAAAAATGGATAAAGAAGTTGTGGTATTTACTTACAAAGCAATATCACTCAGCAATGAAATCTATGTCATCAGGCCCTTAGCAGCATAATGACTGGATTCAGGTATGATGATTCTAACTGAAATAAGTCACACCGAAAAAGAAACATCATAAGATATCAGTAATACACGGAATGTAAACTTGGCTACACAGGAACTGAATTACAGAACAGAACAGGGTCTCAAATTTAGAAAACCAACTTATGCTTGCTTAAGGGGAAAGGTGAGTTGGGGTGCTGCATAAAACCAGAGATTGAAATGAGCACAGATAAAGTTCCTTAAGCCAAATATGGAATAGACAATAGCTACTCCTTGCTCAACGAAATGGACTCAACACCCCATATTAAACGCCTAAGAATGTACCTGACTAGTAACTATCTTAAAACCTATGGATTGCTATGTCTCTGAAAGAGAATCAAGCATGTGTACAGGGGCATAAACGCAGCAGTGATAGGATTGGAGAGGTTCGGTGAGCAAATGAAGACCCTCTGAAGTCATATTGCATGGTACCCATTCCACGGGTTTCAACTACCCAGGTTTAAGGTATTCTTCCTTCAGCTAAAACATGCATGTGGAACCTAGAGTATGATCAACCATGTGATCGGGAGACGTGTTCAAATATGTCTCAGTTTTCGTACCCTGGTACTCGGGTGCAACATTCCAGACGCTTTACTAACACCCTCCCGACTTGGAGAGTCAGTCCCTTTAACCTCCTGTTTGGCCCAGTTTGCAATTTCTGCGGAAGATGAACAGGAATAGCGAGAACCAATGAGAGACTAGCTGGAGGTGTCTGGACGGGCAAATTTAACTCTCATTTTCAACCAGAAAGAGGTATTAACCAAAGGCTCAGCGTGCCGTGCCGGAACCAGATTAGGGCCTGAAGCCATCCTGCGGTGTTGCGGCCAGGTCACAAGAAAGCGAGTTGAAGAAAGGAGCTCAGGGGCACTGTAATTCACAAACCTGCAGACTTATAAATGACAGCTATCGTCCAAACATATACTGAAGTAAGGCTGCCAAGAGGACTTGAAACCAGGGCAGAATTGCAGGAAACCGATTTCAGGAGGTAGACTGGAATTGCATTGAAAGCATAGGAAAAGAGGCAGAACGTCCACAATGATGCACTTGGCCAAAAAGGGCGTATGCGTTTTTTCCTGAATATATTCAGGAAAAAACGCATACGCCCTTTTTGGCCAACCAAGCAAGCTTGCAAAGGAAATCTGCACTACAATGAAGTCTCACTTCCCCCCGGTCAAAAGGGCCATCTGAAAAAAGTGTAAAATCCAGAAAGGCAGGACAGGCCATGGAGAACTGGGAGCCTTGTTATGCTGATGGGCGGGATGTAAATTGCCAACAGACACTCGGGAGAAGTGTATGGTGTTTCCTGAAACATCTAAAAAACAAAGCAACAGAGCCTAGGGCACTTCCACTTATGGTCCTATAGCTTAGGGAAATTAAAATCAAAAAGACACAGCCACCCCAAAGTTTGGGACGCCTCTGTTTACAAGAACCTCGTTTACCGTACAAGTTCAATATCACAGAAAGTGAAAAATGGATAAAGAACTTGTGGTACTTACGTACAATGCAGTATCACTCAGCCATGAAATCTATGTCATCAGGCCCGTAGCAGCATAATGAGTGGATTCAGGTACGATGATTCTAACTGAAATAAGTCACACAGAAAAAGAAACATCATAAGAGATCAGTAATACACGGAATGTAAACTTGGCTACACAGGAACTGAATTACAGAACAGAACAGGGTCTCAAATTTAGAAAACCAACTTATGCTTGCTTAAGGGTAAAGGTGAGTTGGGGTGCTGCATAAAACCAGAGATTGAAATGAGCACAGATAAAGTTCCTTAAGCCAAATATGGAATAGACAAGAGCTACACCTTGCTCAAAGAAATGGACTCAACACCGCATATTAAACGCCTAAGAATGTACCTGACTAGTAAGTATCTTAAAACCTATGGATTGCTATGTCTCCGAAAGAGAATCAAGCATGTGTACAGGGGCATAAACACAGCAGTGATAGGATTGGAGAGGTTCGGTGAGCAAATGAAGACCCTTTCAAGTCATATTGCATGGTACCCATTCCACGGGTTTCAACTACCCAGGTTTAAGGTATTC